>NW_028317827.1:13210000-13585000 GCF_062004578.1 Staurois parvus | reverse complement strand
TTCTCTGTCAGCCAACCACTGCAATACAGAGAACGAGAGGGTACATCCACATGATAAAATTTCACATAAACTACTACTGTAGAGCCCAAGGGTATAGGTACTAATGATATAATACAAATACACACACAACAGTCGCTCAGATTGGTGCAGCAATCCAAAAAAGTCCTGGGCACTCACGGCTTGTCACTGCCTTGAAAACGTGTGTGCTTTGCAAGAACCATGGTTTGGAAGCTGTATGTATTTTAATTGTTTTTAGTCTTTGGAAATCTATGATTTATTAAATAAGAGTGGCATGCCGTGATGCCCAGAAAATTGTTTTTTTTTTTATTTCTGTACTGGATAATTACTTACCAGGAGCACCGAGACCCGCTGCTGTGATTTCACAGAGGTCAAAAGGGTGGATACTCTAGGCAGTCTGCATCCAGGACCAATCACTCGGATGTGATCGCTGCATGAGCGAGTACATGCAAGTGGCCGTAATTAGCTGCAGGAGCTGGTAGCCTCTCTTTGCTTTTAATGGGACTGCCCCTTATGGCTAACCGCGGGAACCCCAGCTGGGGTTCTCACATCTAATCAAAGCATGTGCTAATTTGGGAGGCAGACACATTGTCTAGAATGTCCAGGATATACTAGAGTGTCAACATACACTACTGTGTGGATCCCTGCTGGGCAGGCACACAAATTAAACATTTGGCCTATCCCCAACATTGTATTCTTAAAATGCTTTGCATATTCCAATTTGACTCTGGATACAGTTTTGTAATAAGCTACTTGTGCTCTAAATATCTTTTCTCCCAGCTGTGATGTTGATGTTTTTGACAATAAGAAAAAGTATAATCCAAACCTAAAAAAATGAAAATATGATCCAAATCTACTCTCTTTTTTGGCTGTATCATAACACTGTATGTAATACATTTTTCCCCAAGAAGGCTTCTCACCCACCAACCTATCCCACTCCTCAACTAGAAAGTTATATTTCTTTCTAAATTAATGGCAAGCCCCTTAGCAGCCCTGTTCCCAAAATTGACAACCCCCACACAAGTAGGCTTTGTTGCAGGTTGCAAGTTGACTGGTAGTAACCAACATCAGAAAGACGATAGAAGTTCTGGAAGGTTGCAGATTAAAAGGCATCCTGTCTTCATTGTTCATGGTCCTTTTGACTTTGGACGCAGATAAAACCTTTGGCAATGTAAATTGGGTTTTGCTTCCGAAGGTGATGCAACAAATGAGCATAGAGTGTTTTTTCTAAAAAAAAAATAAAATGGTATATTTCTCACGCTTGGTATGAATGTGGACTTTCAGATCCCTATCTGTGCTATTCAAATTGCAAAAAGGAACTTGTCAATGGTGTTGACTATCCACTCCCTTATTCAATACTGCTATTGTACTCCTGGCCCAATCATTCCTTTTCCAAGATGTGTATAAAGGCTCATGAAAAGATCAGAGCAAAATTAAATCCACCCTCTTCGCAGATGACATACTCCTGTTTCTTACTGACAATGCAGGAACCCAAGCTTATTTACCATGTGGGACTTTTTCATTAACTTTGGATTTTTATTTATTTATTTTCACATATTTTTGCAAATGAAAGTCATTTATATGGATGTATATAATTTTAGCAAAACTTTTTTGATCATACTGAGTTTCTTGCACAAGCACTTTGCACTTGGGTGACAGATGCATAATTTTTGAGACATTTTAGATATGAATTTTTGCACATATATTTTGAAATATTTTATGCATGAATTTTATATAGTTATTTGATGTATTACACTGCATATGTGATACTTGATGTATAGGGGTACCTGTTATAATTTGTGAGGTACAGGGAAGTTTGACTCACAGGTGTATGAGTATTCGAATAGGACGTTCCCACTAGCGCTGCCTTTTTTATTATTATTTAATTAATGCATTGATATTTATCATTGTTAGATAGCTGCTGCTTGGATTGGTTTGGTTGGTATACTGTGACACAGATCATTTTTTCTTTGTAGACAATTTTAGAATTAGATTTAAATTTCAACATAGGCAAGCTAATTTTGTTAGCAGAAAGCCTGTCTGTGGCTGACGAGGAAAGGTCTAAAACATGTAGTTTGCAAATAAACTCAAATTTATTTACATATCTAGGCTTTCTCATTGCAAAACAAGCAACTGTCGTATGTCAATAAAACTGCTCTCCATAGTCACGAAAAATATACAAGTCCACAAATGGAAAAACCTCTTAATCTCACTTTTGGGCAGATGTCATCTCTTAAAAATGATTAGTTTTGCCCCCATGGTGTACCCTATGCAAATTATCCCCCTTCTTCTCAAACACAGATTAGGAAGGGGAAAAACCAAAAGATTGCTTTCACAGGTTGCAAATCCCCACTGTAGACATGGTGGCAAACATACCCAGTATTAGATTATACAATGTAGGCAGCCTGTTCAGGTTGGCTGGGCAATACGTCTTACTTTACCAACCATTTCTAGAACCACAGAAGACTTGCTCATGATCCTTTGATGGGGTAATCCATGCAAAAATAATTTCCCTACAAATATTAAAATAATTATTTTATTTAGAGACACTATGCTAAAGTAGAGAGAAGTTAGAAAAATCCTTAAACGATCTTGATGACTTGTACTAGAAGTTGGGCTGGGATCGAATATGTGCTGGAGAGTGCTCTCGGAGGGGAGAGGATTTATGCTAGAAGGTGGGCTGGGTGGGGTCGAATATGTGCTGGGGGTGCTCTGGGAGGTAAGAGGAACGTGGGGTAAGGGGGGGATTTTAAATCCACTCCCCCTTCTAGCACAAGTCCTCTCCCCTCCCAAAGCACCCACCAGTACATATCCTCTTACCAACGTCCCCCCAAATCACTCCTCCACGCACACATCCTTTTTTGTAGTCAGTGGATGGTGTCAGCAGGGCAGTGGACGGTGTCGGTAGGGCAGTGGACAGTGTCAGTAGAGCAGCAGACAGTGTGGGTAGAGCAGTGGTCTGTATCGGTAGAGTAGTGGACCTTCATCCAAAAACCTGAATCAGCTCTACTGAACCCAACCCCATCAAAACTGCTCACAATGTGGAACTGTGTGTTCTATGATCCTTTCAAACACCTTTTAGTTAAAAAAAAATGCAAAAAAAGTTCAAAGCAATCCACAAGCATCCCACAAATAGAGAATAAGATATCACATACAGGCTACTGAGGGCACACCATATTCATACACCTTGTGTGGCTGAAAGTCCTGGAACATTTCACAAGTGAGCACTGGACAATTGTTTATGCCAGGATGGGACTGCAGTAGGAACTAGACTGAGGTCCTCATTCAGCTGAGCAGCTATGTCCCTGTAAAGTCAAGCATGAGACGTTCCACACTGGAGAGCTTGTGAGTGTCCAAATGCATCAAAGTAAAGAGATGAGGAGGGGAAGGGCCCTTGGCTCTGCACTCACCCAGTGGTTGTAATTGTGGTCTGCACCAAGCTGGCTGGCATGGTTCTCCCCACTCAGAGCACACAGCCACCCAATCAACTCACACAGCACCAGGGACTCGGGGAGAGCACCAGACAGTACCGGCAGAGGAGTGTAACACTTGCATGGGGAACCTCCACCACAGAGACCTGGACAGGTGGCATCCATAGGTTTCACCCCTCTGGCGGATGTCACCTTGGTGCATTCCACACCTCCCGCACACTGATAGCGACGCCACTGATTTAGTTTGCTAAAGCACAATGTATAGTAAAAAAAACTGCCTTTTTTTAATAAAATACTTTTTTTTATTTTCATCCTTTTTTGAATGCAGATATCTCCTCTTCCCTTGTTTAGCCTGCTCCTGTCTACTTGCACTCACGCCAAAGTCAGCTGTACATCATTTATCTGATTCCTAGTAATGACAAAGGTGTACCATGGGTGCTTATAGTATCCATCAAGAAGGCATGTGAAGGTAATAGGAACTACCTGAACAAGGACCTTCTGAGCAGGATTACAACTTATTCAATGAAAACATTACCATGGTAATGCTTATATAAGACTTTAGTGAATGTATTTAGATGTACTTTAAGCATCTGTACCCATACAGTTCCTGAAGCCTGGAACAACTGCAGCCCACATAATTAAGCCAATGTTTTATTGTTCACTTCCATCTTCTCAGTTTGAGAAAGTTTTAGCTTTCTTGACTCCCCCCCTTCAACCCAATGTAAGGACAGCAAATAGAAGATATTATTTATGTTCCATTAAAAAAATTGTTTAATGTAGACTTGTATAATGGAGAAAAGTGGAGCCATTTCCATTGTATATGGCTAATAAATGACTGGGCACACCCTGATATCACTCATAAAAACACAATTAAATAAATACCTCAATAAAGTCATTATAACCCATTACATTTACAAGTAAACTGAACAGATGAAGACTTCCTGTAGTTCTGTAATGCACATGGACTTCCTCGCACAATAGCTTTCGTTTTTGCACTCAAGCAACAAAAAATATTTGCTAATTGATATATTAATGCAATTTCTTAGAACGATTAACCTGATTTCAATTTACTACACTTAACGTGCTGGAACATGTCCAGTAAGCACATCTCTCTAGTTAGCAGAAGAATAGGCAGGAGATGAAACGATCCTTCTAGCTTCTGGAGATGTACAACCAAACAACATATCCAGTGTCTCCCTAAATAAGTTTTCTGTCTATATATTTTTGCGATTACCTCATGTAATGTCATGACTGTTAAATAGTATATATCCAACCTGGCATGATTTATGGTTTCATGTCATTGTTCACCCTAAGAGCCTGTGTCGATGGGCTTTTGTTCGTGTCTGAACTGTTGTCATACAAGTCAAAGTGCATGCAAACACTTGAAGCAGTTTAGAAGGAGGTCAAGTGCATGTCAGAAGGAAATCAACTGCGAGTTTAATGTACCTACCAATGAACTCTGTTGGTTTCAGAAGTATCTCAAACTGATTTCAAATGCAAGTGGAATTCACCAGCTGCATATCACGGTCAGGTTCAGAGGCCGGTAGCTATAGCAGCAGAGAGACTCCCATCGACCAGCTAGATAAGTACAGAAGCAGGTCACCCTTGAGTATGACACAGGCTCTCCCAAGGAGCAGGGTCTAACCACTAACTGGTGTTTATCAGAGCTCCTGATGGTGGAGATGGGTGAGCAAGCCAGTGTCTATTAGCTGTAGGAGGTAGGGATAAGCAGAAGCATAGTCAGCTAACAAGCTAAAGGTCGGTAACAAGTGGTAGCGAAGATAGGCATGGTAGCAGAAGTAACAAGAGAGATATTGGCTGAAGGGAGCATAATAATCTGGTAAAAAGGAACTACATGGCTTAAATCAGGAAGTTCATGGGATGAACAAACAGTTTAAGGTTCACCAAAAAAAAAGACAAGGCAAAACAGTCCAAACAATCAGACTGGGCACTGTCCAGCATCTCAGGTGGATCAGCAAGAAGTGTTACTGCCAGACACAGCAAAGGTCCTGGGTTCATATCCAAGTCCTGACACTGCAATTACTGAACCCACACTCCATGGGTTGGTTGCTCGTTTTGTCTAGGAGAGAGAAAAAATACTTTTACTTACCTGATCCTCTGTTCCCCAACAGACGGCTCTCCCCCACACTCTGGCAGGGGACTTTCCCCGACATCAATATGTCCAGTGCCAGGCAGGGGCGGACTGACAACTCATGGGGCCCCCCGGGCAACAGGGGATCATGGGGCCCCTGTGTCCTTGCCCAAACTCAAAAAAGCCTATGAAAAAGGTACCAGGGGCATCTCATGGGGCCCCCTACTGACCCCGGGCCCTCGGGCAGTGCCCGAGTTTCCAAATGGTCAGTCCACACCTGGTGCCAGGCTATGGACCCTGTTTTGGTCATGTTCCCATCAGGATCCTAGACTGCTAGAGCATGGGGAAGAAGAGGCTGTGCTGACCGGTCTATCTGTGTGAAGGAGCAGAGGATCAGGTAAGTATATCTTTTTTTGTTCCCCTAGACCTAAATGAGCAACTACCCCTTCCAGTGCAGGTGCAACCTTACTGCAAATGATAATTTTTTAGTTGCCTGGAGTTGGGCTTTCATGTTTAAAAAAATGCCTTTTCAGTTCAATAGGCAGCCAGCTTTGAGTTTTTACAACTGAAATCAAATTCAAATCTGGTTTCTTTGTGAGGACAGTGTTGTTGTGAACACCACCAGTGCCTAAAGTTGGGTTCTCTCTTATTAGAACACTGGAATTGATAATATGACTATAGCAGGAAGACTCTTTTGCTCAGCACTGAGAAATAAGTATATAGCTGCAGGTAGGTCTCTGCAAAAGGAAACTTCCCATCTGCTGCTGAAATTAAACAGACATGGTCTGAGTGCTTTTCAGCCACTCAGGAGAAGTCTTGTAATCAATTAATATAAGGCTTCCTCTGACTGGCCAAGGTAGACAGGTGGGTGGATGATGTCATGATTTCCTTTTCGACCAATTAGAGGAAGCATTTACTGCTGCTGAAATACAGTGCTGCTGACTGTATGTAGCTAATGACACAGCAGCTGCATCACTATGTAATGGAAATATTTGGTTTTGGCCAGCTTGGACCAGACAAAGTATTTAAAGTGATATAAAGTCTGGAATTCTACTTTACGTGCTCTGTTGATATGCAATACGGAATGTTGGGTGTCCAGTCATGTGCCATGAATGCCCACTAATCCAAGCTGGAATATGCATGATAAGAAACCAATGGAACCCTAGCAAAATCAATCCCTATGCATACTGCAGCAGTGAAAAGTGGGTCACCTACTGTACATCAAAGATCTGTAGTGAGATTTAACAATGTAAGAAGGAGGATGAAAGAGTGGAATAGGACTAATTATTGGGGGGTACTTTACACTTTAATAAAAATCTCAAACATGAAAGTGCAGAATAGGTTCCACATATATTATTGTAGAACTTCACTCACTTAGCTCTGCAATCTAAATGCCCTGGAACACATCTACTGGTGATGCTGAAACCCCCTCCTAACTGGCTCTTATGCGCAGAAAGCCTTATGTAAAACAAAAACCTAGTGCTAATACATTTCTTACAGCCACCAATCAGATTTAATCCTGGCTTGGACTTCTGAATGTGAATGATGTTACCTACTGCCAGGAATGGTACTGGCCAGTTCCATGCTTTAATGTGCACTTCTTCAGGGACAAAACTGCATCTTTGTATAAACAATATCCACCCCCAAAGTAGTTCCAAGTAAGGCACAAAACCAGCTGGGTAATTTATGGCTAATGATCACTGTAACATGCTTTCATACATTTTTATGAATGCATGAATAGTGAATTTTGCTTTACAAGATAACCTTAAGTTTTATTATTTATAATGGTTTGTCACACAAGGAAGTTGCAACTACTTCAAGTCCTAACAGGAGAAAAAGGTTGCACATGCTTTATTCATATTTTTGGCATTAACTGAACTGTTTGTGAAAGTAACACTATTTAAACAGTTAATAAAAAGCAGAAACTTTTAATTCTATGACCTATTTAGGTGCAGTTTTACACAACATTAAATAATCAAAAAGAAAGAATTTTTAGCTTAGGAACATCTAGTACTGCCAAGAACAAAAAAGGTTAAGATGTAACATGGGGCGGAGCTGATCAGGCTGTATATAACAATAAGGCTTGGTTCACACTAGTGCGATTTGTTATGCAACTTGTGAAGTTGCATGAAAAGTTGAAACCCATTTATTTTTATGGCATCCATTCCAATATATGCGACAAAAGCATCCAAGGTTCCTGCACTACTTTGATGCAACTTTCTTGCGACTTGAGTGGCACAGAGTGTAAAAGCCACACTGGGAGTCACACTATTGGGAACCCAGCCTAAAAAATGAGTTTCTGATATATACCTCTTCTTGTTGTTTCACAACAGCTTTACCTTGTTGACCATGTACAAATTACAAGGACAAATGCTAAAGTGTCCTCTTTAAAGTAAAACTCCATTTTTTTCATAACCTAAAAAAAAATATAGGAAAGGGCAATTAAAAAAAATTGTGAATATTATTTATGACTAATATTTTTCTGTTATCTCTGTGCAGACTCCTAGGCAATCCATTCTGTCACTTGAAACATGGGCATCATTTTCTTGTTGATATGGCAGACAAACAAACGATATCATTTACAGTTGTCTATACAGCATTCGCAGGAACACAACAGACCACCATGACTCTCAAATGCTTTCTTTTGGCAGAACAGATAAATTAACAGCCTATGGAAGCACAAGACAGATATCAAGAGCCATCTACAAACACATTTAATTTATTATCATGTTCTGTACTATCAAGCCTGTAAGGATGGTTAAAACACCATAAATATATTAAAACTATCCCCTCTTCATGATCAGACCTCACAATTAGAGGAGATCATCCTTGTTATATACAAAAATTATTAATGCTACAAAATAACATTTTGTTATTTGTTATTTTTTTAAATAAAAAGATGATGCTTCACTATATAGCATTGTGCTAAGCCTAGGCAGGTTCTAAGGATGTGCAAGGTGAAAAAAAGAGAATATGGCAGGAAAAAACTAGACAAAATGTAGAATAAAGGCATAAAACTATGGGACTGTAAGACTACAAGTGCAAAAAAAAACAAATGATGGCAGAAAAAACATGGAGAGACTAGAGAAAAATGCACAAAAAAATACTTGCAAGCAGGAGGACAAAAACACAGTAAGGCTGCTTTCACACTGATCCATTTTTCTTCCATTTTTGCGTTTAAAAAAAGCAGAAGAAAAACGATTGACCATTAATCCTATGGAACTCTTCACACTGGTCAGTTGCGTTTTTCAAAGTCCTGCTTACTGCATTTTTGTTGCATGTTTGGTCCGGTGAAAAAAATGCACCAAAATGAACCTCCCCATTGAAATGAATGGAAAACATATCAAAAACACATCAAAAATGCAGTTGCGTTTTTTGGTGCATTTTTGAGGCACATGCCCTTTTTTCACAGGTGCAAAGCGCAGTAAAAACACAGCAAAAACTCACATGCGTTTTTAACCGCATTTTTGCAAAGAGCAATGTGAAAATAGCCTAAGGAGAATAAAAGTACAACACCACTAGATTGCAGGAAAAATATATACAAAACTTTTAGATGCCCAGGAGAGTACGGACACAATCCATTAGATGCCAAAGGGCATACAGGTACAAAAGCACTAGATTTCACTTATAGTATTATAATAAGAGATGGGTGAAATGATTCACAAATCAGGCAAATCAATCACTTAAAGCAGAACTTCATCCTCTAAGTCAACATTGATTATTTTTTTCTGAATGCTGCTAGAATTAGTAAATAGATAGGAAAATATATTATATTTACTTGTTTAAAACTTTTTTTTTTTGTTTTACATTTCTCCAGTTGCTTCCTGATTTCCAGGAATAGGCAAGTTATGTAATAAGTCCCAGTAGTTTTCAGGAGGGGAAGAGGGGTTTTCTCTGCTAAGCACACCCTGCTGGTTGCATGCCTGAGCTAAGGGCAGATGGATTCTAGGAAGGAAATGCTACATGAATCTTCTGCCCTTAAGTTGGCCATGGCCAGAAATGCTAGGGGGTGTTTCTCAAAGTGATTAACCAGAAAAATAAAGCATGGAGATTTGAATTGCTTTGAATAATAAAAATGAAGTGAGCGTTTTTGGTTTGTTGTGCTCACAAGCAGTGTAGTTCCGCTTTAAGTAATTTTGTTTTTGTTTTTTTCACTTACATAAATCAGTGCAGACCTGCCAAATCTGCAAGGTCATACAATTTACGTATGAATCACAATTGTTTGGATTCCCAAACTACATTATTGCTATTGCAAATCTCATTCTAAATTAATCTATTTTACTAAAAAAAAAGTTGGTCTGAACAATCTATGACAACATGACTAGAATTACAATCAAATGCATCATCATTGCTAACCACTTCAACTGTCACACCTGTATACCGCTATGGACCAGAGCAATTTTATATTTCTGCTATGGGCCTGTTAATTCAGAAATAAATTTGTCATTGCTTAGGGTAACAAAGTCATATAATGTTTCTTTTTCAGACAACCATGGTTTTCTTTTGGTAATATTTTCTTGTAACAATGATTTTATTTTTGCTGTCCACGGACAATCACAACAAATATTTAAAAAATGAATTTTTCTACTTTGATAATGTTTTTTTTGGATATTTAAATTAATTTATATATATATATATATATATATATATATACACACACAGTATATATACAGTATATATATAGTTTAAATGATACAGTCACCTTTACGGAAAAAATAATAAGTGCCCTCGCTGTCCATTGAGAACAATGCTACAGTGGCAGACGGGACTTGTAGATTCTTTCTTCAAAGACTACTGTGAATGAATGACATTGAATGTGACAGCAGGTGCAGGGGAGAGGATTCCAGAGGATTGGGGGATGACGGATGAAGTGCTGGAGCATGTTACATGGTACATCCTAAATATGGGTGTGTATGTAAAAGAGCACTTAGGTTGGGTTGACATATATGCGGTGCAGTATATCGCATGTGATTTGCACGGGAAACACACCGCATTCCTGTGCAAATCACTTGCAATTTGTGTGCGGTGCAAATGGAGCCATACATTTTGTATGGCTCAAATCGCACCGCACCAAAAAGGTGCAGGACTCCTTTTTGGGTCCACACTAGAATCGGATTGCATGGGTATTCACACCTATGTGATCCTATTCTGCACATTGCACTGCATTTTGCGGACCGATTTTGGGGTGTTAACATACACACCCGCAGAGGTTTGCATGAACGGGGTGTGATTCTGATGCGGTGCAGAATTCGCACAGAAAACGCTGTGAATTCCGCACTGCATCAGTGTGAACCCAGCCTTAGCCTTAAATTTTACATTAAAATTTTGTGGGGGGTATTTTAATGCTACACTTAAAAAAAAAATCAAAGAACAAAATGAGTAAATATAAATAAGTGTTTAAATATTAATGGTTAGAGCTCATTTACACAAGCACACTCATCAGTACACCTGTGCAGAGAGCCATGTTTACCCACCCGAAAGGAGTAGTCCGTGCAGCCAGCCTGTTCAAAACAATGAGGGATATCCATGCACTTCCCTGAGTAGACATCTGTGTGGGACCAATTCATGGCACCCAACTCAGTCTGTCTGTGTTCTGACTGTGCATCAGTCCCGCATGAATGTACAAGCAGGGATGCGTGTGAATATCCATGCAGCTATCCATCTGTCTTTGATTTGAACAGGCTGGCTGCATGCGGCTTCACGGACCACCTGTGCCTCCCAGGTGGGTAAACACAACCCTTTGCATGGGTGTACTGATCAGTGTGCTTCTGTAAATGAGATATAAAAATTAATATTTAAACTTTTTTTTCATTAATTTTGTTCTTAGATTGTGTTTTTTTTTCTGTGTAGCATTAAAAACAATTACCAGTGTTATTGAGGTCTTAGAAAAATAGAAAAAAAATCATTAAGAAAATATTAGCTATGGGGAGAAGGGCAAGAAGGAGTTAATTAGCACTGATTTAGGGTATTTTATAGATTATTAGGGGATTGAATAACACACACACATATATATATATATATATATATATATATATATATACAGTCAGGTCCATAAATATTGGGACATGGACACAATTCTGACATTTTTGGCTCTATACACCACCACAATGGATTTGAAATGAAACGAACAAGATGTGCTTTCACTGCAGACTGTCAGCTTTAATTTGAGGGTATTTACAGCCAAATCAGGTGAACGGTGTAGGAATTACAACAGTTTGCATATGTGCCTCCCACTTGTTAAGGGACAAAAGTAATGGGACAATTGGCTTCTCAGCTGTTCCATGGCCAGGTGTGTGTTATTCCCTCATTATCACAATTACAATGAGCAGATAAAAGGTCCAGAGTTCATTTCAAGTGTGCTATTTGCATTTGGAATCTGTTGCTGTCAACTCTCAAGATGAGATCCAAAGAGCTGTCACTATCGGTGAAGCAAGCCATCATTAGGCTGAAAAAACAAAACAAACCCATCAGAGAGATAGCAAAAACATTAGGCGTGGCCAAAACAACTGTTTGGAACATTCTTAAAAAGAAGGAACGCACCGGTGAGCTCGGCAACACCAAAAGACTCGGAAGACCACGGAAAACAACTGTGCTGGATGACCAAAGAATTCTTTCCCTGGTGAAGAAAACACCCTTCACAACAGTTGGCCAGATCAAGAACACTCTCCAGGAGGTAGATGTATGTGTGTCAAAGTCACCAATCAAGAGAATACTTCACCAGAGTGAATACAGAGGGTTCACCACAAGATGGAAACCATTGGTGAGCCTCAAAAACAGGAAGGCCAGATTAGAGTTTGCCAAACGACATGTAAAAAAGCCTTCACAGTTCTGGAACAACATCCTATGGACAGATGAGACCGAGATCAACTTGTACCAGAGTGATGGGAAGAGAGAGTATGGAGAAGGAAAGGAACTGCTCATGATCCTAAGCATACCACCTCATCAGTGAAGCATGGTGGTGGTAGTGTCATGGCGTGGGCATGTATGGCTGCCAATGGAACTGCTTCTCTTGTATTTATTGATGATGTGACTGCTGACAGAAGCAGCCGGATGAATTGTGAAGTGTTTCGGGAATATTATCTGCTCATATTCAGCCAAATGCTTCACAACTCATTGGACGCTTCACAGTGAAGATGGACAATGACCCAAAGCAGACTGCAAAAGCAACCAAAGAAGTGGAATGTTCTGCAATGGCCAAGTCCATCACCTGACCTGAATCCGATTAAGCATGCATTTCACTTGCTGAAGACAAAACTGAAGGGAAAATGCCCCAAGAACAAGCAGGAACTGAAGACAGTTGCAGTAGAGGCCTGGCAGAGCATCACCAGGGATGAAACCCAGCGTCTGGTGATGTCTATGCGTTCCACACTTCAGGCTGTCATTGACTGCAAAGGATTTGCAACCAAGTATTAAAAAGTGAAAGTTTGATTTATGATTATTATTCTGTCCCATTACTTTTGGTCCCTTAACAAGTGGGAGGCACATATGCGAACTGTTGTAATTCCTACACCATTCACATGATTTGGATGTAAATACCCTCAAATTAAAGTTGACAGTGTGCAGTTAATGTACATCTTGTTCGTTTCATTTCAAATCCATCGTGGTGGTGTATAGAGCCAAAAATGTTAGAATTGTGTCCATGTCCCAATATTTATGGACCTGACTGTATATATATACACATACACACACTATATTGCCAAAAGTATTGGGACGCCTGCCTTTACATGCACATGAAATTTAAAGCGGAGTTCCACTCTCCCTGTCAAAAAATAAAAGTCAGCAACTACAAAAACTGTTTGTCACCTGCAGCCCATTTCACCGGCCGTCCTATGTTCCAGGCGCCGGCATCTTCAGTGTGGGCACCGGGCTGTGCAGCTTGCGGCTTCACAGCCGGGTACCCACTGTGCATGCGCAAGTAGTGCTGCACTTCATGAATGGTCCTGTAGTCTTCTGGGACCTGTCACGTGTCCCAAAAGACTACAGGGAGGGAGGGAGGGAGGACACCTTCCACCAGAAGTGGGAGCGGGTACCTGTCAAATTCGGGTACCCGCCCCCCAAAGGTGTCAATCCTTAATGGGGAGCAGTCCTTAAACCGGAACTTCCCCTTTTGTGTGGAGCTCCACTTTAATGAATTTTCAAAGGGATCAGCAGTCTGGGGGAGAGGAAAGTAACAAAGTTGCAATCAAATATAAACAGAAGGAAACTTGAAAGTGTCAAACTTGTGGAGCAGAGAAGGAGCACAGCTACCCTATTTAGGATCATTGCTTGGAGGATCTTTGGCGTTTCTCCCTTGGGGATCCAGAGGAGTGCCCGGCTTTCCAGTTTTCTGGGTTATCATACAGCAAAGCGTGATTGACCACTCTTAACAGGGTGTCATATCTCTCTGGTAAGCCTTTTATGTAACTGGTTGGTGACACATCAGCTATCCTTATTTTTTCCTGTTCATCACAGCTTTTGGGGACTTTCCTTTATTTTTGGAAACTCTAGATGGACATTTCCTTTAATGATTTATTATTATGATTTTGTCTCACCAATTGTTTTCTGTTAAGCGCTGCACTTTATATGTATACTGTTATATTACCTGGTATCGGGGTGCAGTGTCCAGCTGCTATATATTTGCATTCTCATTTTTATCTTACTTTTATTGCAGATTTATATATTTTGGTTAAAAAAATAGGAATAAAAAGTTCAGCAAATATTAATGTGTTTGTCTAGAGGACCGTTCTCAATGCAACATCAGCATTTACCTGCAAAGGAGAAATAGGCACTCAGTAAAAGGGCATGTGCCCAGTGGGCCAGAGAAGAGCAACACCAAAAGGGTTTAGAAGAATGGTAGTTGATGTAATCCTGTCAAGACAGGAATATGGGAGCGATCATTGATGACCTTTCATTTAAGGTGTACCCAATGGGGTTGTCATCCTCATACTGCATTTACTTCTACTTAAAGTGGAGTTCCAGTGAAACTGAAAAAAAAAAGTCAACAGCTATAAAAACTGTAGTTGCTGACTTCTAAAAAACAGCCACTCACCAGTGCCTCGATCCCACGGTGTCCTCTCTGCAGCCCATTTTACTAGCTGTCCTCTCTCCCCGGCGCTGGCATCTTCAGTGTGGGCACCCGGCTGTGACCGCTTGTGACTTCAGAGCCAGGTGCCCATTGTGCATGTGGGAGTAGCGCTGCACTTTGTAAATGGTCCCATAGTCTTTTGGGACCAGTCACGTGTCCCAGAAGACTATGGGGATGGGGGGGACTACTTCTGCTTCCGATCACCTAGGCGATCACAGAGGAAGTGGGAGCAGGTACCTGTCAATTTCAGGAACCCCCTCACCATAAGTGCCAACCCTTAATGGGGAGTGGGGAACCAGTCCCCTTTTGGGTGGAGCTCTGTTTTAAAGAGTATGAAAAAGAATCCTATTGTCCTAGTATTGCTTCCTGTGTGTGAAATCTCTGGTGTTCCTGCCAGTCCCTCTATTTTCTTAAAAACTGACTATACTAGATATGAGAGCACAGCGGGTCAGTTCTTGAGCTGTGTTGGGAACTCAGTTTGCTCTCCTTCAATGCTCAAACTTGTGCTTAGATGCCCTGACCCACCCCCTCGCCCCGCACAGCTTTTCACTGGGAAAACCAGTGCCCTGCTGTTACTCCTCCCCCAGCTCTTATGCAACTGAGAACAGAGGGAATATGATTACTCAGAAAATGAGTACAAAAAAAGTGTTTATAATTTTTTTATATCTATACACAAATGTGTTGCCTTTCATTTTCATTTTAAACGGATTGGGTTGTTTGTGAGGGTGAGGGTTATAGACCTGCTTCATCTGAGTCACTGATTTTATGAATAGTGGTGATAACCCTAGTGCTTGAATCTTCAAAAACAAGTCAGCAATAGTAACTTCCCTATTTCAAGTAATTTTGTAATTTACAGTTATTAAACAATTGGCCTTCTCTTCTCCCTCTGCAGATGCTATGATTTCCTAAAGCTACTATAAATTTCAAACTTTACTTCCTTGCAATTATAACAAGCTGGAGGTCTTGTCTCCTGTGCTTCTCTCTTCCCATTTCTTTCAGATTCCATCAAATGGATGCCAAGAACACTCATTTTCCTATATGACTGCTCAGGCACAGCAGGTATAATCAAAGCAGACTCTCCCACTTAGCAATCAGTTTGAAAGATGGCTTATACCAATTTCTTGGGAGCAGGTAAAACTCTGCAAATTTGCTGGAATTATTGTCATGTCCAGTATAATTTTCTTTTTTTTTTTTTAAGCATGGAGATTCTCTTCGAAGATTCAAAGGGAGGACATTTATTAAGGCTGAACTCTGGGATATTTAAAAAATATTCTTGCAGTGGGGTCTCCCAGCAGTGGAAAGGCTAAATGCTCGTTAAGTTGAATAGACGAATAAGATGTAATGCATCTTATTTACCTATCTTATTTTTCATTCTCCTGGCAGCCAGTGCTCCTCTTCTCTCTGATGGTCCAGGGGTGGACAGGATCTCATTGTTCTCATGTACAACACAAGATTGCTGGTCCTGCACTGTATGTAATTATATCAGAAAGATTGCAACCAGCAGAGCAGGGAGAAGATGCGGCTTCCATGGACTAGTTGCACAGCGTGAAATCTGCTACAGCGAGGAATAAAGTTAGTTTTAGGCCCCTTTCACACAAGCGGACCAATGGGGTCCGCCTGTCTGTTTTCAGGCGGACCTGATTGGTCCATCCATAGACTTCTATGGACCAGTGGGTGTCAGCGGACAATAGTCCGCTGACACCCACCAGCATCTGATCCTATCCTGTATGCCAAAAACAAATGGATAGGGATCCATTCCACATCTGTTCAGCAGATCAGATCAGATGACAATCGGGGGAAAGTGGACAGGCAGTCCGTTTCCACCTGATTGTCCCATTGAAATCAGCAGGCAGTGTCTGTGTCCACTTTGCAGCAGAAGTGCCGACAGAGACCTGTCGTCAACCTGCTCAGTGGGGAGCAGTGGAGAGATTCCCCGTTGAGCATCTGCCCCGTCTGAAAGGTGCCTTGCACCTTTTCCCTCAACCCCAAGCTTAATGGGCATTTCACCATTGCAGTGTTGGGAGGCACCACTAAGGCAATTTGTAGCCCAGAATGGGGCTTTAAGGGCCCAATCTCACCTATAAGTGTTAGTTCATGCTCACACATATGCAGAGTTTTGCCATTGTTGTTAATTTACATATATGCAGCACATTGACATGTGTTGGCCTATAAAAGGTCATATCTGGTTTTCAACCACTGATGCATGTTATAGGGACTTTGGGTAGGAATGGCAACACATATCAGCACATCATGAAACATGATGCGCACTTGATGATGTCAAAAGCGCACTTCACTACATGACCAATGCATACATGTGTGAATCCAGTCTCAAAGGTCTGCCATGTGTTAAAAAAGACATTTACCTAGAAGTCCTTCATCCTTTCAGAGAAGCTTATTAGCATCATTTTCACAGTAATAGTTCCGGGTGACCAAAACAATGAGTCTGCATTGAAAGACTTGATTCATCTAATTACGTACTACACAGAGATTTAGCTGTATATTTCCCATCTCTGTCATTTTGTAGCTAGTCTCCACCAGAAGTAAAATGGTTAAACTCTTGCCAGTTCCCCCCCCCCATGTAAACAACTTGTGAGCGTCTCAAGAGACCATCCCACTAGACTACATACAAAACAAAATAATTATGTTGGCCTAAACAATTTAATGTATAATAATCCTTTTTTTTTTTTAAATACCATGTGCAGTTCTTTGAAATGTACGCTTTTTATCAGTAATACTTAACTTTTTTGTATCAATATTTTACATGCCTAATTGACATGTATTTTTGATGTATGGAAAATGATCAAACAATTGAATAAAAGGTCTAATTTATCATGTCAGGAGTTATTGATACCAGGGCATACAACAAAAAAATAAGGGATTCAACATATAGTACCTTATACTACAAGTTGCCATAGGTTGAAAAATAGGTTTTTAACTATATCCTTTAACAAACAAACGAAACCAGAGCTCAAATCTTCATGCAGACTAGAAGGAATTTAGAATGCCAAATGGGGAGGTGCAGCCCTTCAAAGATTGAGAAATCTGGATACTGATGAACAAAAGCAAACAAGGGCGCACTTTCATCGTGCATTACCGTGGTACACCACGTATTTATTATGCAATCAAATAGATATATACTCACAAACCAAAGGAGAATAAAAGCAGAATGAGTAGTCCGCAATGGCAGTCAATACAATGCTGTTCCCTAATTGGGGATGACTGACGCGTTTTGGGAGACAAACCCCCTTCTTCAGAGCTAAAGTGTATACCTGCTGGTCCAATACTTATATACCAAAGAATGCTAAAGAGGTCAAAAGACCCTCCCCCCACACACACATAGCGGTCCAATCGCAGAAGAGGCCGATTGGATCCACCTCCAAAAGAAAAAATTCTTTTTTGAATATGAATAATAAATGCATGTGAATAATAGAATCAATGTTAAATAAATAAAAATAAAAATAAATGAATGAATAAGTAAATAAATAAATAAATATGGTATGGTATGTATTTACAATGGCACTCTGATGCATGTATAGTACATTTTTGTATTACACAGAACTGTAATTTGTGTTCATTACCAATTGACTAGTGGTAAAAACATCTGCCATTTTCTGATATCTTATGGCAATTTTAATTGCTAATATCAGTATTATATACTGACCTCTACTGTCACTAATATGTAGAATTGTGACTATGACTTATATCTTTGTACTCATTGATATAAAAAAATTGGAAGTTAAGAGCCAACATACACTATTTCAGCTGTACCAGGGTCGTATTTACAGCATTGACTGTTGCTATTGGCTACTGGCATAGTGTGGTGCCATGGTATCCAACCTGTGGCTCTGTGTTTCTTTCTGTGTGGCCCTTTGAAGACCCCAGTATAAGAGTTTGGGCATTCATTTGCAAAGGGGATGCAACAACAGTGACCTCTAACAGTCTCACATAACATGATCCAAGTCTCTGACTGCCCTCTGCAGCAGGTTTCTACATACTAACAACACCTGTAGCATATCTGCAGTCTCTGATCATATATTGTAGCATGTCTGCAGTCTCTGATCATATATTGTAGCATGTCTGCAGTCTCTGATCATATACTGTAGCATGTCTGTAGTCTCTGATCCTATACTGTAGCATGTCTGCAGTCTCTGATCCTATACTGTAGCATGTCTGTAGTCTCTGATCCTATACTGTAGCATGTCTGCAGTCTCTGATCATATACTGTAGCATGTCTGTAGTCTCTGATCCTATACTGTAGCATGTCTGCAGTCTCTGATCCTATACTGTAGCATGTCTGTAGTCTCTGATCCTATACTGTAGCATGTCTGCAGTCTCTGATCATATACTGTACCATGTCTGGAGTCTCTGATCCTATACTGTAAAATGTCTGCAAGCTCCAATCATATACTGTAGCATGTCTGCAGTCTCTGATCATACACTGTAGCATGTCTGCAGTCTCTGATCATATACTGTAGCATGTCTGCAGTCTCTGATCATATACTGTAGCATGTCTGCAGTCTCTGATCATATACTGTAGCATGTTTGCAGTCTCTAATCATATACTGTAGCATGTCTGCAGTCTCTGATCATATACTGTAGCATGTCTGAAGTCTCTGATCATATACTGTAGCATGTCTGAAGTCTCTGATCATATACTGTAATATGTCTGCTGTCTCTGATCAAAAACTGTGTAGCATGTCTGAAGTCTCTAGTCATATACTGTAGTATGTCTGAGGTCTCTGATCATACACTGTAGCATGTCTGCAGTCTTTAATCATATACTGTAGCATGTCTGCAGTCTCTAACTATATACTGTAGCATGCCTGCAGTCTCTGATCATATACTATAGTATGTCTGCAGTCTCTGATCATATACCGTAGTGTGTCTGTAGTCTCTGATCATATACTATAGTATGTCTGCAGTCTCTGATCATACACTATAGCATGTCTGCAGTCTCTGATCATACACTGTAGCATGTCTGCAGTCTCTAACTATATACTGTAGCATGCCCGCAGTCTCTGATCATATACCGTAGTGTGTCTGTAGTCTCTGATCATATACTATAGTATGTCTGCAGTCTCTGATCATATACCGTAGTGTGTCTGTAGTCTCTGATCATATACTATAGTATGTCTGCAGTCCCTGATCATACACTGTAGCATGCCTGCAGTCTCTGATCATATACTGTAGTGTGTCTGTAGTCTCAGATCATATACTGTAGCATGTCTGCAGTCTCTGATCATATACTGTAGCATGTCTGCAGTCTCTGATCATATACTGTAGCATGTCTGCAGTCTCTGATCATATACTGTAGCATGTCTGCAGTCTCTGATCATATACGATAGTATGTCTGTCTGCATTTTGTGGCCTTATTTTGCAGCAATACAGTTACAGAATATAATATTTAGCCCTTTGGTGTTTTCAGAGACTGTAGTTGAGGTCCCCCATATCTCGGAAGCTGACAACCACAGGTGTAGTGTGTAGTAGCACGTATGACCTTAATTCAGGTACTGTGGGATACAGAATAGCCATCTGGGGCTGAGTTGTGTTAATAACTGTCAGTGGCTTCCTGAATTAACTTAGAAGCATCTTAAACTGATGTCAAATCAATGTCATTGACACAAGCCCTACAGAGTTCCAAATAGCAGTAAACCCCTGACAAAAGGTTATGATGCTTCCTTACAAAAAAAAACCCAGAATAAAAAAAAATAAGTTTTGGCTGTATATCCACCTTTAACACATACTGTACATACTTTCTTACCTAAAGATACAAGTTAAAACTTCTGTCAGGTTTTCAAACCTTTCTGTCTTACTAAACAAACCTCATTGCTGTCGTACCCATTGGGGAGATTCCCCTTTATTCCTATCTTGTCCCTGGTGACACTGCAGGAAGTGAGGTGAAAGTTTCCTAGTGGGGAAACAGTAATAAAAACCTAATCGTGGCTTTTCCTTTCTACTCTGTCTCATATATAAAATAGAAGAGCTTTTCCTCCCCTTCAAATTCTAGTCTTGCTGTGAATGCCAGTGTTTCACTTTCCTGTGGAAGAAAAGCCCAGGGAAAGCCTAGTATAGTGATTTGGAAAGCACCACATCTTTCTGTGCAATTTTGTTTCTAAAATGTGACCATTTTCAAGATAGCAGAATATTTGATGATACGATTTGAGTCAAACATTACCAATTAATGGCATTCGGCTGTGAACTTTAACTAGAACAAAATGTTCAGCTAATTCACTCATGTATTTTAAGCAGGTAACCCTGTTGATAGCGAATTACTGTATTTCTTAAGACTGGAATACATTTTGAAGGTAAGATTTTTTACCTTATAAATTTCCCTTATGGAAGCAGTTACATTTTACCCCATTCTATACACTTTGTCTTTTGAAATGGCAATGTTTTTAGACAGATGTATTTTAGTCTGTATGCATACTATGATTGTTTGCTTTGTTCCTTGATGCTGTTATATAACATAACAGAGTAATATAAGTGCACTACGCCACTTAATTATGTGTAATGAGATGTTAACTCATTCTGCCTTCTGCTACGTGTGTACATTGTTTATACTCGTGTATATTTCGTGACACTTGTATATTTTTTGAGATTACTGTACAGCCGTGGTCTCCAAACTGCGGCCCTTTGCTTGCCTCTATCCAGCCTCGGGGTACTATTCCTCCCACTGATACCAACAAGAAGGCACCATTTCTTCCACTGGCACCAACTATGGGGCATTTTTCCTTCCACTGACACCAATGATGGGACACAATTCCTCTAACTGATATAAACAATTAGACACTATTCCTCCAACTAATACCAATGATGGGGCACTATTCCTCCAACTAATACCAATGATGGGGCACTATTCCTCCAACTAATACCAATGATGGGGCACTATTCCTCCAACTAATACCAATGATGGGGCACTATTCCTCCCACTGACACCAATGATGGGGCACTGTTCCTCCCACTGACACCAATGATGGGGCACTATTCCTCCCACTGATATAAATAATTAGACACTATTTCTCCAACTAATACCAATGATGGGGCACTATTTTTCCAAATAATACCAATGATGGGGCACTATTCCTCCAACTAATACCAATGATGGGACACTATTCCTCCAACTAATACCAATGATGGGACACTATTCCTTCCTCTGACACCAATGATGGGGCACTACTCATCCCACTGACACCAATGATGGGGCACTATTCCTCTCACTGACCCCAATGATTGGGCACTATTCCTCCCATTGACACCAATGATGGGACACTATTCCTCCCACTAATACCAATGATGGTGCACTCTTAGATTGTATGCTCCAAACAGCAGGACCCTCCTAACCCTCTTGTATTGAACTGTACTGTTGCTGTATTGTCTCCCATTATATTGTAAAGCACTGAGCAAACTGTTGGCGTCATATAAATTCTGTATAATAATAATAATAATAATAACAATATTCCCCCCCCTGATACCAACGATGTGGCACTATTCCTTCCATGACACCAAAGATGAGGCACTTTTCCTCCCCCTGACACCAATGATGGGACACTATTCCTCCCACTAATACCAAAGACTGAACACTATTTCTCCTTCCACTGACTACAAGCACTATGTAATTTTTTTACATACTGGGACACTTTCTACTACCACTGAACTCTGGCCTTACTAAAGTCTGAAGGACAGTAAACCGGCCCTTTGTTTATCTTTGCCTTTTCATATCAATGAAAAGAGTTTGGATTTAAAAAAATATAAGTGCACTATACCTGCTGACTATACTGCCTAGTTGTTTGCTTAAAGGTATGCCTGATGTAAGATAACATTATTTTCTTACTTAATATTCAAATGTTGTCTCAGTGCACTAGAGCGCAATAAGGGGAGCGGTCACTAATCATCCAATCTATGCCTTTAAGTGGACAAAGTTTCAGCCACAATATCTGAAAGTTTTTATTAGCAGTACCTATTTAAAGGTATAGTATCATGAGAGGACCAGACCTATCTATACACACACACACACATATAAATTCAGGGCAAAGCAGGATTTAAAGTGATTGTAATGCTTGATTCTTTCCCTTAAAATAACAAACATGTTATACAAACTTGCGTTATGCAAAGGTCCCCTGCTCGCTCTCCTGGCTCCTACACCCCCCCCCCATGGGGGAAATCGTGCTGGCTCGCTCCCAAGACCCACTCTGTTTGTCCATTCACACACAGAGCACCTGCCTGTCCTTCCTGCATGTGATTGACAAGAGCAGGAACCAATGGCTCCCACTGCTGTCCCTAAACCAATGAGGAGGGAGAGAGCCTGAGAGTTGCTGCTTTCATGCACATAACTGGATCTAGGATCTAGATCAGGCAAAAGGGAAGTATAAGGGGGTTGGGTGGAGTGCATATCCCAGAAGGTTTTTTACCTTAATGCATAGAATGCTTTAAGGTAATAAAATCTTCTAGCCTTACAACCACTTAAACCCAGATCAAACAGATTTGTGATGGGTGTGCTCTTTGAATCTTATTTGCTAGTCCAGCCACCAACCAACATTCGCTTTTTAAGAAGTGTGGTAGCTTCTAAGTTCATTAGATGTTCAGTCTGTGTTCCACCATTTCAAAACACCCAATGAAAACCTCCTTCATCCTGCGGTAAAGCCAGGTGCCAATGCCCAGAAGCCCACCATTGTTCCACGCATTACACAAGCTAATGGGATCAAGCTGCACTCCAGTGACAGAAGATCCAGTAAATTTGAGCATGCAGAAAGGACACATGAATCACACACTTCAAACCTCCCATGACCCTAATGCAGGGGTGGGCAACTGTGGCCCTCCAGCTGTTGGTGAACTACAAGTCCCATCATGACTCTGCCTTTGGGAGTCATGCTTGTAACTGTTAGTTTTGCAATGCCTGATGGGACTTGTAGTTCTACAACAGCTGGAGGGCCACAATTACCCACCCCTGCCCTAATGCGTTACACCCCTTCCAGGGCTTAATTGTAAGAAATTGCAGAGTGCAATTAAGCCCAGAAATGGGTGAAAAGCATTAGGGGCAAGGTTTTGGTGTGTTCTGGGGTGTCCTTTCTACATTCTAAATAATCTTGGTCTCAATGTAGTATTGTCATATATAGAGCAATATGAGTGTTTCTATGAATTAGAGCAGGGACCACACTGTACAGAAATGCCTTCATTATAACATGACTTTCCCACGTATTTACTAATGTACGCAAACTACAACCTCTGTTCTTACTAAGGTATTAGAAACTTTTGCTGGAATTTATTGTATTTCATATATCTGTACTATGCAATCATATTGCAAAAACAAAATGAGCATTTTTCATCCAGTCACCAAATCAGAGTGTATTCTCATTCCTATCCACGGAAGCTATGACTTTGACATAAAACAAATTGGAAACACATAAAACATTACCTGCTTACAGATCAGGTGTATCATATCTTTAGAATGTTCACAACCAGCAATTTTATCCTGCAGACTAATATTAGACATGTTCAGATTCTAGTCTTCAAATGACTGCCAAGCTATATTAGGTTCCCTGTTGCAATCTGCTATGACTCCATGTACTGGGAGAAAACAAATCCCTGGAGTCTCATTGCAATACACAGAGAGTAGCCAGGTGCATAAGAATAAAAATTCAGGGCAGTGACAGACACCAGCTCTAGAGGCAAAGCCGTCTGATGTTTCTCAGACAGTCTTCACCCAAGCAAGTCCCCGAGGACAGAAATTTGTGCAGCTGTGTTCTGAACATTAGATAAGCCACTGAACATTTTTTTTCTCTTTCTCTTTCTCTTATTTTCAGTGTAAATGCTATACTGCTGGAAAAAAAAAGCTGTAATGGACCAATCCAAATCTGCAATTTTCCACCTACTCTCCCAGATGGTGGGCTGCCATCTTGTGATAGCCTGTCCACTAAAAGATATTACTCACACAAGCTTTTCCTTGTTCCATTTTCAGTATCATGGAAACTACAGCATGTGTTTAAAGCTTTGCCTGCTTCCAATTTCCAGAGAGCTATCCAACATCAACACAATGCCTATAGGACGTCAAAGAAAACAGAGCCATAGGAGGTGGGACAATATTGGGGAATGTTCCTGGTTTATATCTACATTTGTACACCCTCCAAGTGAAATATAAATTGCTTTTCATTAAAATAAATATTGTACCCTAAATTGATGATTGTTAGCACTCATTTATTAGGTGCTGGAAATGAATGCAGTAAGGGGGGCATTAATACATGCGGTTGAAGGGCAGTAAAACCCACAGTTGAGCTGGGCTTTTACTATCCAACCCCCTCTAGCTGCAGAAGCAGTAGCTGGGGTTGTACACATGCCATGGCTGAGATGATGTGCTACTCTGTCGCTGAAGAAATTATATCCCCTGTTTCTTTCAGGGGGCGTAGGACCTGCCAAGCGTAACCCATTCAAGTGAGGAGGTAGCCTGGCATTTAAGGGGTTAAAACTCTCTAAAGAGCAATATGAATGCAAAGCTTTCTTCAGAGAGCACCGCACATGTAAACAAGCCCTAAAATCTAAGCTGCTTGTAAAAATACAGGGGATCATTGCAAAAGGTCTTCACCCTGTGCCATTATTTGTATTTATTAAAAAAAGTGTTATTCTCCTCAAAATAGTTGAAGAAAGAAGTCATAAAATGTAGTATCTCAATGGCTGGAAAACTGTAACCATAAGGGCTCCTTGCCTTGCTAAGCAGATACCAGTCCATACATACTCAAGCACAAGGCAAAACAAAGGGCCAAACAAATTGAGCTTGGTAATATTGGTCAAAAAACTCTAATATGGTGCTGGCATCCCACAAGTTAGTGTGGAACTTGTTAAAGTTCAAGTTACTAAGTGCATAAATTTAACAAAGCAGTGGTAACCCTTAAATTCAATCAATGATCCAAAACATCCTTTATGGGTTCATGCACACTGGTTTAAAAAAACCTTGCAGGAGTTTAGCATTTTGTCTGTAGAAGCAGCTCAATGTCATCCTATGTGTCCATGCACATTTGGGCATTTAAAAGCATTTTTTAGACTCAGGGTTTACAGGCAAAAAATAAAAACTTCCGTTTTGCATTTTTGAGTGGTTTTCTGGCAGAAAAAATGTTAAACACTCCTAAACACTAGCACAAAAGAGCACTTCTGTTTTTTTTAAGCCAGTGTTCATGGACCCTGCAGTAAAAGATGTAGGTGATCTATATAGATGATTATTAGTAGATGATCTCAATAACATTTAGTTTGCTAAAACACTGTGTATCATAAGCAATTTTTTAAAAAGCTTTTTTTCACATGTTTTGCGTCCTTTGTTACATCCCCGCTTCAGTCGATCCTGAATACGGCTGCCAGACTCATTCACCTTTCCAACCGCTCCGTTTCCGCCACCCCCCTCTGCCAATCCCTCCACTGGCTTCCGATTACGCAACGGATCAAATTCAAAATCCTAACACTGACATACAAAGCTGTCAACCATACTGCCCCGAACTACATCACTGACCTAATATCCAAGCACCACCCAGCACGCACACTCCGCTCCTCACAAGACCTCCTTCTCTCTAGTTCCCTGGTCTCCTCCTCCCATGCCCGCCTCCAGGACTTCTCCAGGGTGTCACCCATCCTCTGGAACTCCCTGCCCCAACCCATCAAATTATCACCTACTCTCCTATCCTTTAGGCACACCCTGAAAACCCATCTCTTCAGGGAAGCCTACCCCACCCACTGCTAACTTTCCGACCTCCTCCACTCTTCCTACCACTCCATCCCCCACAGCTATCTCCTCCTGTGCCACCATCCCCTCCCTCCTAGATTATAAGCTCGAAAGAGCAGGGCCCTCAATCCCCTCATGTTTTGCATTGTATTGGTATTCTTCTGTCACATGTTCTGTTCCCCTCTGTAATGTACAGCGCTGAGCGAACTATTGGCGCTTTATAAATACTGTATAATAATAATAATAATAATGTAAGCATTGCTGATCTCCTGTGTTCTCTTTGAAGTCATGTCCTTTATATGCTCTCATGCAATAGCTATATGGAAACAGTTGACCATGCCCACGTAGTCTCCAACAGAGTTGAATGTGACAGGCTGACAATGAAGGAGACAAGGGCAGAGTGTTGTCACTCCATAACAGATCGTATCTGAACAAGGACCTACATGGCAGGATCAACAGATGTACTTTAAATGAAAGCTGCAGATTTAAGAATATTGGAAATTACTTTTGAAATTACAATAACAACATGCTAATGTTCAGTGTCATTTAGTTTACATAATTAAGAAAATAAATATATTTATTTCAATTATTAGCTAGCCTAAGTATCAAAACTCTGTCTTTATGTTATCTTCCCATTATCCCCTGTACACCAAGACTCAAACTTAGGGATGGAGAGCCAGAAGTGTGAGCCAGTTAATGCATGGCTCACACTAGTGCGGGTGGAGGCTGCTGTGGGATCGACGATTTGTCCTGCTGTTGCAACCATTCGCACACAAAACACGGGAACCATGGGCGGGTGCAATTAATCCTAACGGCATGCCGCCTGGACTAGAAATCGCACCCACACTGGGATCCGAACAGTAGTGAGGTTCCCAGCGCGGGCTGCGATTTCTGGAAAGGTACAGGGTCCTTTTCCCTGTGTTTTGTGAGGCACAACAACCCATTTGAATGAATGGGCTGCCTTGCTGAGGCTCACAAAATGGTACTAGTGTGAATAAAAGGTAAGGCCTTATTGCATTGTAAAGTACTGTGAATTCTACATAGGGAACTTCCTTGCAGGAGGGAGGGGGGCACAGGAATTATTTAGTTCAATTGCTGTTGCTGCTTCTCTGTTGTCCAGGGATTAAGAAAGGGATCATGGAGGAAGCGCAGTTACAGACCTTTTTTTCCTGCATCATCCATTAATTAGATGAATACCAATCCCAGTAATGATCCTATTGGGTCCTCTGCACTCAGTTATCTTGTCAAATCTTTTCTCAGACTGTCAAGGGCTCCATCTTCAAGAGCACTGACTTATGACCTTACAATATAACTTCTAAGCCACAACTAAAGGGTCCTGAATAATGAACTAGACCCTGAGATTCTGGGAACTTCCAGGTAAAGCGGAGTTCTGGCCTACCCCGCAAAAAAAATTAAAAGTCAGCAGCTACAAATACTGTAGCTGCTGACCTTTAATATTAAGGCACTTACCTGTCCAGGGATCCAGCGGTGTGTCCCCCCCCAGCTGATTAATAAATTGGCTATTGGTTGCTGGGGCCACCATCTTGACTAAGAGAAACCAGCAGTGAAGCTCTGTGCTTTGTGACTGGGCCGCAGTTATTGGTTAATTATTTAAATTACTGGAAACTATTACAGTAAATTTCTTTGTAGCCACATAAGTTCTAGTAAATGATCTAATTACAGCTGACTGCAGGTGATGTGGGAAATGTGGTTCTAGTGAAAAACAGTCATCTCACTTGAAGGTACAATTGAATTGTTTAGTTGAATGGAAATGTCAGATACAGCCAATGCGTTTCGGGGAGACTTGTGTCCGCCATTCTCAGAGTTTGAGCAATAATGTGTGATGATATTGGGAAGAAAAGATCTTTGTAGCTTTGACTAAGGCTGTATTAGGGCTGAATGTAGGGGTGAGCCAATTACAGTGAGAGTGGCTAACTTGTTCTAGGCATGGGCACTTGTTCATGGGAGTCTCCTAGAATCTCATAGTCAATTTACTACAATCATCCTCTATTACGGGGTAATGAATTAAAATTCAAGTCCAGTCATTACATTTTTCTTCAAGCAGAGGTCTGAATCTCATATTTGTGCTATGACTCAGATAGAAGATATGTTATCTTTGTATGTCTGTCAAAATATAGACACCCATCACATTGCCCCTTTCATCAGGCATCCCCATCAGAGTGAAGAGGAGGGGGGGACCTGTGCTGGAGACTGGCTATCAATCGGTCCAGGTGCAGACTGCAGTCCACTATTTAGTGCTTTCTGCTCTATTAGATTCAACCAGACAAAAGCTCCAGTCCTAAGGTCGGTACACTCTATGCGTTTTCTTTTTCATTCAACCAGAGGGTTGAAAGAAAAAAAAAATCCCACACCCACACAAATGCTGTGGATGCAGGAATCTTCCCTGCTGTGCTATTATACTCTGACAGTAGAGATTCCCCTGTCAGTATGCGAATGATCGAATGCTGGTTTTCCAGCAGGACCGTTCAACAGAAGCCAGCCAAACGATCAGCTTCTGTTGAACAGAGAGTGCTAAATACAGCTCAAAATTTGGCTGGTTCCAGTATGGATATGTATGGGTAAAGAACAATGTTGGGTATATGGGCACAAAACACTATGCGTACAGTACAGGCACAGGAAAGTGTGGAAATGTACAGCCACAGGGTAGTATAGAGGTGTGGACACAGTACAGTATGGAAGTGTAGGGTCACAGGACAGTAGGTCTGATGTCTCTTACCCTAATCTTACCTAGAACCAATGGGCTCCTTGTCCCCTTGCTGAGCATCAGTGCCCCCCCCCAGAGTACAAGTGCCCCCCCAGAGTACAAGTGCCCCCTTCTCCATCCACACAGCATTAGAGTCCCTCTCTCCCCCAACAAAGCACTAGAATGCCCCTCTCCCTCTGCAGAATCAGGGGTCCCCCCTTGCCCCCCACCCCATTGTAGTTTAACCAAAAAGATGAGACTTTCCTTTCTCCAGGTTTAATGAATTAGCCACCAAATCTTAAACTGGACCCACTATCTACTTTGCTATGACTAGAATTTGTAACAGGTTTGGAAACTGCCATAGCTGAGACAGTCAGAGGGTCAGGGGTTACCTGAAGCCTGAAAGCACCTGGCCTATCAACTGCCTGACTTCGCACTGAGGCAGCAAAAATCCCTGATGCTCCATCTAGACCATCAGACCTCTGCATAAGCTCAACAGGTTGCATTTAAATCCCTGTATTCTAATTTTATACTGTATATATATTCTATATTCTATAGTAAGAAGTGTCCTTTTTTTCCTCTAGAATCATGCACCCTTGTAGCTCAGAGCTTACGTCTGTACAATAAACTCTGGTCGACATAAAGTAGCTAAATAGATATTGAGAAATATTAGATATCCCTGGCAGGCATCCAATAAAATAATGAGTCTTTATTAAGTTATAAGAAGAAATAAAACACCTTATGTGTTTTAGATGAAGACCTAATTGTAGCTATAAAATAAATGGTTGTAATGTAATTGTTATAAGCAACGCTTATAATAATGCAGCTGTATTTACTGCTTTGTGAGAGAAATACATTGGTTGACCCCTTAGCCAAATGATTGACACTGAGCCATTAGGTGTCAGAAAACAAGCAAGGATCAAGTGAAATTAAAACCTTTGTTTTCTACACTTCTGTAGAAACAGACAGCTCTGTGTATACAAAGGAGCATGGGGGAGCTCTTGTCCATAATGGGCATGGTATTGACACAGCCCCAGATGATCCACATTGGCTCACAATTGATATGATCCAAAAATATTTAGACAGTATAAAGGTGAATAAAGCACCTGGACAGGATGGCATACAACCAGGGGTCCTTAAAGAATTGAGCTCTGTCATTTCAAAGCCATTGTTTCTAATTTGTAGGGACTCTTTAATGACTGGCATAGTACCACTGGATTGGCGTAAGGCCAATGTGGTGCCAATATTTAAAAAGGGGTCAAAATTTTTACCAAGTAATTGTAGACCTGTTAGTTTAACTTCTATAGTTGGGAAGATACTGGAGAGTTTAATAAAAGACCACATAGATGAGTTATTGCTGGAAAAAAATATTTTAAGCAACAGACAGCATGGATTCATGAAAGACAGAAGTTGTCAAACAAATCTGATTTCTTTTTTAGAGGGGGTGAGCAAAACCTTGGACAGAGGGGTGGTGGTGGACGTGGTATACTTGGACAGAGGGGTGGTGGTGGACATGGTATACTTGGATTTTGCAAAAGCGTTTGACACAGTTCCCCTCACGCAGCTAATGTGTAAGGTAACGTCTACAAACTTGGAAAAATCTGTATGTAAATGTATAGAAAACTGGCTAAAAGATCGTATTCAGAGAGTAGTGGTTAATGATTCATGCTCTGAATGGTCTGGGCTCATCAGTGGTGTACCCCAGGGTTCATTGTTGGGACCCTTACTTTTGAATATACTTATAAACGATATAGGGTCTGGGATTAAAAATCCCACTTCACTCTTTGCAGACGACACCAAGCTGTGCAGAGGAATAAAGTCCTTACAGGATGTCTCCAATTTACAAGCTGACCTCACTGCACTGTTTAATTGGGCAACTATGTGGCAAATGAGGTTTAATGTTGATAAATGTAAGGTTATGCACTTGGGGGCTAAGAATATGCATGCATCATACTAGGGGGGTACAACTGGGGGAATCAATGGTGGAGAAGGATCTTGGAGTTCTAGTAGATCACAAGCTTAATAATGGCATGCAATGCCAAGCTGCAGTTTCTAAAGCTAGTAAAATCCTCTCTTGTATTAAAAGAGGTATAGACTCCAGAGAGAGATATCATATTACCCCGGTACAAATCATTAGTAATACCTCATCTGGAATTTTCAGTTCAGTTTTGGGCACCAATTCACAAAAAGAACATTGGGGAACTGGAGAAAGTACAGAGAAGGGCAACCAAACTGATAAGAGGCATGGAGGAGCTCAGCTATGAGGAAAGATTAGAGGAACTGAATTCATTCTCTCTTGAGAAGAGGAGATTAAGGGGGGATATGATCAACATGTATAAATACATCAGTGGTTCATATAGTGAACTTGGTGTAGAGCTATTTACCCTGAGGTCATCACAGAGGACAAGGGGGCACTCTTTACGTCTGGAGGAAAAACAAATTTAATCTCCAAACACGGAATGGTTTCTTCACAGTAAGAGCTGTGAAAATGTGGAATAGACTCCCTCAGGAGTTGGTTCTGGCCAGCTCAGTGGATTGCTTCAGAAAAGGCCTGGATTGTTTCTTAGATACACAGAGTATAACTGGATACTAACATTTTTAGGTAAAGTTGATCCAGGAAATATCTGATTGCCTCTCGGGGTATCTGGAAGGAATTTGTTTCCCTGCAGGAGCAAATTAGACTGTGCTTTGCTGGGGGGTTTTTTTTGCCTTCCTCTGGATCAACTGTGAGTGTAGGATTATAACTTTTTTTTTCTCTATGGTTGAACTGGATGGACTTTTGTCTTTTTTCAGCCAGACTAACTATGTAATTATATGTAACTTCCTCCAGGCCAATGAGCATAAGGAAGGGAAAGCTCCCCTGATGGAACATAGACAGCAAGAAAAATCTCTGACCCTTCCCTACTTTACCAACCCCCCCCCCCCCAAAATAATAAAAAAGTACAGTCACCACATCTAAGGACTGGTAAGCTGCAATATATTTTATTTTCTGTTCTTTAGTTTAGATACACTCTGAAGTGGTAGTAAACTTTTTTTAAACAATTGCTGATGGACGGGGTATTTATAACAGACAGACTTCTCGGTCTCTTCTGTCATAAATCCTTTCTCCTGTCTGTCAGCCGTCATGTACATGCACATCTGCAGCTCAGTGAATATTTACAGCCCCGATCTGTGCCACTGTGATGTAACTTCTGTGCGCATGCACGGGAGCAACATCATTGTGGCCTGGCCATTCAAGCGGGCAAAGGTACAGGACCCGAAAGAAACACCGGATAAAGATGGAAGCACCAGGGACCTGCCGGATCGTCCACAGCACAGCACTGGAGAGCTCAGTTTGACTGATAAGTCTGTCATAATGTGCTAATATGCATTGCACACTAGCTGGTTATGGCAGAACCTGCCTGGGGGCCTTTAAAAAAAGAAGGAATGAAAGCTGACTTTACTACCGCTTTAAATGCCATTACTGATGGGCTATAGGTTTGTGTTGATGGGATTGGTATGCCATACAGTACATTCAAGATCTTTCGGAGATTATTCAGAATTAGTTGATGGGTAAAATGTGATCTGCAGTTGACCTCCTTTTGATCTGCGTTTGACCTGCTCCAAACAGGTTTTGTATTCCTATGGACTAGCATTAGCGTGTAAAACCCACCTGACATGAACAAAAGCCTGTTTACACAGGTAATTAATTTGACTCAAGAAATAAAACTTTAATACATTAGGTCATTTGTGTGACAGCAAGGAGCCTAACAGCAGGCATGTTTAGGAGCACACCGCCAGCATTACAAACAGCCAACCAAACTGGTTTTAGGAAGACCATCTAAAAACAAATGGAGCAGGCTAGTTATAAACCTTATAATTTTTTTTTTGCCAGCCATATCCCCACTACAATAATTCATCCTCTCTACTGTCCCTGAGACAGAAAGTGCTTGTGACATTGGGACAGGAAGTGAAAGTGAAATCTCCCCAGTGGGATGCCGATAGTAAACACAATCTGACAGTTTTAAATATACCATTGTCCCTGCCATTCTCTAGCAAAAAAAAGTTTTGGCTAGAGCCTAGACATGTGTGATTCATTTCATTACAAATCTAAATTTTTTGTTATTCGGGAATTCAGATGTTTCTAAATTTCCAAATCACAAAAGTAACTGATTTCAACAAATCTGAAATAAATTATAACAAAACAAATTTGAAATATAATTCAAACTCGAAATGGAAACCTATTGCAATAAATACAGTAAGGTATAAAAGTGAAATAAGACAATGATTCCAACATAGATTTCTTTATAGAATAGAATAAAACAAAAGGATATAAAAGAATAAATCAGAATAGAATAGAACTGAATAGATTACACAATAAAATAAAAAAATTTAATAAAACTGAATAGAATAGAGAAAAGAATAGAATAGAAAATTAAAGATTGCAATAGAGTAGAATAGATTATAAAAAATAGAATAAAACTGAATAGAATAGAAAATAAAAAATAGAATATAGAATAAAAGATTAGAATAGAGTAAAATAGAAAAGATTAGAATAGAAAAAATAGAATATAATAGAATAAAATAGAACGGATATATCCGTCTCCTGAAATTCAAATTGGATTTGTAAATAACGAATATACGAAACAAATTCCAAAAATGAATCATTCTAACATAATGAATAGGATAAAACAAAATTATTAACTTAAACTAATCTGAAAAGAAAAAAAAACAAATGTTTTCATTGTGCACATCTCTACTAGAGATGCACTCTTTTTCACTTTTTGTGTAATGTGTATTTTTAAAGAGAAGAAGTCACTACTGGGTGTCTTTATTTAAATTCTTAATTTTGAAGGATTATGTAATAAAGATTTATATCTTCCCCATTTTTACTTTATATACTTATTACTTACTTACTTATGTTCTAACTAGAGATGAGCGAATCGAACTAGGCGAACCGGAATTCGAGTCGAATTTCAGGAAATATTCGATTCGTGTCGAAACCGAAATTTTGCCTACTTCGGGTGCGCGAATCGAACATTTCCCGATCAGCCGGCAAAAGTGTCCCTGCAGTGAGCTCCGCTATTTCTGACAGTTCTCTGACAGAAGGAACACATGTTTAGCGGTTGAAACATTGTATCTATTAGTTTACATTTAGGATACAGATGTTTCAACCACTGTACATGTGAAGAAGTTGTGAGAGAACTGTCAGAAATAGAGGAACTCTGCACATACACTTTTTGCCGGCTTGGAATTATTCTTCTTTTCATCCTACTTCTTCTTCTTCTTCATCCTCAGAAGAAGAGGATGAGGATGAAGAAGAAGAAGAAGAAGAAGAAGAAGAAGAAGAAGAAGAAGTAGGATGAAAAGAAGAATAATTCCAAGCCGGCAAAAAGTGTATGTGCAGAGTTCCTCTATTTCTGACAGTTCTCTCACAGCTTCTTCACATGTACAGCGGTTGAAACATCTGTATCCTAAATGGAAACTAATAGATACAATTTGTATCTATTAGTTTCCATTTAGGATACAGATATTTCAACCGCTGTACATGTGAAGAAGCTGTGAGAGAACTGTCAGAAATAGAGGAACTCTGCACATACACTTTTTGCCGGCATGGAATTATTCTTCTTTTCATTATACTTCTTCTTCTTCTTCTTCTTCTTCTTCTTCTTCTTCTTCTTCTTCTTCTTCTTCTTCCTCATCTTCTGAGGATGAGGATGAAGAAGAAGAAGAAGAAGAAGTAGGATGAAAAGAAGAATAATTCCAAGCCGGCAAAAAGTGTATGTGCAGAGTTCCTCTATTCTGCAGATACACTTAGAGGAGCTCTGCAGATACACTTAGAGGAGCTCTGCACATACACTTTTTGCCGGCTTGGAATTAATCTTATTTTCATCCTACTTCTTCTTCTTCTTCTTCTTCTTCTTCTTCATCCTCATCCTCATCCTCAGAAGAAGAAGAGGATGAGGATGAAGAAGAAGAAGAAGAAGTAGGATGAAAATAAGAATAATTCCAAACCGGAAAAAAGTGTATGTGCAGAGCTCCTCTAAGTGTATCTGCAGAGCTCCTCTAAGTGTATCTGCAGAATAGAGGAACTCTGCACATACACTTTTTGCCGGAAACCGCTGTATGGAGTGAATGTCCCAGAACTGTCAGAAATAGACTATTTATGACAGTTCTGGGACATTCACTGCATACAGCTGTTTTAACCGCTGTATGGAGGGAATGTCATGGAACTGTCAGAAATAGACTATTAATGACAGTTGTGGGACTGTCCTTCCATACAGCGGTTGAAACATTGTATGTATTTGTTTCCATAAATGGATCCATTTATGGAAACAAATACATACAATGTTTCAACCGCTGTATGGAAGGACAGTCCCACAACTGTCATTAATAGTCTATTTCTGACAGTTCCATGACATTCCCTCCATACAGCGGTTAAAACAGCTGTATGGAGTGAATGTCCCAGATCTATCAGAAATAGACTATTTATGACAGTTCTGGGACATTCACTGCATACAGCTGTTTTAACCGCTGTATGGAGGGAATGTCATGGAACTGTCAGAAATAGACTATTAATGACAGTTGTGGGACTGTCCTTCCATACAGCGGTTGAAACATTGTATGTATTTGTTTCCATAAATGGATCCATTTATGGAAACAAATACATACAATGTTTCAACCGCTGTATGGAAGGACAGTCCCAGAACTGTCATTAATAGTCTATTTCTGACAGTTCCATGACATTCCCTCCATACAGCGGTTAAAACAGCTGTATGGAGTGAATGTCCCAGATCTGTCAGAAATAGACTATTTATGACAGTTCTGGGACATTCACTGCATATAGCTGTTTTAACCGCTGTATGGAGGGAATGTCATGGAACTGTCAGAAATAGACTATTAATGACAGTTGTGGGACTGTCCTTCCATACAGCGGTTGAAACATTGTATGTATTTGTTTCCATAAATGGATCCATTTATGGAAACAAATACATACAATGTTTCAACCGCTGCATGGAAGGACAGTCCCACAACTGTCATTAATAGTCTATTTCTGACAGTTCCATGACATTCCCTCCATACAGCGGTTAAAACAGCTGTATGGAGTGAATGTCCCAGATCTGTCAGAAATAGACTATTTATGACAGTTCTGGGACATTCACTGCATACAGCTGTTTTAACCGCTGTATGGAGGGAATGTCATGGAACTGTCAGAAATAGACTATTAATGACAGTTCTGGGACTGTCCTTCAATGCAGCGGTTGAAACATTGTATGTAAATGTTTCCATAAATGGATCCATTTATGGAAACAAATACATACAATGTTTCAACCGCTGTATGGAAGGACAGTCCCAGAACTGTCATTAATAGTCTATTTCTGACAGTTCCATGACATTCCCTCCATACAGCGGTTAAAACAGCTGTATGGAGTGAATGTCCCAGATCTGTCAGAAATAGACTATTTATGACAGTTCTGGGACATTCACTCCATACAGCTGTTTTAACCGCTGTATGGAGGGAATGTCATGGAACTGTCAGAAATAGACTATTAATGACAGTTCTGGGACTGTCCTTCCATGCAGCGGTTGAAACATTGTATGTATTTGTTTCCATAAATGGATCCATTTATGGAAACAAATACATACAATGTTTCAACCGCTGCATGGAAGGACAGTCCCAGAACTGTCATTAATAGTCTATTTCTGACAGTTCTATGACATTCCCTCCATACAGCGGTTGAAACCGCTGTATGGAGTGAATGTCCCAGAACTGTCAGAAATAGACAGAAACTGTCACAGAACTGTCCTTCTTCTCATCCTTCTCCTTCTTCTCATCCTTCTTCTCATCCTTCTTCTCATCCTTCTCCTTCTTCTCATCCTTCTCCTTCTTCTCATCCTTCTCCTTCTGCTCATCCTTCTTCTCATCCTTCTCCTTCTTCTCATCCTTCTCCTTCTCCTTCTTCTCATCCTTCTCCTTCTCCTTCTTCTCATCCTTCTTCTTCTGCTTCTCCTTCTCCTTCTTCTCATCCTTCTCCTTCTTCTCATCCTTCTCCTTCTTCTCATCCTTCTCCTTCTCCTTCTTCTCATCCTTCTCCTTCTCCTTCTCATCCTTCTCCTTCTTCTCATCCTTCTCCTTCTCCTTCTTCTCATCCTTTTTCTTCTCATCCTTCTCCTTCTTCTCATCCTTCTCCTTCTTCTCATCCTTCTCCTTCTTCTCATCATTCTCCTTCTTCTCATCCTTCTCCTTCTTCTCATCCTTCTTCTTCTCATCCTTCTCCTCCTTCTTCTCATCCTTCTTCTCATCCTTCTTCTTCTCATCCTTCTCCTTCTTCTCATCCTTCTCCTTCTCCTTCTTCTCATCCTTCTCCTTCTTCTCATCCTTCTCCTTCTTCTCATCCTTCTCCTTCTTCTCTTCCTTCTCCTTCTTATCATCCTTCTCCTTCTTCTCATCATTCTCCTTCTTCTCATCCTTCTCCTTCTTCTCATCCTTCTTCTTCTCATCCTTTTCCTTCTTCTCATCCTTCTTCTTCTCATCCTTCTCCTTCTTCTCATCCTTCTTCTTCTCATCCTTCTCTTTCTTCTCATCCTTCTCCTTCTCCTTCTTCTCATCCTTCTCCTTCTCCTTCTTCTCATCCTTCTCCTTCTTCTCATCCTTCTTCTTCTCATCCTTCTCCTTCTCATCCTTCTCCTTCTTCTCATCCTTCTCCTTCTCCTTCTTCTCATCCTTCTCCTTCTCCTTCTTCTCATCCTTCTCCTTCTCCTTCTCCTTCTTCTCATCCTTCTCCTTCTTCTCATCCTTCTCCTTCTTCTCATCCTTCTCCTTCTCCTTCTTCTCATCCTTCTCCTTCTCCTTCTCCTTCCTCATCTCCAAGGGCATTTAAATTAAAGGTACAGTGTTCTGCACTAATTTAAAGGCTCTCTGAAGCCTAGAAACCCTTTAAATAAGTCATCTTCGTAGCGGAGAAATTCGCATCGAATCGAATTTCACACTGGAATTCGCCGAATCAGCCGAATCGAATTTTTCATTTCTTCGCTCATCTCTAGTTCTAACAGTTGCTGCCCTGTCAACTGCCAACCTCATGCTGTTAACAAATGCTATCTCCTGGCCCCTCATTGTGTATAGAAGCAGCATCAAATAGCAGAAGCCTGTAATTTGAATAATTTGAGTATATACGGATACACCCTATTAAAATTACAGGGTTCAGTTATTTGATGGCATTATGCATTCTGAGCTCTTACTCTCAGCTCCCAAGTCATTTTTTGGAAGAAAAAAGTAAGTCAAGTAGGGGGTTACTTAGCTTCCTCGGGTAATCCTGCAGAGTTATAAAAAAATAATAGGCCCAATTGTGAATGTCTATGAAGGTTCTTATTTATCCAGGAAATTAGGAAGACAAAACAACCTCTCAACAACAATTGACCTAACATAGGAGGGGAAAGTTCCGCAAGTCAAGATTCAGGAGTTTTCCTGTGCCTTAGTAAAAGGGCACATTATTTTAAAGACAGTGAGGTGCACATTTTTCTACAGAGGGAACAACTAGTTCACAAGGGGTGTGAAAGAGGCAATTTATGGCAAACTGGAACAACCATCCATTAACAGGGGTGGGGGCCTTGGACACCATCTCTCATCTACATATAATGCTGTTTTAACATTTCTACAATGAAGTTTTCACAACAATTCATATCTTTGGCTTTGAAAATTGAAGAATTACCACTAATGAAGCCTTCCTGACATCAAGGATGGGACTAGAAAAGGGTGGTTTCACAACTTTCTGTTCATCGACAATAACATCTGTCATTCCATGTTGATTGGATTAAAGTGACACTAAAGCTTTGTTTGTTTTTTTAATAACATGCATGTCTATACTTACCTACTCTGTGCAGCGATTTTGCACAGATGAGCCCTGATCCTCTTCCTTTTAGGTCCGCACTGGTGCTTCTGGCTCCTACCCAGTGCTGCCAGGGACAGCCGCTCACCCTAAGACACATAAAGCTGTGGCTCGGCTCCCCCCCACTCAGCCCCATTCTCTCCTCATTGGCTTAATGGCTGTGAATGTCAGCAGCGGGAGCCAATTGGCTCCCGCTGTTATCTCAGCCAATGAGAAGGAAGGTTTTTAGCTTCATGCATAGAATACCTGTAGGGAAAAACCTTAAGCCTTTAGAACCACTTTAAGGTGTCTGTGCTACCTGTGTGGATATAAATGCTGGGGTATTCAGAACGGATTGGATTTAAAATTCATTGGATAAGTTATGAAAACGCAACATTACAGAACAAGTCCAGCTGAATGTGACTAGCTACTACTAGCTATCCAATCATGCATGGATATGTAAACCCAATATTTCATATTCCTGATGTGTGACTGCTGTATCATGTACTTGTATGAAAAAGTATCCTGTTCTCCTTGTATTGCTTCCTTTGTGTGAAATCCCTGGTGTTCCTGCCAGTCCTACTTTCATATGAACTACTGACCACACTAAGCAGGAGATCACAGTGTCATCAGTTCTCTAGCTGTGTTGGGAACTCAGCCTGCTCTCCTCCAATGATCAGACCTGTCCTGACACACACCCCTGCAAAGTCATTCAGTGGGAAGATTCATGTCCTGTTGTTTCTCCTCCCTGAGCTCCTTATGCAGCAGAAAACAGAGGGAATGTGATTGCTTATAAAAAAAAAAAAAAGGGGGGGGAGGGGGGGAAATGTAGTTATAATGTTATTTTTATATCTATTCACAAATGTTTTGCCTTACATTTCTATTTTAAACTGTATGGGCTGTTTTACAAGGTGAAGGTTTACAATAACTTTACATTTAGCTTTCTCAACATCATCACATTTTAAAAAACTACCTTGCTATTAGGTTACACTGGAGTTCTTTAAAGTTAATAAACATTGAACTAGAAAATGTTAACAGCTGAGTCCATTTTTTTATTTTAGTCCTAAATGATTTGATTAGCCACAACACATCAATAACACTTCCAAACGCAATACTGTCTGCAAGTGGAGACTCTTCCTTACAAAGCTATAGACAATAATCACTGATAAAGCTTATCGGTGCATAGGTGAAAACCAGCACAAAACTAGATATTGCAACTTTCTCCTGATGAAAAGGCTAAGTAAACATTCAATGTAATCAACCAGAATAGCACTGGAAAAGTACAGCAATCAACAGATTATTTACCACTGACCAACAATGCTAGTTTGTTGGCCAACTCCACATTTCAGGAATCCAGGCTCCTAACCCTCTCCCCGGCACCTATCTTTTACAAATCCTTTATACATTTAGTGTATAATATATAACTATTGTGAGGGATTAGCCCAGTAGCGGGTTGTGCTTGACCCCCTGGATGAGTCAGAGTACAGCGAAAGAGGCTCAGCACGACAGCAGGATCTTAGTGAATAAAGTTGTGCTTTATTTACAAGTCTGGTGAACACAAGGTGCATAGATTCAAAAACAGCAAAACAAATAAAACCAGAAAATAAAGCCTTGCCACACTGGGCATCTAACTGCACACACAGGTTCCGATCTACCTGTCTGGATACAGCCTATCACTGCTCAGACACAGGGTGGTCACACAGATTTACTCTCGCCGCAGTATTGTTTGGTTGCTCCCCAGTCTGTCCTGCACAGCAAACTGGTTCCAGGTTGGAGCATCCTCTCTAAGCAGTCTGGGAGTTTCATAGAGCCCAGATCCCTTAACTCACTACAGCTGAGCTAATGAAATCATCAGTGAGCTAAACAGGCTCACTACACAGCACAACAGGAGAAACAGTCAGTGTATAACATGAACCTGGGACAAATATACCTCCCATCCTGGACACATATCCCTTAGTTCTTCCTGCCTTCCTTTCACACTATACATGCAGTCTCATGACTGGGTCTGCACCTGAGCATGGTGAGTAAATATGCACTCCACTACACTCCACCCCACTTTAACTTGCTGTCCCTGACAACTTTGCAGACCGTTCAAATTCATCTTGGGGTCTGCAGAAGTTAAGTCTCTGGGATCACTTCAGGGGTTCAGTCTGAGCTCCACCATTTGGGAGAACAGGTGACGTGTCTCTTTCCACAGGCTTGTCAACAGATAGTGGTTGAGAGGAATCCAGAGGGGGCGCATAGATCTGAGCTGGGTAACTATTCAGGAAAGTAATATTGTCAGGATCCATGGTTTCTCCTGAGAATGGTGGAAGAGCAGGAGGCAGCCACCATTGAACCTCTGATGGCAGAGACTGTCAGGGATCCCGGGTCCTCGGCGGTGCGCGCATGCGCAGATGGCCGATCCGTCCCGGCCGGCGATCGCGGCGGCGGCCGCGCATGCGCAGTAGCGATCGCGGCCGCACCAATGGGAGAACAGGGCGCTCTATTTAAAGCATCTCCAGGTTGCCGCAAGGTCTTGTTCCTGTCCTGTAAGTACGCTTCCTAGTTGCCAAACTCTGCCTGTTCTGACTTATGCTGACCCTCTCCTGCTCCGACTCCGGCTCGTCCCTGACCATCCTCCTGCCTGACCCTCTGTACCGCGCTGCCCGCTACCTGCTGATCCTGGCTTGTGACCCCGACCATTCTCCGCTTACTCCCCCTGTACCACGCTGCCCGCACGATACCGACCCGGCTAGTCTGACCTCGCTCACTCCTAGCTGGCACCCATCCATCCCGCTCGGATCGGGATCTGTCATCCGTCCATCCCGCTCGGATCGGAATCTGTCGTCCCCTTTGCAGCAGGCTCATCCCGGGCACATACCCTCAGCAGGACCCCTCTACCACCGCCGGGGGTGCCCAGGGGCGCGACCTGGTTCCAGCCTTGCACCAAGTCCATCCCCACCATCAGGGGCCCTGGTGAAAAGGCAGACTGGGACTTAGACTCCGCGTCCTGGGAAACCCCGTGCTGTGGACCACTAGAGATCCCGTTGGGCGGAGCCTGACAGTACCTTGCGGCCATGACTGAGCCTGGAAGGGGAACGTCCCCTCTGGGTGACATCTGCCGACAGATGGAGACCCTTACACTAGGAATTAGGGGTCTACAGGAGGGTTATACAAGATTGGACAGTCGCATGCAGACCATAGCTACATCTACCGGGGGGTCTGGGGAACCCACTAGGGAGACACCAGGGTTGTTACCCGCGCCTGAACCCCGTGTCCCCACACCAGAACGTTTTTCTGGAGACCGAGGTAGATTCAGGGCCTTTCGTAGCTCCTGTCAGCTATACTTTGACCTCCAGCCTCTGACCTTTTCCTCTGAATCAGTGAAGGTAGGGTTCATCATTGCCCTACTACAGGGTGGACCCCAAGACTGGGCCCACCGGCTCCTAGAGAAGCGAGACCCACTGTTGAGGTCAATGACAGTATTTTTTGAGGCTATGGCCCTCTTGTATGACGACTCGCTGCGCACCGCAACGGCCGAGAGGGCCCTATATACACTCAGGCAGGGTCACCGGACAGTGGAGGACTATGCCGCCGAATTCAGGCGTTGGCGTAGTGACAGCCAATGGAACGAGGCGGCTCTGCACCACCAGTTCCGCATTGGGTTAGCTGAATCACTGAAGGACGAATTGGCCCGAATAGACATACCTAGTACATTGGAGGCCCTAATAGCATTGACTATTCGAATTGACCGCCGGTTGCGGGAGCGCAGGCAGGAAAAGTGCAACCAAGGACGAGGACCAACTGAAACACCCCCTCAGGCTTCAACCCAGTTGCAGCCGGCAAGCCAGAATCAGGATGCTATGGATACACCCAAGACCGGGCCACCGGGAAGGACACGGCTGACACTTACACCTGAGGAACGCCAGAGGCGTCTTACCAACCATCTCTGTCTATACTGTGGGGGAGCAGGCCATGTGGTACGTACCTGTCCAGCCAAGGGGGGTAAGTGTTCCGCTGTTTTTTCTATGGTCAATTCTACCAGTGTGGGCAACACTAGTTATCTAGGGGTACCTGTGTCACTTCAGCTGCCGGGGAGAACGGTGGTGACCACAGCAATTGTGGATTCTGGGGCGTGTAGTTGCTTCATTGATTTGGATTTTGCAGTTCAGCAATGAATCCCCCTACAAGCTAAGGAGGTGGGATTAAATATTTTTCTGGCAGATGGATCCCGTATTAAGTCAGGGGTGGTGGACCATGAAACCCCACCTATCCGTACCACTATATCGACCCATCATAAAGAAATCCTTCGGTTAGACGCCATAGCATCCCCATTATTTCCAATTATTTTGGGGCTCCCGTGGTTACGAGCCCATAATCCCCAGGTGGACTGGAAGACGGGTTCTATCCAGTTCCTCTCCACATACTGCCAGCAGCATTGCCTCCCTAAGACTTCCCTGATTCCGGGGACCTTGTTGTGTCTAGAGACAGATGTGGAACTGGCGCAAGTCATTCCTTCGGCCTACCATAGTTTTTTGGATGTGTTTAGCAAGCGGGGGGCGGACACTCTCCCCCCGCACCGAGGTTATGACTGCCCAATTGATCTCCTCCCAGGGTCGGAGATTCCATTTGGGCGGATATTCCCCTTATCCGAGCGGGAGTTAGGGGTACTGAGGGAAATATCGATGAAAACCTCCATAAGGGGTTTATTAGACCCTCCACGTCGCCAGCTGGGGCGGGCATTTTCTTTGTGGAAAAAAAGGACAAGTCCCTCCGGCCCTGCGTAGATTACCGGGACTTGAATAAAGTCACGGTGAAGAACCGTTACCCGCTACCACTAGTCCCCGAACTTTTTCAGAGGTTGAAGTCAGCATCTGTCTTCACTAAACTAGACTTGAGAGGTGCCTATAATTTAGTCCGTATCAGAGAGGGGGACGAGTGGAAGACAGCATTCCGTACCAGATTTGGACACTTTGAATATTTGGTTATGCCCTTCGGCCTATGTAACGCTCCAGCCACCTTCCAGCATTTCATAAACGATGTGTTCAGGGACTATCTGGATATCTTCGTCATTGTATACCTAGACGATATCCTTATCTTTTCCCCAACCTTGGAGGACCATAGGGGTCATGTGAAGCGCGTGTCAGAACGGCTCCGCCAACACAGCTTGTATGCCAAGGCAGACAAGTGCTGTTTTGAACAGAGTAGTATTTCATTTCTGGGCCTAACCATCTCTCCCACGGGAATAGCCATGGATCCCCAAAAGGTTTCGGCCATCTTAGACTGGCCAGCACCCACCGATAAGAAAGCGGTCCAACGCTTTATTGGCTTCGCGAACTTTTATAGGAAGTTCATTAAGAACTTTGCGGGCCTAGTATCCCCTATCACCCAGCTGACCAGGCAGGGGGTTCGCTTCCAGTGGACGCCTGAGGCACAGAGGGCATTCGAAGCTTTAAAAGAGTTGTTCACGGCAGCTCCTATTTTGAGCCACCCCGATTCATCCTTGCCATATATCTTGGAGGTAGACGCATCCGAGAATGCGGTCGGGGCGATCCTGTCCCAGAGGAAGGGCATCAAAGAGCTTGTGCACCCGGTGGCTTTCTTCTCCAGGAAACTAACTCCTGCTGAAAGGAATTACGATATCGGGGATCGGGAACTCTTGGCGATCAAGGTGGCTCTAGAGGAATGGAGATACCTGTTAGAGGGGGCGGTACACCCGATATTGATTTTCACGGATCACAAGAACCTAGAATATTTGAGAACAGCTAAACGTCTGAGGCCACGTCAGGCCAGGTGGGCACTGTTCTTTTCACGGTTCTTTTTCCATATAACTTATAGGCCAGGGTCTAAGAACACGAAACCTGATGCGCTCTCCCGCATGTTTGGGGACCCCGAAGAGAGTCCCAAGCCAGACACTATCCTGTCCCTAAAGAATTTCCTAGCCCTCCAATCGGAGCTTCATTCTCAATTGCAGACCGCGTCCGTAGGTATGCAAGGCCCACCCGGTGTCCCCTTACTAAATAGGGAGGGACTCCTCTGGAAGGAGGATCAGATTGTGGTCCCTGAGGAAGCCCGTACATTGGTATTAGGATACTGCCATGATCACCCACTGGCCGGGCACTTTGGGGTACGTAAGACCTTGGGGCTGTTGCAGCGTACCTTCTGGTGGCCTAATATGGCCAGAGAGTGCGAAACTTATGTAAAAACCTGTCCCGTTTGTCAGAGGAACAAGCCTACTAGGAATAAGGCTTGGGGTCTCTTGCGTCCATTACCAATACCCGACAGACCATGGACAATGATTTCCATTGACTTTATTGTGGAACTTCCACCCTCACAGGACCACACAGCAATCTTCGTGATTGTAGACCGCCTGTCCAAGATGGCCCATTTTGTACCTCTAAAGGACACACCTATGGCCCTTGAGACAGCACGTGTGTTTATTAAAGAAGTGGTAAGACTCCACGGAATTCCCAGGGATATTGTATCTGACAGAGGGGTCCAGTTTACATCCAGGTTCTGGAAAGCTTTATGTGATACCCTGGGAATTAAGCTGTCATTCTCCTCTGCTTACCACCCACAAACCAATGGCCAGACGGAGCGTACAAACCAGACCCTAGAACAGTACCTCAGGTGCTATACCACCTTCCTCCAAGATGACTGGTTTACTCTCCTGCCACTTGCGGAATTCGCATATAACAATGCGAGTCACTCGGCTACTAGACAGTCCCCGTTTTTCGCAAACTACGGGTTCCACCCTGTATTCCTACCCGATCTGATCCCGGAGGTCGCAGTCCTGGCCACGCAGGTTATGTTGAACTTTTTGTCCACCAATAGCAAGGTATTGCAGGAAGCAATGGCAAAGGCCCAGGGTGACAATAAGAGGGCATTTGATAAGAAGAGAAGGGGGGAATTGAGTTTGCAGCCAGAGGACCAGGTTTGGTTGTCCACCGCAAATTTGAAAATGCCCTGCCCTTCGAAGAAACTGGCTCCCAAATTCTTGGGGCCCTCTCGTGTAAAACGTAAGATCAACGAGGTGGCATACGAGCTTGCACTGCCCGAGTCTATGAAGGTTCATCCGGTCTTCCACGTGTCCCTGTTGAAACCAGCAACTCCAGATCCCTTCCCGGATCGAAGGTCTAAACCACCGGAGGCAGTAGACGTGGATGGGGAGGAGGAATTTGAAGTTGAAGCTATCTTAGATTGTAGGAAGAGGGGAGGCCGAACTCAGTTTCTGGTTAAATGGAAAGGATATGGGGCAGAGGAAAATTCATGGGAGCCGGCCCAAAATGTGCACGCCCCAAGACTTGTGCGGGAATTTTTTCAGAACCGGCCGTTCGGTGGGGGTAGGTTGGGCATCCGGAGGTTGCCCGTAGGGGGGGCAATGTCAGGGATCCCGGGTCCTCGGCGGTGCGCGCATGCGCAGGCGGCCGATCCGTCCCGGCCGGCGATCGCGGCGGCGGCCGCGCATGCGCAGTAGCGATCGCGGCCGCACCAATGGGAGAACAGGGCGCTCTATTTAAAGCTGCCCTGTGCATCTCCAGGTTGCCGCAAGGTCTTGTTCCTGTCCTGTAAGTACGCTTCCTAGTTGCCAAACTCTGCCTGTTCTGACTTATGCTGACCCTCTCCTGCTCTGACCCCGGCTCGTCCCTGACCATCCTCCTGCCTGACCCTCTGTACCGCGCTGCCCGCTACCTGCTGATCCTGGCTTGTGACCCCGACCATTCTCCGCTTACGCCCCCTGTACCACGCTGCCCGCACGATACCGACCCGGCTAGTCTGACCTCGCTCACTCCTAGCTGGCACCCATCCATCCCGCTCGGATCGGGATCTGTCATCCGTCCATCCCGCTCGGATCGGAATCTGTCGTCCCCTTTGCAGCAGGCTCATCCCGGGCACATACCCTCAGCAGGACCCCTCTACCACCGCCGGGGGTGCCCAGGGGCGCGACCTGGTTCCAGCCTTGCACCAAGTCCATCCCCACCATCAGGGGCCCTGGTGAAAAGGCAGACTGGGACTTAGACTCCGCGTCCTGGGAAACCCCGTGCTGTGGACCACTAGAGATCCCGTTGGGCGGAACCTGACAGAGACATTTGTGGCTCACATATTTATTGAGGTTCCTTGAAATCCCCCTTATATGCCTCTCTGTGGGTCTCAATGGGCTTGAGGAGTTTACGATGAAGGTGTCTTGGTTTTCTTTGGTTCTTTCCCTCTGGATATCGTAGAGTGGCATGCTGGAATGGGATGTTGTAGGATGATTTCAGGGACTTCTTTCAACCGTATAAAAATGTCACAAGAGTATCTCCACCTCCATGCCAATAAACACACCAAGTACGTTTCAACAACAATTATAAATTTGAAGAGAGAACTGGAGTCCAATAACATTCCTTCCCAGTACTTTATTTTGTAATAGATAAGAGTTTTGGGACAGCCAAACAAACCAGAGCAGAATCTTAACAAGTTTCAGGTGAAGCTTTGGTCATAGCTACAGCTGCATGGCCACAGCAAAGCCAACATCTTCAGCTTGAAGAAGCTGGAGTTCTCAGAGTTCCAATAGTCACCTTACTGATTCTAATTGAGTGGGTTTCAGTTCCTCAGTGATTAGTTGTAGGAGTGGTAGAATTTGCTAATGGGGTTTCCCATGGTAGTTGTGTCTTTTGGTGAAGCTGTGTGCTATTAGACTTGGCTGGCTGAGTGACTGCCTGCCTGCCAATTATAATGGAGGAGGGCCTCTCATGTAGTTGCAGATCACTACTACCTCATCCTCATCAGGTCTCTCTTAGATACTGAGGGATAGAAACAGAGAAATTTATACCTCTTGGCAGTGTTGACAGCAGTCCATGTTTTTATGGACAGCCCGTAAAAACCGGGACAACTTTTGTCCTGCCTGTAAATGCCCATAATAGAAAAACATGCCAGTGAAAAGTGTCTGTGAAGGCTCAGCTTGGAACTGCGGATGCACAGTCCTGGAGCTGCCCGAGTCCCAAACCATTCAAGTGTGTTCGTGCGGCGCCAGCAGGGGGAGGGTCTGGCATGGCAGAGACTGTTTGCGAGTGGCTGAGCGTAGCTTCGTGTGTGTCAGACATGAGCAGGCAAGGCATGCCAAGCCAAGAAGCCTGCAGAGCTCAGGTGGAATATTCCCCCCCAGACAGAGCCCCACACCTCCTGACCTGACTGCTCCCTTCCAGCCAAGAGCCCCCAGTTTTACATGGAGTGACTGACATGGAAGTAGGGAATTGGGGAACCCTATCGGAGAGGCTGACCCTTCATGTTCCTGGAGACTCCCAGAGACCCCCTGGGAGACCCTCCATCACCAAAGCCACCACCTCCCAGAGGGCCTCCCCTATTACTGCTACCCCCCTCATTCCTGGAGATCCCCAGAGGGGCTCTGTGTCAATTGAGATCCCTGGAGGGGACCACCCTTATCCCTGGGCATTCTATTGAGGACCACCCTTATCCCTTCCTGGGGATACCCTGAGGGTCACCCTTATCCCTCCCTGGGGATATCCTGAGGACCACCCTTATCCCTCCCTGGAGATCTCCTGAGGACCACCCTCATCCCTGGAGATCCCCTGAGGATCACTCTCATCCCTGGAGACCCCAGGGTGCAGTATCAGCACAGCCAAAGCCCCACCAGTTATACAGTGGACAGGCTGTGTTGGGCATTATGCTGGTGAGAAGTAGGTAGTACAATCTGGTGAATGATAGATGTGACTCTCGATTCCCTCTCCATAATGAGGAAGCCTTCCAGCATAGATTTCACTTGAATTTGAAACATGCAAGCACAAGTCACACTGGAGTTGATTCATTAAAATGGAGAGTGCAAAATCTGGTGCAGCTCTGCAGAGAACCAATCAACTTCCAGTTTTTTTGTCAAAGTTAAATGAACAAGCTGAAATTAGAAGCTGTACAAAGGGAATAGCAGGCGCATAATGTTGAAGTCCATGTAATGATGAATAAATGGATAAAGTTCCAGTTAGGGCAAAGGCAATCCAGTAAGCACTAGGGCAGGTTGCGATGGAGTGAAGCAAACTCTGGAGTGGAATAAACAAAGGACAGAGTGGATATAAGATAAAATAGGTGCAGCGCTTAAAATGTAGTCCTGGTAAATGCACAACAACTAGCTCATGCACAAGATCACAGTCCACAATAAATAAAAGAGCTCAGAGATGATTTATAATATTCCCAAAGTCGTCACTTTCTTAGAGTCGGTGAGAGGCTGGACATGTATAAAACGCGCACTCACCGGACGCGCAAAGGTATTGCGCAATGTGTCAATAAATGGAGGTCTTCCAGGGGGTCCCTTTCAGGATGCAAATGGAATCAGCCCAGGATGGATGAAAAGATGGCACACCCCTTCCGAAGACGTACGAGTGTACGAAACGTGTCTTGGAGGAGCCTGTATGCGTTGACGTTACGCCGCCGGATCACGGAGGTCTGGCGGCCCCCATTATTTACCAGCTGGTTAGTGCTCATAGCAGCTTTTTGATGAAGTATCTATTCCTGCCTACTGTTTGTGATATAGCATCTTGGCACATGTCTGGCACATACCAAATACATGTATGAGGATTAGAGATGAGCGAATCGAACCTGGCGAAGTGGAATTCGTTTCGAATATCAGGAAAAATTCGATTCGCATCGAATCCGAACTTTAGCAAACTTCGGGTGCACGAATCGAATTTTTCCCGATCAGCCGGCAAAAGTGTCACTGCAGAGAGCTCCGCTATTTCTGACAGTTCTGACAGTTCATTTACAGCGGTTGAAACATTGTATCTATTTGTTTCCATTTAGGATACAGATGTTTTTATTCGGAAATAAATAGATACAATGTTTCAACCGCTGTAAATGTGAAGGAACTGTCAGAGAACTGTCAGAAATAGCGGAGCTCTCTGCAGATACACTTTTTGCTGTACTTTAATACTTCTTCTTTTCCTTCTTCTTCTTCTTCTTCTTCTTCTTTTCATTCTTCTTTTCATTCTTCTTCTTTTCATTCTTCTTTTCATTCTTCTTCTTCTTCTTTTCATTCTTCTTTTCATTCTTCTTCTTCTTTTCATTCTTCTTTTCATTCTTCTTCTTCTTCTTTTCATTCTTCTTCTTCTTCTTTTCATTCTTTTTCTTATTCTTTTCATTCTTCTTTTCATTCTTCTTCTTCTTCTTTTCATTCTTCTTCTTCTTCTTTTCATTCTTCTTCTTCTTCTTTTCATTCTTCTTCTTCTTTTCATTCTTCTTTTCATTCTTCTTCTTCTTTTCCTTCTTCTTCTTCTTCTTTTCATTCTTCTTTTCATTCTTCTTCTTCTTCTTTTCATTCTTCTTCTTCTTCTTTTCATTCTTCTTTTCATTCTTCTCATTCTTCTTTTCATTCTTCTCATTCTTCTTCTCATTCTTCTTTTCATTCTTCTTTTCATTCTTCTTTTCATTCTTCTTTTCATTCTTCTTCTTCTTCTTTTCATTCTTCTTTTCATTCTTCTTTTCATTCTTCTTCTTCTTCTTTTCATTCTTCTTTTTCTTCTTTTCATTCTTCTTTTCATTCTTCTTTTCATTCTTCTCATTCTTCTTTTCATTCTTCTTTTCATTCTTCTTCTTCTTCTTTTCATTCTTCTTTTCATTCTTCTTCTTCTTCTTTTCATTCTTCTTCTTCTTTTCATTCTTCTTCTTTTCATTCTTCTTCTTCTTCTTCTTTTCATTCTTCTTCTTCTTTTCATTCTTCTTCTTCTTTTCATTCTTCTTCTTCTTCTTCTTTTCATTCTTCTTCTTCTTCTTCTTTTCATTCTTCTTTTCATTCTTCTTCTTTTCATTCTTCTTCTTCTTCTTTTCATTCTTCTTCTTCTTCTTCTTTTCATTCTTCTTTTCATTCTTCTCATTCTTCTTTTCATTCTTCTCATTCTTCTTTTCATTCTTCTTCTCATTCTTCTTTTCATTCTCATTCTTCTTCTTTTCATTCTTCTTTTCATTCTTCTTCTTTTCATTCTTCTTCTTCTTCTTTTCATTCTTCTTTTCATTCTTCTTCTTCTTCTTCTTTTCATTCTTCTTCTTCTTCTTTTCATTCTTCTTTTCATTCTTCTTCTTCTTCTTCTTCGTCGTGCCCTGTGACTGCCCAAATGAGTGAAGTGTGCGGTGATTCTAAGATCGACGGCACTCATCTGCATGTCATACTGACTGACAGTATTATTTCTCTTCCCCAGCAGACTCCAAGGGCATTTAAATTAAAGGTACAGTGTTCTGCACTAATATAAAGGCTCTCTGAAGCCTAGAAACCCTTTTAATAAGTTAAATTCGCATCGAATCAAATTTCTCCCGCAAATTCGGCGAATCAGCCGAATCGAATTTTTGAATAATTCGCTCATCTCTAATGAGGATATCCTATTACTACTTTTAATTTCCTTAATTAAATGTCATTTGAAAGTTACATTATGGGTATTTCCATCTTTTGCTCTGCACTGAGCATTTAATCCCCCAGAGCTCCCCCTGGTGATTATCCCATTGTACTGAAGAGGCTGCATCCGTGTCCTTAAAGTGGACCTCCGGTTTGAATATCCATCCAGATGATTTTCATCCATCCTGGGCTGATTCCATTTGCATCCTGAAAGGGACCCCCTAGCAGACCTCCATTTATTGACACATTGCGCAATACCTTTGCGCGTCCGGTGAGTGCGCATTTTATACATATCCAACCTCTCACCGACTCTAAGAAAGTGACGACTTTGGGAATATTATTAATCATCTCTGAGCTCTTTTATTTATTGTGGACTGTCATCTTGTGCATGAGCTAGCTGTTGTACATTTACCAGGACTACATTTTAAGCACTGCGCCTATTTTATCCTGTATGTCGTTTGAAAGGTTTATGGTTTCCTTTACTGTGCACAGCTGCTTTTATATATTTATATTTTAGCTCTCGCTGAGTTCTCTTACCTTTTTAAAGGACTAAGTGTAAACTGTATGACAATTGTAATAAAAAGGTAAGTATAACAACTCACACTTAAACATGCTCTTAGGAATATGTGTAGTACGTCTGTCACCAGATGTAGGAACTGCTCGGGAGAGGAGGTACCCTGGTCAGTCAGCAGAAGGCGCTGCAACAGCTAAGGCATCGATGGTAAAGCCTGGTTGGATCTCCAATATGTCCGGAGCTAGTGGCATTGGGCATCTGAAGTCATCAGGATGCGACACATTTCTGAGCATGCATAGGAGCAGGAAGGGAGAAGGGAGAACCTCAAGTATGGTGACGGGGGATGATGGACAGGGCAAGGGGTGGGGAGACAAGAGGAAGAAAAGTGACAGGACAGCGGAACAATGTCCATCTGCAGGGAATAGTAAATCCAATGATGGCAGGTCACAGTGAAGAAGTTAAAATTGAACTAACATGATAAAAGATTTTGACAAAGGATCATCATAATGCACAAGAATGTAAACATAGATAAAAATGATAATAAAAACAACAATAAAAACAATCTATAAGGGGGTAAGAGGAGAGCGGGGAGAGGAACAGGGGCTATATGTGTATGGAATAGTCTCCTATAGGCAGGGAGACAAGAATTATATATAATTATACATATATATATATTTGGGACTGAGAAATGGGGAAGGGGGGGGATAACCATGCATTTTTGGTGGCAGTGTGAGTGAATCAACAGATATGCCAGGGTACTAGGTGTAATCTAGACTCCCATCTGTCCTTCAAGCCCCAGATCCAATCGCTGACAAAATCATGTAGACTTCACCTCTGCAACATCTCCAAGATACGACCGTTCCTAACCCCGGAAACCACTAAACAACTTATTCACTCCCTTGTCATATCACGCCTTGACTATTGTAACTCCCTCCTCATTGGCCTACCTCATCACAGGGTATCCCCCCTTCCGTCTATCATGAACGCTGCTGCCAGACTCATCCACCTCACTAACCGTTCCGTATCCACCTCTCCTCCCTGCCAATCCCTCCACTGGCTCCAAGTTGCCCAACGGATAAAATTCAAAACTCTAACAAACCGTACACTCTGCTCCTCGCAAGACCTCTTACTCTCTAGCTCCCTCATCTCCTCCTCCCATGCTCGTCTCCAAGATTTCTCCAGGGCGTCACCCATCCTCTGGAACTCCCTACCCCAATCTATCAGATTATCACCTACTCTACTTGCCTTTCGGTGATCACTGAAAACCTTTCTCTTGAGGGAAGCCTATCCCGCCCTCTGCTAATTCTGAAATCCTCTACTCTTCCAACCACTCCATCCCCCACAGTGACTACCTACTGTACCATTCACCCCGCCCTCCTAAATTGTAAGCTCCAAGGAGCAGGGCCCTCAAATCCCTCTTGTATTGAACTGTATTGTTACTGCATTGTCTCCCACTATAATGTAAAGCGCTGAGCAAACCGTTGGCGCTATATAAATCCTGTATAATAATAATATGTGGAGTAATCTGCGTGGTCAGATAGAAACATAAAAGTGAATTCGATACACGGTAAACATTAATGCAATGGTACATTGATGGATATACAGACAATATTGGCAATAAGATATTTTCACATTCAGTGTAATAAATGGAAATACAAGTATGTATATGCATATAAAGAGGATCAGTACTATCTGCCCATACAAGCATGTGTGACTGTGAAGCCTAGCGTGATCAGAGCAATTGTAATAAGTGTACTAACTATCCATCACAGTGTTTTTAAAGGAACATAACCGCCCTGGGGTATTGGGGTATGAAGTACCCCAATGAAGTGATAGTTCTGCAATCAAATATTATCTCGGGGTGCGATTATATAATGGTGGCTATCTCCAGCTCCTCATTGAGGCTAGCTAGAGACAGGGTGTCGAGAGCATGTATTCAGAATGTTTCCCTGTGGCAGAGCCTATAAAAGCGCTCTGCCTCAGGGAGATCATGGGGCATGATCTCGACAACCCAGACCTGGAGTCCAGCAGTGGATTTATTGTGGGTGTCCAAAAAGTGTCGAGGACACTGTGCTCATCCTTACCCCCTTCAATAGTGCAACCTACATAAAGGAGGCCACAAGGGCACCTGAGGCAATAGATAACACAGGTGGATGAGCAGATATGAAAATCTGTGAATTTATGGTATTTTCCTTTATGGTGGAAGCCCTTTTGGCCATGTTGGACAGTATGTCATGTTTTGCAAAAGGCTTTTCGGCACTGATACATGCCTATGGCAGGTTTGGTATAGTTTTTGGCTACGATCTGGCCTTTTTCATGGCTCTGCTCTAGCTCTAGAAAGGTAAGGTGTATGGGTTTTTTTTCTAATGTAATGTGTAAACCAAAGGGGTTTTTGTTGCAGTAGGTGACAAAGGCATCAATGAGGGATGGAGACCCGTCCTGGATATTAATGATATAATTTATAAATCTGCCAAAGAATGTGAGGTGTGCCACAAATGGGTTGTTTTGCCAGATGTACAGGTATTCCCAATAGCCCATAACCAGGTTGGCATATGAGGGCGCAAAACTGGCGCTCATAGCAGTGCCTTGTAATTGAAGAAAAAAGTCTCCATCAAAATTAAAATTGTTATGCGTCAAACAAAAGGTGGTAGCCTCAAGTATAAAGTCAGCTTGTTTTGGGTTGATGAGGGGATTATCTGATAGGAAATGTTTTAGAGCCATGAGTCCCAGATGGTGTGGGATGGATGTATAGAGTGAGCTGACATCCAGAGAGGCCCAACAGTAGGTGGAATTCCAATTGTAAGGTGTGAGTAGTTGTATGAAGTGGGTCCCTGATGTAGGACTGCAAACCCTGAGCTAGAGGTTGTAGGAAAAAATCTACGTATTATGTAAAATCGCTGGTAATACTGTCTGATAGGAAATGTTTTAGAGCCATGAGTCCCAGATGGTGTGGGATGGATGTATAGAGTGAGCTGACATCCAGAGAGGCCCAACAGTAGGTGGAATTCCAATTGTAAGGTGTGAGTAGTTGTATGAAGTGGGTCCCTGATGTAGGACTGCAAACCCTGAGCTAGAGGTTGTAGGAAAAAATCTACGTATTATGTAAAATCGCTGGTAATACTGTCAATGGAGGCAACTATTGGTCTAACCGGTGGGTTGATAAGGGTTTTGTGTACTTTTGGGAGGTGGTAAAAATAGGGGGTCTTATGGAAAGTTTTGTGTAAAAAAAGAGGCTTCTAGTTTGGTAATGATACCTTGGGAAAGTGCTGAATTAACAAGGGATTTGGCAAGTGGTTGGAACTTCCATAAGGCCCCCTATTTTTACCACCTCTCAAAAGTACACAAAAGCCTTATCAACCTACTGGGTAGACCAATAGTTGCCTCCATTGACAGTGTTACCAGTGGTTTTTCTCAATACGTAGATTTTTTCCTACAACCTCTAGCTCAGGGATTGCAGTCCTACATAAGGGACGGAACCCACCTCATACAACTACTTACAAATGGAATTCCACCTACTCTAGATGTCAACTCACTCTATACATCCATCCCACACCATCTAGGACTCATGGCCCTAAAACATTTCCTATCAGACGATCCCCTCATCAACCCAAAACAAGCTGACTTTATACTTGAGTCTACCAACTTTTGCTTGACACATACAGGAATACCTCAGTTTACGAATTGAATTCGTTCTGTGGCACTTTTCATATAGCGAAAAATTCATAAACCGAAACGCCGTTTCCCATAGGAATGCACTGAAAAGCAATAAAACCGTTACGGAGGTCAGTAAAAAGTAAACGCTACTAAAATACCGCATTGGTTATTTTATCAAGTCATGCAGTATTTTAGTAGTGATAACCATGTGTTAATGTTTCAGCTGTCAGTGGGGTTCCCCACTCACAGATGAATGTAAAAGAATTGCTGGCAATTAAAAATATAAATAAATGGTGTGGGGTCCCCCCTCCCATCCATACCAAGCCCTTTTTGGTCTGGTATGGATTTTGAGGGAAACTCCCATGCCAAAATGAAAATAAAATGGCATGGGCCCCCCCCCCAAAATCCATACCAGACCCTTATCCGAGCATGCAGCCCAGCAGGTCAGGAAAGGGGGGGACGAGCAAGCGGCCCCCCACCTTCTGAACCATACCAGGCCACATGCTCTCAACATGGGGGGTGCTTTGGGGCAGGGGGCTCCCCCCCAAAGCACCTTGTCCCCATGTTGATGGGGACAAGGGCCTCTTCCCCACAACCCTGGCCGTTGGTTGTGGGGGTCTGTGGGCAGGGGGCTTATTGGAATCTGGAAGCCCCCTTTAACAAGGAGGCCCCCAGATCCTGCCCCCCATGTGAATAAGTATGGGGTACATGGTCCCGCTACTCATTCACAAAAACAAAAAAAGTGTAGTGTGAAAAAAGACAGGACACTGTCTTTGACAAGTCCTTTATTAAAAGAAAAAAATAAAGAATGTCCCCCACAGTAGATCCAACGTCAATCACGATGTCTGCAACCGACCTGAAAAAAGAATAAAAAAAGGCTCCACTTCCAATGATGGCCCCCGGCCGTCTGCCTGCTCCGTTGGTTTGACAGTTCTTAAATATGTAAGGGGAGGGGCCACCCGGGGACACCACCTGAGTGACCCCACCCCAGGTGACATCATTGATGTCACCTGGGGTTGGGTCACATGTGTGATGTCCCCGGGTGGCCCCGCCCCTTACATATTTAAGAATTGTCAAACCACTGGAGCAGGAGCAGGAGCAGGAGCGGAGCCTTTTTTAAAATTCTTTTTTCAGGTCAGTGGTGGACATCGTGATTTACGCTGGATCTACTGCGGGGGACATTCTTTTATTTTTTGATTTTAATAAAGGACTTGTCAAAGAACAGGTCCTGTCTTTTTTCACACTACATTTTTAGTTTTTTTTGTGAATGAGTAGCAAAACCATGTACCCCATACTCATTCACATGGGGGGGGTCCGGGATCTGGGGGCCCCCCTCTTTAAAGGGGGCTTCCAGATTCCAATAAACCCCCTGCCCACAGACCCCCACAACCACCGGCCAGGGTTGTTGGGAAGAGGCCCTTGTCCCCATCAACATGGGGACAAGGTGCCCAAAGCACCCACCCATATTGAGGGCACGTGGCCTGGTATGGTTCAGGAGGAAGGAGCACTCGCTCATCCCCCCCCTTTCCTGACCTGCCGGGCTCCATGCTCGGATAAGGGTCTGGTATGGATTTTGGGGGGGACCCCCACACCATTTTTTTTAAATTTTGGCGTGGGAGTTTCCCTCAAAATCCACACCAAACCCAAAAGGCTTGGTATGGATGGGAGGGGGGGCCCCACGCCATTTTTTTTATTTATTATGGTGCCGGTTTTTAAATGTAATTACCGCTTTTTTTTTTCTTCACTATAGCTCAGAGATTCAGCTGTCACTTTCCCCCAAGCTAAAAGAAACAAAGTTTCCTTTTAGTTTATTTCCCCAAGTTAAAAGAAACAAAGTTTCCTTTAACCCCTGGGAAATTGACAGCTAATTCTGTGAGCTATAGTGAAGGGAAAAAAAGCCGTCAATTGCATTTAAAAATTGGCACCGACATATATTTCGTATTGCGAAAAAAATTCATAACAAATTCATAAACCGGGCATTATTTTCAATGGATTTTCATTCGTAAACCGAAAATTATGTTAACTGAGGTGTTTGTAAACCAAGGTACACCTGTAATTTTTTTAATTTTGATGGAGACTTTTTTCTTCAATTACAAGGCATTGCCATGGGCGCCAATTTTGCGCCAACCTGGCTATGGGCTATTGGGAATACCTGTACATCTGGCAAAACAACCCATTTGCAGCACACCTCAATTCTTTGGCAGATATATAGATGATATCAATATCAACTTGGACTGGTCTCCGTCCCTCATTGATGACTTTGTCACATACTACAAGAACCCCTTTGGTTTACACTTTGCATTAGAAAAAAAAACTCAGACCGCCTTGCAGTTCTAGACCTAGAGGTGAGCCATGGTGGGGTTGTCACTACCTCACCTTGATAAATAACATTCCATAAAGCCAATTTTGCCGCCTTTGTCAAAATTGTACTAAACTGACTGCAAGCAACCAAGTGTCACTCAAGAAATAATTTGCAGAAAAAGGATATCTCGATAACCTTGTAGATGAAGCCTACACCTTCTATTTGTCTGACAAACCCAAAAGCAATAGATCTTTAGAGGACATTCATCATGTAGTAAGATTCACCACCAGATTCCATGGGAAACACCAAAAAATGAAAAACATTTTAAGAAAACACTGGAATATCCTTCTACAAGACCCCCACCTGAGGGATATTATTCCTTCCAAACCAATCATCACCTATAGAAAAGCCCCCAATCTAAAGAATAAAGTAGCTCCTAGTAAATTAAAATCTGTTCAGCCGAAAAATGCACCCTCTCTATTCTCCACCCCTATCATAGGCATGTATCAGTGCCGAAAAGCCTGCTGCAAAACATGCCATTTTGTCCACCGTGGCCAAAAGGGCTTCCACCATAAAGGAAAATACAATAAATTCATAGATTTTCATAACTGCTTATCCACCTTTGTTATCTATTGCCGCAGGTGCCCTTCCGGCCTCCTTTATGTAGGTCGCACTACACGTACCTTTTGTTGCAGGTTTGGCGAACATCGTTGCACTACCGAAGGGGGTAAGGATGAGCACAGTGTCCCTCGACACTTTTTGGACACCCACAATAAATCCACTGCTGGACTCCAGGTCTGTATGTAAATCACACCTTGAGATAATATTTCATTGCAGAATCATTACTTCCTTGGGGCACTCCATACCCCAATACCCAAGGGCAGTTATGTTCCTTTAAAAACACTGTGACGGATAGCTAGTACACTTATTACAATTGCTCTGATCACGCTAGGCTTCACAGTCACACATGATTGTATGGGCAGATAGTACTGATCCTCTTTATATACATATACATACTTGTATTTCCAATTATTACGCTGAATGTGAAAAATATCTTATTGCCAATATTGTCTGTATATCCATCAATGTACCATTGCATTAATGTTTACCATATATGGAATTCACTTTTATGTTTCTATGTGACCACGCAGTTTACTCTACATATCTGTTGGTTCTCTCATACTGCCACCAAACATTTCTCATTCCCATATTATTTCATATATATATATATATATATATATATATATATATATATATATATATATATATAATTCTTGAATCTCTGCCTATAGAAGACTATTCCATACACATACATACACATATGGCCCCTCCTCCTCTCCTCCCTCTCCTCTTACCCCCTTATGGATCGTTTTTATTGTTTTGGTTTTTTTTTATCATTTTTATCTATGTTTACATTCTTGTGCATTATGATGATCCTTTGTCAAAATCTTTTATCATGTTATTTAAATTTTAACATCTCCACTGTGACCTGCCATCATTGGATTTACTATTCCCCGCAGATGGACATCGTTTCGCTGTCCTGTCACTTTTCTTCCTTTTGTCTCCCCGCCCCTTGCCCTGTCCATCATCCCCCATCACTCTACTTAAGGCTCTTCCTCTCCCTTCCTGCTTCTATGCTCCACCTATGCCTGATGAAAGAGAGCGCCGGCCCATACACACTGTTGCACATGCTGCAAATACATACATACTGCACATGCTCAGAAATGCGTTACATCCCCATGATGTCAGACGCCCAAAAGCCACTAGCTCCGGACATATTGGAGACTCAACCAGGCTTTATCAACGATGCCGTACCTGTTGCAGCGCCTTCTGCTGGCCAACCAGGGTACTTCCTCTCCAGAGAAGTTCCTACATCTGGCGACAGATGTACTACACATATCCCTAAGAGCCTGTTTAACTGTTCGAAGATTTGAGTTGTTATACTTACCTTTTTATTAAAATTGTCATACAGTTTAAACTTAGCGGCACTGTGTCCTTTGTTTATTGAAATTAGAAGCTGACTGGCTACCATGAAGAGCTGCACCAGATGTTGTACTCTCCAGTTTTAGTAAACCAACCCCTATGTAATATGGCCATACATGCCTGTAAACAAAAGCAGGAGGGAGACTGCAACTTAACACCTGTACTGTAACAATATTATCTTGGGGAGAAAATGGCCAAATGATTCCACAAAGACAATTTTTCAGTGTTAAAGTGCTTAAAAATGTTTTACCTTAATTTATTCCTTGCAGTATGGTAAAAAATGTTTAGGCATTACTGCATTATTGCCCCCTCACCCACCCTTTTAGTTACCTTTTCCCTCATTTGACCAAGCGCTATGCCTGTCTTTAGCTCTTTGCTCTCCTCACTTCCAGGTCTCACTGGCTTTGCAGAGGCTGTCAATCAAATTATCAGTGTCAGTTCACATAGACAGCGATGCACTGGAGTGAGCCCGAATGAGTGCCCTCATAGAAAGCAGCCTTCTATGGGGGGGCACTAGGTGGAGAGGAAAAGCCAGGAGAGCTGGCGGGGACCCAAAAAGAGGAGGTTCAGCCTGCTCTGTGCAGTTGCATTGCACAAAGCCAGCAAGTATAAACCTGTTTGTTATTTAAAAAAATTAAAATAAGTGCTACTCACTGTGACAAGGATTTTAAAGCTTTTTTTCCCCAGCAGATCCTCCTCATCCTTAAGCCCTGTACATAAGGACTGAGTATCGTCCGGTTAAATAGGAACCTGCTGACATTCGTCCTGTGTGTACATCCGCCTGTCTGACAAAAGCTGGCTAAACATTCAGCTTCTGTTGAATGAGCATGCTGGAAAACCAGTATATGATCAGCATCGGCAATGGCTGCGAGCGCTGGTTGGTGTGTTCTGGCTCAGTGGGGAGATCGCTTTATTAAAATTGGATAGTTAGAACAGTGAGCTCTTCAGTTTGCAGTGGCTGAATGAAAAAAAACGGATGGTGTGTACCCAGCATAACCCTACCAGGTAGTTTAACCACTTCCCTACTGGACACTTTTACCCCCTTCCTGCCCAGGCCAATTTTCAGCTTTCAGAGCTGTTGCCCTTTGAATGAAAATTGTGCGGTCATGCAACACTGTACCCATATGACATTTTTATACTTTTTTTTTCACACAAATAGAGCTTTCTTTTGGTGGTATTTAATCACCACTGGGGTTTTTATTTTTTGCTAAACAAAAAAAACTCGTCAATTTTGAAAATAAAAAACTTTTTTCTTAGCTTCTATTATACAATTTTGCAAACAGGTAATTTTTCTCCTTCATTGATGTACACTGATAAGCTGCACTGATGAGGCTGCTCTAATGAGGCAGCACAGATGAGGCGGCACTGATGGGCATTGGTGAGGAGGCACTGATGAGGCTGTACTGATATGCAGCACTGATGGTCACTGAGACGTGGCAATGATGGGCGCTGATAGGTATCACTGATGGGCACTAATAGGCAGCACTGAATGGCACTAATTGGTAGAATGGAAGGGCACTGACAGGGGGCACAGATAGGCAGCACTGATAGGAGGCATTAATTGACAGCACTGCTGGGCACTGACTGGCAGCACTGCTGAGCATGAATTGGCAGCACTGATGGGTACTGACTGGCAGCACTGATGGGCACTGACTGGCAATGATAGGCAACACTGATGGATACTGTTGGGCTGCACTGATAATCAGTGTAGATCTCTCTTTTCACACTTACTAGTTATTGGCTGTAAGTGTTGCCGATAACCAGCAAGTGTGTTTACACCATGACCAGCTATGTCCCTATCTAAGTGATCAGGTGTGTCTGAAACACACAGCGATCACAGAGAGTGCCGGGTGCACGCCGCAGCACAACAATCAGTACTTGACAGGGGTCCAGACTCTACCTTTTTAGAATACAACAAAAATTGTTTTAATTGTTATCTGTGCTCTCACTGCCCACTCTTGCCTCCTGCACTGTTTGATGCCTGTCAAACAGAGAAGATATATACAACAATAAAGAGTTAACGCTGTTGCTTGTTCTGCTGATATTTTGTCTTCCCTGGTTCCTTGTTGCCTCCTTCTCAAACCTGCAAATGTTTTTTTTCCAATAAAATTATTTTAGACCCAGTGATGTTCTAACTGGGTTTCTGTGCTTCTTTGTGCAATGCAGTGCAGGCAGATCATGGCTGGTGGGCGAGGCTGTATATGGCTTCCTGACAACAGTACTGCACCCTGCCTCAGTAACCCTCTCAAGAGCCCTCAGGCTTGATGCAAGTGGTAGACTGGTTCATGGGTGGAGTTATGCAAATATCAGAATGCGTTGATGAATGGAGGTCAGTCTAGAGCAGTTGTCAAACTGTGGCCTGAGTGCCAGATGTGGTCCTCTGCTTGGCTTCATCCAGCCCTTGGGGCAGTACTGGTCCAACTGACACCAATGAAGGGATGCCATTCCTTCCACTGATACCATTGATGGGACACTATTCCTCCCAATGACACCAATGATGGGCCACTATTCCTTACAATAAAACCAACAATGGGGCATTGTGTACTCCATGTGGCCGCTGTACGGACCCTTAAAGCCTGAAAGACAGTAAACTGGCCCTTTGCTTAGAAAGTTTGGAGACCCCTGGTCTATAGGAATGGGTGAGACTAGACAAATACCTGCGTTCAATGCTAGCGTGAACTTAGCCTAAACACTGAAAAGGAAAGAGAGTTAGATGATGCTGGCTGTCCTTGAGCCAAGAAATGAGGGGGGTGCTATCTGATATGCTGCAGCTTCTAGGGCACACTGTGAGGAGCTCACAGTGTGTAGTAAAATCAGACTAAGGCTGGCCATACACTATACAATCTTCTTACAATTTTCTGTCCAATTTCCTTTAGATTTACTTTCTATTTCAATATTTTGATTAAAGAAGTTTTTGTTTTTATAACAACAAGCTCATGATATGCCCACGCAGGGGCAGAGCAGAACAATAACATACATAAGCAGACACAAGTCAGCAGGGTATATTAGCCAAATAATGGAACGTCCACTGACATCAAGGAGGGACGGCAAAAAGCCAAACCAAATAGTAGCAGCAGCAATCCATCATATTACCAGAAAAAACAAAACAAAAAGGAAAAACCCCTACCAAGAAGTATCATCTCAGAACATATGGGAAAGGAAAAAAAAACCCCAAACTGATAGAAAAAAGGAAAAAGAAAATATAAAAACATAGAAAGAAATAAGGAATAAAAAAAGATTCAGAGAGAAAACATGGAAGAAAGGAAGACTAGAAGAGTCACAGATCCTGGACTAGCACAGGCAACGACTATGAGAGGCCATAGCTAGTAGGAGGCAGGGATGGCAGGGAATAACGTATCCAAGGTTCCCAAACCTTAAGGAATCTTGGACAAGAATCTTGAAGAATGCTAGACATATGTTCATTGATCAGCATAGCATTCATCTGGGTCTTCACCCCCTGGAAGGCAACCAAAGGGGTTCTCCAAGCTTGAGCTATAGCAGGTTTGCCGAAATGAATAGGTAGGATGCGAATTTCTGCTGACTTTTGATTTACTTTCAACTATTTAGTGCAAAGGCCTGCCTAACTGGATACAATTGAAAGTGTTGTTTAGGTTTGACTTCATATTATATGGTTTTTGGTAAATCTAAAGCAAGATTATCAAGAAAATTAGATAATGAATGGCCAGCCTAAGCAGGAAAGGATCCTGTGCAACTGGGCAAAACTGAAGGTAAGGCTGGAGTTTGGCTTTAACAGAAGTTCTAACCCTTTCCCACTCTGTACAAACCCTTAAAAATAGTTTTGGCTGGAACAGCACTTTAACTGTTGTCTACATTGGCCCTAGCATGAGTTTTCAGCCTGGAAGAAAACCATGGAAATCTGCTTCTTTAGCTTGCCAAAAATACCCAACAGATAGTCACCATGAGAAGACTATCCAAAGGTTTGACAGCACCAGATAAAGAAAAATTACAAGCAGTCAAAGCAAAAAAAAAATGCTTTAAAACATTCACGGATGAACAAATAAATGTTTTGGTAAGTTATCAGCTCAGACAATATTTAAAATGACGCTAGTACCATGGACAGCAATATTTTCAGACTTGTCCTGCTTATTAATCTCACATAAGAAAACAAACGATCGTCAAACTGACGTCACCTTTTGCCAAACATGGCAACTAATAGCAATACGCCGTACAGCAAAAGTCACAAAAAGGACAAATATCTCATTTTTTATTGCTATAACAATATTATATGTATGAGTGCTGTTAGCAGCTTTTTCCCTGAGTTAACTTTTTTTGTTAGGCTTAGTATTTCTTTAAAGTATTAAATTCTTTTTTCTAGTTTTAGATAGAGTGAGGAAGAGTTAGAACCCCGTGCCAAGTTATTAACCTGTTGCTGCCTGCATAACACATATGGGCAGTGGTTAAAAGGATGGGCTGCAACGCCCACATCCGCACATGTGCGTCACTGGTCAGCCGATGTTTCTGGGCGTAGAGTGCATTCAAATACAACTTTCAATCCCAACTAATGATCAGTAGCCTATGGGACAGTCTTCTGATCATGTGACCACTGTGCCAATCCCAGTGGTCACATGGCCACTGATCCTTCATTCCCCAGAGAGTTCAGAACCTTTTAAAGGGATGCCAGGATGGGCAGGAAGAAATTATTGCTGTCTGTGTCTCCTCTAGAGAGATTCACTCTCTTTGGTTATCAGGATAATTATTAAATCATCAAAGGGTCATTTTACAGAGAAGACTCCATCTGTGATCTTGTTCAGCAGGGAATCTGTCTGCTGATCCCCACTGAGCAGGCAGATGACAGGTCCATGTCCACTCCGCTTATGAAGAGTGGACACAGCCCACTCTCCTCTATGGGGGGTTGGATGTACATAGACCACCTATCTGCTTACACCCAACTGCCATTCGATCCATAGGATGGAAGGGGACCAGATCTCCAGCCGTCTGTCTTTAGTGGATTAGATTGGATTGGATATAGGCGAGTAAACAAACACATGTCCATTTACACCCGCTGTTTCATAGAAAAGAATGGAGGTTCCGATCAGGTCAACCCGAAAAATGGAGAGGCGGATCCAATCGGAATTTTTGTGTGAAAGGAGCCTAAAACACAATTCCTGTTTATTAATTATATTTGTACTACTGGGTACAGCTACAATTTGAGTGAAGATTCTCAACTTCTTTAGCAATTAGGGCTCATGCACATTGGCTCTATCAGGAGCATAGCATAAAGTTTGGTGTATTTGCACACCAGGGAGCCCATAGATGCTGCATACAGCCGACTATAGAAGCCAATGACTGGAAGCACCCATACATGTGTTTATGCAAGCAATGCATAAACATATGTATACATACTGGCATGCAACTCTGGACGCAGAAATTTTTATCCATAGCAAATGCATGTTTATGCAAATGCTTGCATATACACATAATTTGGCATGCAGCCAATGGGGTTGATTTACTAAAGGCAAATAGACTGTACACTTTTCAAAGCGCAGTTGCACTCTGCAAGTGCAGTTGCTCCGGAGCTTAGCAAATGAAGTAGAGTTTCACTTTGCAAAGAATACCCAATCACATGCAGGGAAAGTTTAAAAAAAACAGCATTTTTGCTTGCACATGATTGGATAATGAAAGTCAGCAGAGCTTCTGCTCATTTACTAAGCTCAGGAGCAACTGCACTTTCAGAGTCTATTTGCCCTTAGGCTGCTTTCACACTGAGGAGTTTTTCAAGCATTTTTGCATTAAAAAATGCACCTGAAAAGCTCAAGAAAACTGCTTCCCTGTGTATGTGAATGTATATCTATGTATGTTTTCACACTGAGGCGTTGCAGTGCGGTGTAAAAACTCCTGCTTGCAGCATCTTTGAGGCATGTTTTGGGAGTTAAAAGAAATGCCCCCAAAACGCCTCTTCCTCTTCCCATTGAAATCAATGGAAAACTCCTGAAAAGCGCCTTAAAAACGCCTCAAAAACACCACTGAGAACCGTTTTAGAGCAGTTTTTAAAGCACGTGTCTTTTAAAAAATGCCCAGAAAGCATGACAAAAGCGCGGTAAAAACGCATATGCGTTTTTGCTGTGATTTTCGCTGGATCAGCGTGAAAGTAGCCTTAGAAAATCAACCCCTATGACTTCTATAAGTGAATGTACACCTGTAGGCTCCTGTAGGGGAGGAAATACTCCAGAATAACTATACAGTCAGGTATGGTCATGTGCATGAGCCTTTAAAATCCAAAGGTCAGGGGGAATGACAAAATGTCACCAGTGCTGGAAGCGAGGGAAAATCTTCCTGTTCTGGTGACAACAGTTTAAAGGGAAATAACTCTAGCTTTAACCCTTTTCTACCCTGTCCAAAACTAAATAAAAATATTTGGCTCTACATACACTTTAAATGTAAGTGGCATCTATACAATATATACTTATTCAGTAAAGAAATCCTGCCTTAAGCCCCATACACATGATGAGAGTATCGAACGCATGGTCGTCCTTTTTTTTTTTGCATGCTAGTCCCAATCTCGAAAATGAAGAGGCAACTCAAGTTACAAAAATTCTTGTACGACAGAATAAAAATTCGGAATGGACATAATGTTTTGTATTTCCCAATGAAAAGTGTACTGATTAAACTAAAAACGTATGAACTGATATCATATGAGAACATTTTTCGTCCTTGTCCATTCAAATAATTTTGGATGAAAGCTGTGTACTAACAGATTAGACTAATCAAATACTATCTAATCAGATTATTGTACGAACGCTTTGAAAGCGGTATTTTTCATACAATTTTCTGATCATGTGTACTAGGCTTTACAGCGTACCTAAACCCACCTACAAAATGTAATAGTATTGCAGCTTACCAGTCCCTAGATGTGGTGGCTGCATTCATCCTTTTTCACACTTTTTTTTCCCATCTAGTAATCCTGCAATCAACACACTTCCTGTCCTAGGGTGACAACTGTCCTAAGCAGCCTTGTCACCCTAGGACAGGGTGTGTGTAAGGACTGCATAACACAGTAGTAGGAATACGTAACAGCTACCCTTCTTATTCAAATCAGGGGGAGGTGTTTTGTAGTTCAAAGCTAGCAGGGAACAATGTTAACTGATAACAGCCCAGAGGCAGAGAGCACAGTAAGTTATCAGCTCACAAGATTTCTGGATTTTGCACTTGCTGACGAGTTATAACAAAACATTTCCAATGGTATATTTAACAGACCAAAAGGACGCAAATAAAAGAAATATATTATTGGAGTTTACATACACTTTAATGAACATGCTTATATTTTTTTCTTCTTTTGCAAATTTACATCTATAATATCCAGCAGCGAATATCAAGGGCTGACAATTTCAAATTAAGCGCAAAGCTTGCTATGCCACACCCTCCATCATGAAAACATTAAAAATATAGTAGGGAGACTTCCCTTCTTGATTAGGTTACTTGTAATCACCCAACCTTTACCTTACTTAAGAACACCTCCCAATCTGCATACATTACCATCGCTTTGCATGATTTCCCTGCAATTAACCTTTTTCTGCTGAGATCCCTCAACAAAGAAATGTGCTGAACACAATTAGAACATTAACAGATGGCAACGCCCAACCAAACTGGACTCTAGACAACCCCAGTTTGACTAGAGTGACCTCTTTTGCATTCAATGTTCTGGAAATCAGGACGGAAACAGCACGATACAAAGCCGTAAATCAAAAAAGAAATGCAGCTATATAATTAAATGATTGCCTTTAGATGAAATATTCAGAGCCGATCGTTCCAACTTAACTTGGATGATGGAGTGACAGGGAATATTTCAGATTTTTCTGTAGAAAACACATCATGTGTTGTCTTAAAAGGCCTTTTATAAAGCCGGTAAAGAGGAAGAAAAAAAATCCCTGAGGCCTATAGGATGTGTCTTTTTTTTTTCAGCAAAATAGCAACAGATCTAATAAACAGAGGCTTCCAATAAGAGGTCTGATGTGGATGTGTGATAAGCCTGTTGTATCGGGGAAAGCAGGCTTCTCTTCTCTCTTATGGGTGACAGCAGATGAAGTATTAAATAAGCATCTGATGATTGCTAAAAGCAAAAAATAAAAACATAAAAAGGACGGAAAGAAAAAACAAACAAACAAGCAATGCATTTGGCTAACTTGCAACAGATAGCACGGCGGATTTAGGGGTGAGGAAGCTGTGCAAATCTGATCATTCAAAATGACAATTGCAATGATTTTCAGACCATGTGTTGGAGGAGGTGGCAGCAGCAGAAAAGCCACAGTGATCTTACCTGATGAGGGGGAACTGAGATATTATAGCACAGGGTACAGACAGCCAGGCACTCAGCTCATAGTGTTCTTCCCAAGCCAAGCTGTCAGCTCAGAGGCACCAGGCTTGCTAGAATCTTTTCCTGCTGCTTGAAAAGCAGAACACCCAGGTCTCCTTAATGTTCTCCATCCCTGGTGCTGGTGCTCTCGCTCTCTTTCTCTCTGTGCTCCGTAATGCATGAAACTGCAGAATAAATAAATATATAAAAACACATGCAACACCTTAATATGGCAGCTCCATCTGCTGGTAAAAGTATAATAAGGACACGAGGAGCAGACAGTACGCTCAGCAAAGTCTCGGAGGAATGGGTGTAGGAGATTTCGCTTAAAGGAGAACCTCAGGCGAAACGCATTTGAAGAATGTTTTCTGGCTCCGTACCTGTTGCTCCAGTTCTGCTTCGGAATGCAAAATTTGGTTGAAATGGTTACAACTTTCCGAAAGCTTCTATGGAGATGAAAGCATGGCGATGGTGAAATAATTTTATGTATTGTAACCACTTGACCTCTGGAAAGGTTTTACCCCCTTCATGACCAGGCAATTGCTCAGTCATGCACCACTGCACTCAAATTTATATAATTAGAACTTTCTTTTGGTGGTATTTGTTTTTTTTTAATTTTTAATTATATAACCAAAAAAACCCTAAAAAGTTTGGAGAAAACAAAACGAAACAATATTTTCTACTACAAGAGGTTAACCGTGTGCCTAACAACTGTATGTGTGCTGATTTTACTCACAGACTGGCTGGCTTTTCTCCCTGATCTTAGCTCTGAGGGGTAAGTGAGATCAGGGAGAAGAATGTGCTATGTTCTGTGTTTACTAACACATCTGTGTGCTGAGGTTGGCCACAGCCATCAGCAAGTTCACAGCAAAAATCATTGGCTGTGAGCCTGCTGACAAACCTGTGTCCAACCATGCACAAGGAGCAGGGGGAGCGCTCCTGTAAACCCAGAAGTTCCCCAGCGATGTACAGGTACATTGTGCAGGAGCAACAAAGCTGCTGGCCAGCAATAAAAGTTAAAGTGCTGCTCGGCAGGTGCATGGGCAACCCCTTAAAGGTGCATTCTGATCAAAACCTTGAGTCGGACACAAGGGGATGATTGACTAAAGAGAAATAAACTGTGCACTGTTTTTATATTGGGTGTTCTTTAAAAAATTAAATTTCATCACATTCTCTAAGCTCTGGGGAAAATTCCTTTTACAAAGTGAACAGCCTATCAACCCCAAGGAGTACACCTTGTCTGTCGCTTAAAATGACACTAAACGATATCTTAGTAACACCCTCCTAGTCTGGTGCTAGGATTGGTATGGTTAGGAGAAGTATAGCTGTGTTTGTTTACCACCATTTGTTTGTGTTGAAACACATTGTTCATGTATTTTGTAGGACAATTACATCAGTATTCATTAGTTATATTCTTCAACCAGTAGATGGCAATGTTTATACACTTGTAGCTGCACCTAAGGTTAAACTCTATGACTTTTCTCTGTAATAAAGTTCTTGTTTCCTGTTTGCAGAGGAGCAGCAGATTTACACATGTGGACTGTGCACTGTCTGTTCTGTAGGGCTATATACAGAATCTCTAACAGTTTAATATGAGCAGTGCCTGCTAGTTGCAGTCATATGCACTGCTCTATGCACATTACCTACCCCATAGCCCATCTTGGAAGAAAACGAGAGGGTGGCTACATTCCTACATACAGTGGGACCATGGTGAGTAAATGCAGTCACCCTAAACCACTACAAAAACAATAACAAATAGAGCACTGGATTCAGATTTTCGAAGGGTCACTGAAATTGTTACTGAGGAAGCTGGCACCAGTTCAGCACCAATCCACAAAATAAGAATCAACCTCAGTAAAAAGATACCCAAAGTTGAGAATCCAAATATATACAATCCAATAAGAGTGTCACACAACTGTTGAAGATAATTTATTGATTACATTGATTCATAGCAGAATAGTGCCAACGTGTTTTAGGGATCAAACACACTCCCCCTCATCAGGGCTACAGCACAAGTACAAATATAAAGGAAATAAATCTACAGATAAAAGGTCATAAATATAAAAAAATAATACAGATAAAAAATTATTGAATTTTTTTTATTAGCAGCAAAAAAGGTGTTCCCAACTTTCAGAATACAATAGTTCCACAGGAGCAGGGGTGGACTGACCATTTGGAAACTCAGGCACTGCCGAAGGCCCGGGGTCAGTAGGGGGCCCCATGAGATGCCCCTGGTACCTTTTTCATAGACTTTTTGGAGTTTGGGCAAGGACACAGGGGCTCCATGATCCCCTATTTCCCGGGGGCCCCATGAGTTATCAGTCCGCCCCTGCTCAGGAGGCATGCAGTCAATGTTGATGAGGGAATCAAGCAATTTTCTTTCCATCCACCCATGATGACAATTGATTTATCCATGGCCTGCTTTACATACAACTTTAACCTCAATATGAATGTGCAGCGCTAAATCAAAGTATGCAGTATAAAGATATATCTCATAAATAGTGTATAACAATGAGAAGGTGCAGCATTATAAAAACTGTGCAGCATGGATAAATGACAAGTCATATGCTCAGTATCTTGGCAATGATAATAAGCAATTGCAGATAAAACATGAAAATCAATCAACAAGTATAAATAATGTGAATTAGTGATGTCACCAATTGGTGAGTATGGTGCATAAAAAGTCCCAGGTAAACTGCCCACGTGAGGATCCTGTGTGATCCCGATAAGCATGCGTGGAGAATTAGTCCGAGTGGCAGATAATCCAAAGTAAATGAATTGCGCACTCACCAGAAGTGCGTGTAAACACGCATTTGAGATATAACCTATCTCAACAGGTATAGCTTAGGTCATCCACCTTCCAGGTCAGGTCAGGTCAGGATCCAGTATACTTCCAAGTCACATCTGCATGGAGTACTCAGGGATCCTTGATGCGTATCACCAATAGGGGTCACCCTTAATGCAGCCTCTGCGGATGGCCCTCATGAAGAGGTACCAATGAAGGAGACCACATAGCGTGATACTGTAGGGAACTTTATTCCATCAAAGAAAAGTGCAATTACAAACTTAAAAGAACACTGACCATATAGTGGGAAATCAGGATGGCCACCAGCGGTGGCTAGACGTCCAGTTGCTGTAGCCCCCCTGATGCGTTTTGTGCGATGCACAGTCATAGGGTGCAGGGCTTACAGCAGGAGACGTCTGGCTCTATGTATTTATACTAAGAAATGTCACTCGCGCTTATCGCGCCCGCCATTTTGCCGACTACTGGTGCATGCGCAGTGCGTCGGCGCCATTTTGCCGTGGATCGAGAGGACCAAAGTTACTTCCTCTATCCTTGGCATGTGCACGCGCATCTCAGCGCCATAATGTTGGCAGTATACAGGTGGGGAAAAGTATATACAGATGTAGACCCGCAGGATAATCCCTAAAGTAGGATATCGCATAAACACCCATATTACTGGTAGTAGTCTTCCCTTAGGGACAATAGGGCAACATACCAAATGTGTATGTGAGGACCACCCTCGCTGCACATATACTGTATATGAACCATAGATATGATCATATAGATTATATGTGTAAAAAACAGGGGAAAGTAATATTAGTAATAAAATATATTTCCCATTCTAACATCAGGTGATGGATGTCAATAGGCTCTAAGTATGAAATAGTATAATTATTATATGAGTCAGGTACATATTGAAACGACATATGAAATCATATATAAAGGATAAAACACATAAAAGAAATGCAGATAAAATATCAAAGGTTAAATTGATACAATAATTATAAAAACATGATTATAACATGTTCCAATAAATGATGATATAGATAGGACACAAAATAAGACAGTATACGTATATGAAAAAAAAATATATATATATAAAAATCATATTGCTAATCGCAGTATTAAAAAAATATATATATATTTTTTCCATAAAGATAAGTGGTATAATAAATAACAGATAACTTATTAAATGTGTATAAAATTCATGTAGAATACACTAATCAATAAATGAGTCAATGAATAGGAATACCATAAAACAGTGCCCAATAAGAATAATAATCCAGCTAGTGCCTCCAAAGAAACAGGCAGATAAAATCAAATAGGTATGATTTAACTATTATCTATAAAGCAGTTCGAATCGAAATCAATGTTGAGTCCTTTAGGGTATAGGGAATCTAATTCATATATCCATTTGGACTCCAACTGAGATACTGTTCTCCTTTTATTTGATCCTCTCCAGTGGGTGTTAATGATTCCGATCCCCATGAACATAAGTGAGGATGGGTCTTTAATGTGATGGACTTTATAATGATGAGATAAAGAATATTCCTTATAGCCTTTTTTAATGTTATTGACATGTTCTCTTAGTCTATACCTTAGAAGCCTAGTGGTGCATCCTACATATTGCATCTTACAAGGGCATTGAAGATAGACAACATTCTTACTGGTACATGTAATAAAGTCCTCAATGTTATAAGAGGTCCCTTTTACAGTAGAATTAAAGCAGAGACTTTTCTTTGTAAAGTTACTGCACTGACAGATTATGCATTTTCTGCATGGATGCAAGCCTTTTAAATTCGAAAATAATGTAATATTCTTAGGAGGAGCCATAATATTTGGAGCTATTTTGTTTCTCGGTGAAGAGGCTTTCCTGAATGTTATTTCAGGTTTATCTGGTAATAAAAGGTTTAAAACGGGGTCAGATTTTGAAATTTTCCAGTTATTATTAATAATACAGGTGATAGCTTTATGTTGAATAGAATAACTGGTAACAAAAGTGCAAATCTTTTTCGGTCTTAATATGGCATCATGCTTTAGCATATTGTCTCTATTGGATTTACCTACAGTATGTCATCCATCACTAAATCAAGTGTAGGTGCATCATACCTTTTCTAAAAATTTGTCCTTAATGGCTGATGCCTGTTTTTGATATGTAGTAATTTCAGTGCAATTCCTTCTAATCCTGGAGAATTGACCTTTGGGTATGTTCCGCAGCCATATAGGATGGTGACAGCTGTCTGTTGGAATGAAACTATTCCTGTCCGTCTGTTTGAAATAAGTTTCTGTGACAATCCTTCCATCTAGGTTAATAAGGGTTAAATCCAAGAAATGAATTCTACTTTTACTAAAGTTAAAAGTAAGTTCTAAATTCTGCATATTAAAATTAAGAGTGGTAAAAAAGTTTAAAAGAGCTTGTTCTTCCCCGTTCCATATGAGGAGGATGTCATCTATATATCTTTTGCAGAAAGAAAGTTCATGCCAATCTCTGGCATAGATGACATCCTCCTCCCATCTGGCCATAAAAAGATTTGCCAGACTGGGGGCGAATTTCGCCCCCATAGCAACGTCCTTTGTTTGTAAATAAAATGTATGATTAAACCAAAAATAATTTTTGGTCATGGCAAAATCTAATAATGTTAAAATGAGTTCTTTCTGTGAGGAGGACATATTGTCAAAATCACTTACAAAGAACCTCACTGCTTCCATCCCATCTGAGTGCTTAATGCTGGTGTACAGGGAAGTCACATCAGCCGTCACGAGAAATGTATTTGTATCTGTGGTGATACTGTTAATTTCTTGAAGCACTTGCTTCGTATCTTTTAGGTAGGCAGGAGTCTTAGTCACAAGTGGCTGCAAGAAATGGTCGATATACTCTCCTACTCTCGAACAGAGGGACCCTATGCCACTAATGATAGGCCTTCCTGGAGGGTTAAGGGGATTCTTGTGTATTTTTGGTAAGATGTACATGATCGGAAGTCTCGGTGCTGTCGGACAAAGATAAAGCTTCTCTTTTTTTGTTAGAATGTGGTCCTCATATGCTGATGTGGCAGATAATCCAAAGTAAATGAATTGCGCACTTACCAGAAGTGCGTATAAACACGCATTTGAGATATAACAGAAATGCGTGTTTACACGCACTTCATGGGAGTGTACCAGTTTGCTGAGGGAGGAGGTGTAGATGGAGAAGAGAAGGGGCCCAAGGACAGAGCCTTGGGGGACCCCAACAGAGAGGGGGAGAGAAGGGGAGGTGGTGGCGTTATAGGTAACGCTGAAGGAGCATTGGGATAGATAGGAGGACAGCCAGGAGAGAGCGGAGTCTCTGATGCCGAGGGAGTGTAGTTTATTAAGGAGGAGGGGGTGGTCAACTGTGTCGAAGGCCGCGGAAAGGTCGAGGAGTAAGAGGACTGAGTAGTGTCCATTAGCTTTGGCGGTTAGCATGTCATTAGTGATTTTGAGTAGGGCGGTTTCGGTGGAGTGTAGGGGACGGAAGCCAGACTGTAGTGGATCGAGGAGGTTGTTGTCAGTGAGGTGGGCGCTTAGGCGATTGTAGACCAAGCGCTCGAGAAGCTTGGAAGTAAATGGCAGCAGGGAGATGGGTCTAAGGCTGTTCAGGTCGGTGGGGTCCAGGGAGGGTTTTTTGAGTATGGGAGTGATGTGCGCATGCTTTAGGGGGGAGGGGAATGTGTCAGTGGAGAGGGAGAGATTGAAGATGTGGGTGAGGGAGCGTAGGATGAAGGAGGAGGGTGACCGGAGGAGTTCTGTGGGGACAGGGTCAAGGGGGCAAGTGGTGAGGCGGGCTTCTGAGAAGATCTTATTGATCTCCTCAGTGGTAGCAGTGCTGAAGGAGCGGAGTGTTGGGGAGGATAAGGTATGCGGGATGTTAGGTGTGGTGGGGGGCAGGGCGGTTGCGAGGTCAGAGGAGGGGAGAGTTGATGGGGTTATAGTGGGAGGGAGGCTAGGTGTGGAGGTAGGTTGAGCATTGGCGATGTCCTTACGGATTGCGTCAATCTTGTTTTGGAAGTGATTGGCAATCTCCTGGGCGGTGTGTGAGGTACTGGGTGGGAGTGGGGGAGGAAGAGAGTAGGGAGTTGAAAGTGGAGAAGAGCCGGCGAGGACAGGTGGAGAGGGTGTTGATGAGGGTAACAAAGTAGGCTTGTTTGGCGGCATGGAGGGAGGAGGTGTAGGTGAGGAAGGAGAACTTGTAGAGGGAGAAAGCTCGAGGGGATCTGGTTTTACGCCATAATCGCTCCAGCGCACAACTGCGTCGTTTAAGATTTTTAGTGTGGTCGTTCTGCCAGGGTTGAAGCAGTCGGGGTCTAATGCTACGTGTGGTCAGGGGTGCTAAGGAGTCTAGGGCAGCTGATAGTGAGTCGTTGTACGCAGCAGTGGCCAGGTCAGGGCATGACAGTGGGAGGATACTGTCGTACAGATGGTCAGCTGCAGAGTGGAGAGGGGCCGGGTTCAGGTGGTGATGGTTTGAGGTTCGGGGGGGGGGTGTTAGAGGACGGGGAGATGGAGAACGTAGTGAGGTTGTGGTCAGAGAGAGGGAAAGGGGTGTTCGTGAGGTTGTGGAGGGTGCAGAGATGGAAGAAAACGAGGTCCAGGGTGTTCCCGTCGGTGTGGGTGGAGGACTGTGTGCACTGAGTGAGTGAAAAAGAAGAGGTTAGGTGGAGGAGTTGTGATGTAGCTGGGTTGTTGACATTGATAGGGATATTGAAGTCTCCAAGGATGACGAAGTAGGCTTGTTTGATGGCATGGAGGGAGGAGGTGTAGGTGATGGAAATGCCCATATATGCATACAGCTGGTGGAAAGAGGTTAACGAGGTAAATTCCAGGAACACTTGTAGGCACTAGAACTCCATTCACACACAGCAGATATTCAGGTAGTGCAGATGTACAGTCATTGTTTGCACAGTTTGCAGCTTTCATTCATTCAAAGAGGCTCCGCATTGTAACAGCAGCTTGCTGAGCAATGACACAGTCATGCAGCTGAATTTGACACAATATCAGCAGTAAGGCACTATTCCAGGCAAGGCCTACTTTACAAAGGATGGCTTCTGTTGGTGGAGAGGCTGACTGGATACACACAGCTCTTCTGTGCTCAACAGGGGACTGCCGCAGCTTCTCTATGGAACCAAGATGAGGATAAGAAATCAGCGGTGTCCCTGCACTGACCTTCCTTATAGAGGAACCTCTCCCTGCACTAAGACTCACCCCAACAAGCGGGGTCCTGTCCCTCACCTAGCCAACCGGAGTCAGGCACTCCTATTTAAAAGGACTGCCCCACGTAAGATGGCTGCCGAAGGTCACCAAGGCTGGCATTGTCCAATCAGACAGCTGCTCCAATGAGACACCTACAGAGTCTGCAGAGGGACAATGTTCCACTAAGCATCCGCTCCATCTGTACAGTGGCAGATCACCATCTATTGGATGGAGGATAAATTGCAACTGCCTACAAACTCGCTGATTCTGCTCCACCATCTTGAAAGTCCTCTTCCTTGATTTGAATCCTGTACATGCATATACATTTTTAAATATCGAAGCAGCACTACACCCTCCTGTGAAAAATAGATAAAGAAGGGGGAAAGGTCCTCTACCGAGTGGGACTTTGAAGGCACAGATTTGTAACTAGACTATTAAATCAGCAGTTTAAACATAACGCTCAATTTTATTTTATACAATCTTAAAAAAGACATAACAAGTGTAAATACATAGATTATGGCGGGAAATATCAAAGGATGTGTGACTTAGTATTAATAGTGAAAGCTTGGTCATGCAAGTGTTGCAGCTGACACGTTTCGAGACTAAGCATCGTCTCTTTCTCAGAGGTGCTCAAAGAGGCCTCTTTTGAACCCTACACTAGCGAGGGAATATGGAATGGTTTGTACCCCTGTCATTTTTTTTTTGTTTCTTTTTGTTTTTTTTAAGTCTGTATACCATTAGAGAAATTTCCTTTCACTTTTTGCCCTGAAGAAAAAAAACAATAAGAAGAAGTCTCTGCAAAACAGAAGTACCGTAAATGTCAAATCACTTTGAAGAGAGTTGGCACTGGAATGGACCCATTGGAGGATTTCCCCTCACCTGCTGCTCTGGTGACAGCTGTAAATATTTGGATTTCCCATTGTTTTATCCCACTTGCATGTATGTTTTATGTTGCATTGAACTGCATTGGGTGACTATTGTTCAGATGTATGCTGACATCCAGTGAAGACTATAAGGCACCGCAACTTTACTATGTAATTTTAATTTCTCCCTGTGTCCTCACCTCCTGTTTAGAGCTAGTAAGTTCAGTCAAATCTAGACCCATCCTGTTTCTGTCATTTTCCCTTAGTCAATGTTAGTACTTTGCAGAGACAGGGTAGAGGAAAGTCATTCTTACACTTCAAAAGGCTGGAAAAACAACCTCTAAACTTTAGTTAGCTGAAGCAAAACTGTGTTGGATTCAACTTCTGTGTCTTATTGCAGAGTTAAGCTGCCTGTGGGCGATGCCATGTCAGTAAGTGTGCATACTGTATGGACAGAGTGGGTCTAAAGAGGTATGTCGATGGATAATGTGACACTTGAAACAGAACACCCATCACTTTCTGTCACTAGGACACCAGGAATGAATCTCCTATCTAATCCAGCTATTGAAATCTACCTATCAGCCATACACGATCAAGGTAATTTATTGGTGTGGTTGGACTAAATTTTGGAGAATACAGACTAACCTCTGACATTGCTGAGGCATGAGGCACAAAGTTCCTGATGAAAGTGTAAACAGAATATTTTGTCATTTGGATTCTCTTTGTGTATGGATGATAGGAGCATTTCCATTCCCAACATATTGCCTTCATTATCACTTGTAGGTGCCCCTGGGATGATGAACATTGCAAGTTTGAGGTACTGTCTGTACTGGAGTCTTCACTCATTAACATGACAAGGACTTGCTGTGTTGTATTATACATTATGGCCGATCTGGTAATTTATGAGTTGTTTTGTTCTCCAGGAAACCTGAAGACTCTAAATAAAGTCAGATGCTCAGCTCCGCTCTAATTATTACTGTGTTTATTTCTTTTGACATAAATTACATTACATTTTTGTTCGTACATTTCCTAAATTTGAACTCCAGGCAGATATAAAAACACAAAAAATTGCAGGTATATACACATTATTTCATCATCAAATGTATTTTTTAATACAAGCATTGTAAATACCTGGAGTTATTATAAACCTCTTGCAGGCTGTGTAGAGCAGGGCTGCAGTGTGAGAGGAAGAAGCAGCACAAGGAACCTATCAGTTCATGCACTAACAAGGAGGGTACTGGTAAAAAGAAAAATTAGCAGTCATTAGATGTCCAATTGGATAAGGATTTTGAGCAATTTGTGTTTAGGTGGTAATCTCCTGTCTTTTGATGAGCTAAATCTAAGTACTTTCTCCCCCATTGGTTCCTACTTTATTACATTCAGTGACGCCATACTTGTAACTCTCTATTTGATGTGGTCCCACTCCTCACATCTACAAGCATGGAGTTTCTCTTATGAGATGAGTCCTTACCTAAAGCTCACATGACTATATAAGTCATACCTCATACCAATGTCCTAATCACTACCATATCAGTGTCCTGATCATGCCATATCAGTGTCCTGATCACTGCCATACTTCATACCAATGTCCTGATCACTGCTATACCTCATACCAATGTCCTGACCACTGCCATACCTCATACCAATGTCCTGATCACTGCCATACTTCATACCAATGTCCTGATCACTGCCATACCTCATACCAATGTCCTCATCACTACCATATCGGTGTCCTGATCATGCCATATCAGTGTCCTGATCACTGCCATACTTCATACCAATGTCTTGATCACTGCCATACCTCATACCAATGTCCTGATCACTGCCATACCTCATACCAATGTCCTGATCACTGCCATACCTCATACCAATGTCCTGATCACTGCCATACTTCATACCAATGTCCTGATCACTGCCATACTTCATACCAATGTCCTGATCACTGTCATACTTCATACCAATCTCCTGATCAGTGCAATACCTCATACCAATGTCCTGATTACTGCCATACCTCTTACCAATGTCCCAATCACTGCCATACCTCATACCAATGTCCTGATTACTGCCATACCTCATACCAATGTCCTGATCACTGCCATACTTCATACCAATGTCCCGATCACTGTCATACTTCATACCAATGTCCTGATCACTGTCATACTTCATCCCAATGTCCTGATCAGTGCCATACCTCATACCAATGTCCTGATTACTGCCATACCTCATACCAATGTCCCGATCACTGCCATACCTCTTACCAATGTCCCGATCACTGCTATACCTCTTATCATTGTCCCGATCACTGCCATACCTCATACCAATGTCCCGATCAATGCCATACCTCATACCAATGTCCCAATCACTGTCATACCTCATACCAACGTCCCAATCACTGCCATACCTCATACCAACGTCCCGATCACTGCCATACCTCATACCAACGTCCCGATCACTGCCATACCTCATACCAATAATAATGGAACAGGAGTAATCATTCAACCGTCATATGTTTGTGTCATACTTGTTGAGATATCCCTACACAGGACCTATCCTCAGCTTTTGGGTTGTTCTATTCTTTCATTAACTCTCCTTGTGTTTTTTGTATAATAATCCTGAGTTGAAGAGTACAGCTGAGTTTCACTGGCCTCAGTTATTTGCTTTTATCCTCTTACCTCTATTTGCGACAATAAGTTGATCGTTTCCATTTACTGGAGTGGATCACAACTGTATTGGTTGATACTGTCAATGGTGCACTGTTTTTGCTTTATGGTTTTGTTTTGTCCTTTTTTTATCCAAAACGCAATAAATAGAAAGCAAGAAAAAACAGAAAGAAAGAAAAAGCAGAGTGAAAGACAGATGAGGTGTTCGCTATGCTGCTTCCCTTTTCACTGTCTAATCACAGGCTGGTGTGGGTCCAGCATGACCTGGGCTCAGAAGACGTAGGTTAAATGTTTCTGCCCATCAGACTGAGACTGGACATCTTTTGGCAGAGAAGAAATACTGCAAGGGAGAGCCTTAGATTACAGCTAAATGTCGAAGCAAAAACTGCTTTTTTGTTGTATCTTTGAATAGACTTTTATTTTTAAACTTATTTTTGACCTGAGTTCTGCTTTAAATTGTAGGAGCCTCATTATTAAAGGGCACCTGTCAGACTGGTTATCTGTCACACCTATTCTGCTTCACATATACAGTGGCCCTCCAGTAGTCAGGCTTTCGTTTCCAGTAGATGGGAGCCTTGGCTATGCATGGGAACAGAGTTCCCTGAAATTCATTTTTAAACTTGTGGTTTTTAATTCATATTGACTACAATAGAATTTATGCATGAAGACCTCGTAAAAGAAGAGACAAGAGTCTGGAATTTTTTCACACAGATAAAAGTGAAGTATGAACAGCAATTAAAGAACTCAAATATAGCATAAAATAATTGTTTCCAAAAGATATGAATGTAGCGCTACCCCCTTGATGGCCGCTGAATATGTTTGGCTTCCCGTTCCTTTTTTCCTGAACCCTAGCAAGAGCACAACCTCTGCTGACACCACCGTAAGATCTCAGCCAGATATTTCCCTTTCCTAAGACACACACAATAGCCACACATTTTATTGCTTAGTAAAATCCTGGATAAATATACAAACCAACATTATACAACAATTTACACAAATACACTTTTAGTCACTATGGATGTAGAATCTCTGTACAGTAACATCCCTCACAAGAGATGGGTTGGCTACACGTTACAACATGTCAAAGATTCTTATAATCCTTACCAAACCATAAATACAGCGCTGAGAATGTTACATACAGTCAGGTCCATAAAAATGTAATTCTAACATTTTTGGCTCTATACACCACCACAATGGATTTGAAATGAAACGAACAAGATGTGCTTTAACTGCAGACTGTCAGCTTTAATTTGAGGGTATTTACATCCAAATCAGGTGAATGGTGTAGGAATTACAACAGTTTGCATATGTGCCTCCCACTTATTAAGGGACCAAAAGTAATGGGACAATTGGCTTCTCAGCTGTTCCATGGCCAGGTGTGTGTTATTTCCTCATTATCCCAATTACAATGAGCAGATAAAAGGTCCAGAGTTCATTTCAAGTGTGCTATTTGCATTTGGAATCTGTTGCTGTCAACTCTCAAGATGAGATCCAAAGAGCTGTCACTATCAGTGAAGCAATCCATCATTAGGCTGAAAAAACAAAACAAACCCATCAGAGAGATAGCAAAAACATTAGGCGTGGCCAAAACAACTGTTTGAAACATTCTTAAAAAGAAGGAACGCACTGGTGAGCTCAGCAACACCAAAAGACCCGGAAGACCACGGAAAACAACTGTGGTGTATGACCGAAGAATTCTTTCTCTGGTGAAGAAAACACCCTTCACAACAGTTGGCCAGATCAAGAACACTCTCCAGGAGGTAGGTGCATGTGTGTCAAAGTCAACAATCAAGAGAAGACTTCACCAGAGTGAATACAGAGGGTTCACCACAAGATGTAAACCATTGGTGAGCCTCAAAAACAGGAAGGCCAGATTAGAGTTTGCCAAACGACATCTAAAAAAGCCTTCAAAGTTCTGGAACAACATCCTATGGACAGATGAGACCGAGATCAACTTGTACCAGAGTGATGGGAAGAGAAGAGTATGGAGAAGGAAAGGAACTGCTCATGATCCTAAGCATACCACCTCATCAGTGAAGCATGGTAGTGGTAGTGTCATGGCATGGGCATGTATGGCTGCCAATGGAACTGGTTCTCTTGTATTTATTGATGATGTGACTGCTGACAAAAGCAGCAGGATGAATTCTGAAGTGTTTCGGGCAATATTATCTGCTCATATTCAGCCAAATGCTTCAGAACTCATTGGACGCCGCTTCACAGTGCAGATGGACAATGACCCAAAGCATACTGCAAAAGCAACCAAAGAGTTTTTTAAGGGAAAGAAGTGGAATGTTATGCAATGGCCAAGTCAATCACCTGACCTGAATCCGATTGAGCATGCATTTCACTTGCTGATGACAAAACTGAAGGGAAAATGCCCCAAGAACAAGCAGGAACTGAAGACAGTTGCAGTAGAGGCCTGGCAGAGCATCACCAGGGATGAAACCCAGCGTCTGGTGATGTCTATGCGTTCCAGACTTCAGGCTGTAATTGACTGCAAAGGATTTGCAACCAAGTATTAAAAAGTGAAAGTTTGAGTTATGATTATTATTCTGTCCCATTACTTTTGGTTCCTTAATAAGTGGGAGGCACATATGCAAACTGTTGTAATTCCTACACCGCTCACCTGATTTGGATGTACATACCCTCAAATTAAAGCTGACAGTCTGCAGTTAAAGCACATCTTGTTCGTTTCATTTCAAATCCATTGTGGTGGTGTATAGAGCCAAAAATGTTAGAATTGTGTCGATGTCCCAATATTTATGGACCTGACTGTAGCTCATTGAATTCATTCTTGCACACCACAACAACTTACACAGAAGAACTTTGCTTTCAATCATGACATCTATCTTCAATGTATGGGTAATACTATGGGAAGTAAAATGGCACCCCAGTATGCAAATTTATTTATGGCTGACCGGGAGGAAAAATTCCTGAACAGCATACAACAAAAGCCATACAGATACTATCACTATACCGATGATATTTTCATCATATGGGCAGAAGGTGAAGAAAATCTAAAACAATTTTACTCGTTGATCAACAGCTTTCACCGATCAGTCATAACATGTCAACTTCCTAGACACCACAGCATACATCAGGGATGACAAGCTGCACACCTCAATACACAGGAAACCCACTGACAGATGCAACTATCTTCATAGTTCCAGTTTTCACCTCCAACACACTTAATGGGTCATCATACACTGCCAGGCCATCAGATACCACCAAATGTGCTCAGACATGGAAGACAAAGGTAAGCATCTCAGGACACTAGCAGACTTCTTTCATAAGAAAGGTTACAAGGACAAAACCATCCACATCAGCATAAACATGGCCTTGAAAACCCAAAGAGAAAACCTATTCCAATACACAGAGAAGAAAACAAATAGCCGTGTACCTGTAGTAACCACATACAATCCAGCACTAGAAGGGATAAGAAAGTTTTTCAACGATTTTCAACCCATTATAACAAAGGATGAAACTCTAAAATAAATATCTCAGCAACCCCTAATACTGGCTTTTAGACAAATACCCAAACTATACAATAAATGTAGCAAATGATCTTATATTGGCAAAACAGGACAGAAGTTACAAACGAGGATGAATTTGCACAGACATACCATCAAGAAACATAAGGAAGATAGTTTCTGCACACCTGTGGGACATTATTTTTCACAACCAGACTACACTATGGAAAACCTCAATGTTTTAGTCCTTTCAAAACTATTCAAGAAAAGGAAACTTTGAATTAAGAATGATAGTTCTATTTGACACAAAAGATAACGGCCTAACTCTAGACCTGGGTTTCCTAAATCACTATCCAACAGTTTTACAACCCCCTACATGACTATATTCCCCCATTTGTGCATTAGTACAGCTTAGACCTTGAAGAAGTGGGTACACCCTGAAAGCTTGTCCTGAAAAATTGTATGTTAGTGCAAATAAAAAAAAAATATCACGGACAGTACTCAATTGTTCCTTTACAATGAAATGTCACTTTCCTAAAGATGATGACATGGCAAGGAGAGTTCCTCTTTAACCACCTTATTATTGCGCCATAGCTGAAGATGTCTACAGCGTGGTTCTCTTGTTCTGAGAGGGCATCTATAGATGTCCTCTCAGAACATGCCTCATGCACGCCTCCTGGAGAGTGCATCGGACGTGCTCTGTGACCACTGTGTCCTTTGGACACAGCTGATCACAGATCGAGGTAAAGGGCCACTCACAGCAGCCCTTTACCAGGTGATCAGCTATGTCCAGTCACAGCTTATTCCATGTAAGCAAACGCTGGTTATCAGCATTTCCTTTCCTCACGTGCTGTCACTGTGTGCGGAAAAGAGAGCTGATAAACGGAAATCCTGACAGGACACATTAACACTGATAAACAGGGCACTGATCATCGGTACCCTGATTATCCATGTAGCCCCATCAGTGCAGCTTATCAGTGCTGCCTATCAGTGCTCATCAGTGCCACCTCATCAGTGCAGCCTCATGAGTACACATCAGTGCAGCCTCATCAGCGTCCATTAGTGTAGCCTCGTCAGTGCACATCAGTGAAGAAGAAAAATTATTTGCTAAATTTTATAACAGAAACTAAGAAAAACTTTTTTTATTTTTGGTCTACTTTTGTTTGTTTGGCAAAAAATAAAAAACCCAGTGGAGATTAAATACCACCAAAAGAAAACTCTATGTGTCTCAAAAAAAATTATTCACATTTTATATGGGTACAGTGCTGCATGACTGCGCAATTGTCATTCGAAGATTGACAGTGCTGAAAGCTGAAAATTGTCCTGGGCAGGAAGGGGGTGGATGTGCCTGGTATTGAAGTGGTTAATAAAGGCAGCAAGTTGAGAATCTGTTTTGAATGTGTCAAAGGGGTATGGTGGTTATTCCAACTGAGGAGGGGTGGAAGCAGACTTTAGCAAAAGTAAGTCCCTTTAAGTGTAAGAATTAGACTGGTGGAACATGTTGCACCTTTATATAGAAAAGGGCTGATGTGATATGCTTTTACTTTTTTTCTTTTACAGTCCTGCCTTTCCCTCTCCCACTCTCTTCCTTCCCTCTCTCTCTCTCTCTTCCTCCCTCTCTCTCCCCTCACTCTCGCCCTCCCTCCCCCCCCCCCTACCTCTCTTCCCTCTCTCTCTCCTCTCTGTCTCTTCCCCCTCTCACTCTTCCCCCTCTCTTGCTCTCTTATCCCTCTTTCTCTCTCACCCCTCTCTCTCTCTCCCCCCTACCTCTCTTCCCTCTCTCTCCTCTCTGTCTCTCCCCCCTGTCGCTCTTCCCCCTCTCTCGCTCTCTCAGCCCCCCCTCTCTCCTCTCTCTCTCCTCCCTCTCTCTCTCTCTCATCCCTCACTCTCATCCCTCTCTCTCATCCTTCTCTCTCATCCCTCTCTCTCTCCCCTCTCCATCTCCTCTCTCTTCTCTCTCTCTCCCCTCACTCTCTTCTCACTCTTCCCCCCCTCTCTCTCTCTTTATTCTCTCCCCCCCCTCTTCCCTCTCCGTTTCTCACATCGTATGGGGCTGCACACACATACCTCCTCCAAGGGCTGCTGATCTCCGTGCAGCAGGAAGGAGGAGGGGGGGAGGTGTGTGCAGTCCCACACAATCTGTCAGTGCAGGAAGGGAGACAGGGAGATCTCACCTCCTTCGGATCCTCTCCTCTCCCTGCTCCAGGCTGTCCCCTGATCCCGGCTCATCAGCTGCTGGAGGGAGAGGTACAGGATCATCGGTCTGCAACTGCCCTCCCCCATATCGATCCTCCTGCTGTCCTCCGGGCCACTGCAAGAGTACCGAAGGTACCCCTCTGCTGGCGGCCCTGCATGGCTCTGTCCGCCACTGCTCTCAAGGTCCCTTCTTCCGGGAGCGGTGCCGCCCCTCTAAAAATTGCCGCCCTAGGCAAACGCCTTGTTTGCCTCACGGTAGATACGCCCCTGGCTGCTGTACTGAGTGCAGTACTGACTAAATAGACTACTGATGCAGATAGGCCACCGCACTGATTGATCTAACAGAGTCAGGGTCTCTAAGTGGCAGTCTGTATTGAAAAAAAATCCTGGGCCTGATTAACTGGCAACAACATCTACAGGATTTGTGACATACAGTGCTCAGCATAAATGAGTACACCCCAAGAGATTTGTCAGAAAAACTTTACTTTCCTTTCAGAATCAACATTTTCTAATGGACACTATACTACAAAATACTCCCACAAATGAGGGTTATTGATTGCAAACAAGATTTGTTAATTTGAACACACAAAAAAGTTTTTTCCTAACAAAGTCATTCAAGACCATGTTGCAAAAATTAATACACCCCAATAAAAGTCTTAGGAGGAAAGCTAAATTTTAGACAACAGAAACCTAATTAATAAGAATTCAACTACAGGTGAGTCTAATTATTAATTAAACATGTATCCAGCAGACAGTTGATTATAAAAGGGTATTACTTAACAAAGAAAACCCCTTCCCATTTCATGTTGTCAGCAATGGCACCACATGGAACAGAAATGTCACAAGGCCTGAGAAAGAGAATATCATTTCTTTACACAAGAAAGGTGAAGGCTACAAGAAAATCAGCAAAACTTTACCTATTAGTCAGAATACTGTAGCAAAAAGTGATACAACAATGTAACAAAGATGGAACGGCAACCATCTCACATAGACATCCAGGCTGTCCAAGGAAGTTAACACCTTGACAGGAGCGTCTTCTGATGAGAAGGGTTGAAGAAAATCACCATGCAAGTTCACTGCAGTTAGGTAAAGAAGTAGAAAGCCAAACTGGGGTGATTTTTTTCCCGTGACACAATATGGAGTGCACTGCAAAGGTATGGCATGCATGGGTGTCGTCCATGAAGGAAGACTCTACTAAAGCCCATGCATAAAAAAGCTCACCTAGAATTTACCAGGGCCCATGCTGAAAAAGAAGACTACTGGGACTCTGTACTCTGGAGTGATGAGACCAAGGCAAATGTTTTTGGAAATGATAGCATCAAAACTGTATGGCGTCACAAAGGTGAAGAGTACAAAGAAAAATGCATGGTGCCTAAAGTGAAACATGGTGATGGTAGTGTCCTTCTGTGGGACTGAATGAGTGCTGCTGATGTCAGTGAGTTGCATTTCATTGATGGTATCATGAATTCACAGATGTACTGCTCAGGGGCAGACTGACAACTCATGGGGCCCCCGGGCAATAGGGGATCATGGGGCCCCTGTATCCTCGCCCAAACTCAAAAACACCTATGAAAAAGGTACCAGGGGCATCTCATGGGGCCACCTACTGACCCCGGGCCCTCGGGCAGTGACCGAGTTTCCAAATGGTCAGTCCGCCCCTGGTACTGCTCTATATTGAAAGAGAAGATGCTTGCATCACTATGGGCCTTTGGTCATTGTGCACTTTTCCAACATGACAATGATCCAAAACACACATCTAAGGCCACTGGTGCATTTCTAAAGAAGAACAGGGTGAAAGTAATTAACTGGCCAAGTATGTGTCCTGACCTGAATCCAACTGAACACTTATGGGGAATTCTGAATAACAAGTTGAGAATCACTCTCCATCCAGCATCCAGGCCTAAAATAGGTCATTCTTGAAGAATGGAAGAAGATAGATGTTGCAATATGTTGCCAACTTGTTCATTCCATGCCTAGACTTGGTGCTGTCCATACAAATCATGGAGGTCATACAAAATACTAGATCTAGTAGTTTTTGTTGTGGGATGTATTCATTTTTGCACCAACTAATTATAGTAAAACTGAAGATTTTGTAATCTAAATTATATTATTAATCTTAATTTCATGTAATGAGCTAAACAAATGTTCTATAAAACGCAGTTTTGTAAAAATTTTGAAAATTGTTCTTGTCTTTTTTCAGATATTGATTAAAATCTTACTTTTCAAAATGGTTGTACTCATTTATGCTGAGCACTGTATAGTGGTGTGGTATTGGCTAAGAACCCTCCCGCTAAGTCCTTAGAAGTAGCAATGTGAACAATGGCCTTGTTTCTGGGGCCCCCTTTCCTTGCGGTCGTCCTGTAGAGACAGCGGTGCAGATGGCGGTTATCTTATTTATCTGCATGCAGAATCGACAATCCTGCGTCTTAGCACAATCAGCAATCTGAAAATTCTCTCCTTCGTCTCAGACTGATCCAGCCTGAGGCCTACTGAGTTGGCTCTCCATTCTCACACATGTTCTGCCTTTCTCTCCGGCTTCCTCTCTCTTCCCCCGAGGGTTCCTGGGCTTTCCTTTTTATATGCTCCCACCCCTTTGCTAATTAAACTGCAGAGCACTGCCATCTTGAGGCCATCTAACAGTCTTAAATCAGTAACAATACAGAGTGTTCCATAAAGAAAAGAAAATTAAAGAACATATTCATAAAATTCTACTCGCCAAAGATGAGAGCCCATAATATTTAAGTAATGTTTAAAGCCCAGGTTTGGGATACATTTTTTTTTATGTAAACGTATCAAAAACCTGGGCTATTTATGCTGAGATATGATGATGATGATTATGATGATGATGAAAAATCTATAATCTACTACATATGTCTCATATATCTCTCTACCTCAGAAAAACCATGTCAAAAGAATCAGCAGATCAAGACATATTGGGGATGATTTACTAAACCTGGAGAGTGCAAAATCTAGTGCAGCTCTGCTTAGAAACCAATCAGCTTCCAGGTTTTATTGTCAAAGCTTAATTTAACAAGCTCAAGTTAGAAGCTGATTGCCTCCCATGCACAGCTGCAGCAAATTTTGCACTCTTCAGTTTTAGTAAATCATCCCATAGGCAGGTAAATTTAAAATGTAAAAGTCAAGCTTTATTAAGCCTTCTCCGGTCTCTTGACTTACAACTTTCCCAAAATAAATATCACAGATCAGAACACTTTTTGACAAACGCAAAATAAAATGATATTGTGATATTTTCCACAGAATTCATTAATTAAGAAAAGACAAATTCCATTGCTTGAGGCTAGAGAACACTCCAAAAATAATGAGTGTTCTTTGACATTTTCATCTGCAGTACAATTCTTATCGTATATCTGGATTTCCCGCAGGGCCTGATTAAATGCAGAATGCCGCCAAGGACACTTATTTTTTTATTATTTATGGAGTTCTAAAAAGACATTAGCCAATATTAATACAATATCAGTTTTGTCCACTAAGGTAGACAGTTATTTATTAAAGCAGTGCATAGGGCAATGCTGATATGAAAAGTGCAGTAATCTATAGAAACAAATAAGTGTGTCATTGTCCATTACAGAATAAGATTATTTACCTAGTTGCTGTGGGCTACTTCACTTTTCTCATTGTTCCTTGCATAGTTTTACTGGCTAAGTTCAGTAATGCTCATTTGGTAGGGCTTACCGGGCAGGTAATATCTCCACAGGCCCCAAAAGTTGCCTCCACACCAGCCATTCCTCCAGTGCCCTAAGAATGCGCACACCACTAGGTTTGGCAACTTACAAAAGGCAAAATAATCTCTAAATTTTAGCATTCAGGATAAACAGGAAGGGTTAGAAGCTCTGTCAAGATTTTTGTCACCTGTCTCCCTTTTTGAAAAAATTTTCCTCACTTCCTTTGTAGTCAATAGGATAGAAACTGTGGGACTATAGACAACCATGACAACCTGACAGGGTCCAACTCTTCCTTATTTAGACCAAGATGGATTAGGGAAGGTTTGAATTTCTCTTGGGTTATGACTAGCACACAAAGGGATACTGAGTGGTATGAACACCCTTCATCGAAGAAATCCCATCTGGTTTTAGAACCAACTTCTGTATCCCCACCTTAGCAGCAAGCTTCAATCTATTGTACACCTAACTGGAGCAAGAGGTGATCTGGTAAACAACAAAACCTCAAGACATTTCTTTGGGTAGACATTAAACCTGCTCTGTGATGCACCTTTCTTCTTAGTGGCCAAGGATTACTGAAATTTGTAATTCATAATTCTTCTTTGCATTGCATTATCAAATTAATTTAATTAAGTGATGCCTATTCTTTTAATTGTTTAATTAAAACCTCTTACATGTAACATATGGGGGGCAGAAACATATGCCCATGAATACAAAAAATCAACTTTAAAATGGGAACAAAATTACATATTGTTACTCAGCGCTCTGTTAAAACAATGACAGACGGAACAATGAAAGCTAGAGCCAGGATTATCCCATGTATATTTATTTCATGCTGTTACTTTATGGCTTGTATTTTAATACCGAAAGGCTGAACATACTTAAGCCATCCATCCACAGATGGCCTAAACAGTAACATAGACAATTCACAAGGATATTTGGGCAATCCTAGGAAGATAGACAACTCCGTGGAGCCCACTAAACTAATTGAAGCACCATAGTTCACATTACAGAAGACAAATAGAAGACTGCATTTCATACCAGCGGTGGTCACTACAAGACCCTAGCAATGTCTTTCGGCCTCTGTAACACACTTGCAGTCTTCCAGCACTTTGCCAACAAAATTTCCTGAGTTCTCTATGAATGTGTTGTCATCTCCCTGGACAGTATATCCATTTTCACACGTACCTGCCCACACACAGATGCCTTTTCATCTTGCAATGCTTTGTGAAAATGGACTCTATGCAAAATCTGAAAAATGTGTCTTCAAAGTTTCTCCGGTGCCTTTTCTATATAGGTACTAAAGATAGTTTTCCTATGTGGACTCTGAGTTAGTTGTTTCTGTCTGCAACTGGCTCCTGCCTAGGGGTCTCAAAGCTACACAGCATCTACTAGGATTCGAAAACTATTACTCCCAGTTCCTTAACAAATACTCAGATCTATTTCCTCCCCAAGAAATGGCCTTCAAACACAGTGGAAGCCTTCCACACTTTGGTGAGAGCTTTTCTTTCATGTCCCTCTCTAATGAGGCTGGACATTACAACTCTTCTATACAAAGGTTGAGGAGTCATCCGTTGGAGTCAGAGCTATCCTTTTTTAGTCCCTCGGTGGCTCTTGTGCAGTGACAATATCTTCTAGAAGGATCCTCATTCTCTTCACTCAGCTTGGGATCACCAACTCCAGAGCTGATGCACTTTCCTATTTGAGTTCAAATACCCTCTGGGCCAGAATGTATTATTTCAACCACTAGTATACTGTTTTGACTTCTATCCAGGAATCTGCTATTTCCCCAGTGACAAACCCCAAACTGAGAGAATAGTGAAATAATACTAAACACAGTGTCACCTTAATTTTCCCCAGAATTTTCAAGTCTATAGCAAACCACAGTCCCACTTAGAACACATTTGACAAACAGCAAACAAAGTTTATAAAGAATGCAGAAGCATCAAGGACCTTACAAAACAGGGTCTTCAAAGGTTATTTGTGCTCCAGGCAAGTGAATTGCATAGGCTTAGATGATGTCATCCGTATGCTGCCAGTAAGATGAAGCTTTTCCACAATCTCCTCCAGTGACAATACTGCAGCATTGTAAATACAGTATGTACAGTCAGGTCCATAAATATTGGGACATCAACACAATTCTAACATTTTTGGCTATATACACCACCACAATGGATTTGAAATTAAACAAACAAGATGTGCTTTAACTGCAGACTGTCAGCTTTAATTTGAGGGTATTTACATCTAAATCAGGTGAACGGTGTAGAAATTACAACAGTTTGCATAATGCCTCCCACTTGTTAAGGGACCAAAAGTAATGGGACAATTGGCTTCTCAGCTGTTCCATGACCAGGGCTGTGTTATTCTCTCATTATCCCAATTACAATGAGCAGATAAAAGGTTCAGAGTTAATTTCAAGTGTGCTATTTGCATTTGGAATCTGTTGCTGTCAACTCTCAAGATGAGATCCAAAGAGCTGTCACTATCAGTGAAGCAAGCTATCATTAGGCTGAAAAAACAAAACAAACCTTTCAGAGAGATAGCAAAAACATTAGGCGTGGCCAAAACAACTGTTTGGAACATTCTTAAAAAGAAGGAACGCACCGGTGAGCTCAGCAAAAACAAAAGACCCGGAAGACCACGGAAAACAACTGTGGTGGATGACCGAAGAATTCTTTCCCTGATGAAGAAAACACCCTTCACAACAGTTGGCCAGATCAAGAACACTCTCCAGGAGGTAGGTGTATGTGTGTCAAAGTCAACAATCAAGAGAAGACTTCACCAGCGTGAATACAGTGAGTTCAACACAAGATGTAAACCATTGGTGAGCCTCAAAAACAGGAAGGCCAGATTAGAGTTTGCCAAACGACATGTAAAAAAGCCTTCACAGTTCTGGAACAACATCCTATGGACAGATGAGACCGAGATCAACTTGTACCAGAGTGATGAGAAGAGAAGAGTATGGGGAAGGAAAGGAACTGCTCATGATCCTAAGCATACCACCTCATCAGTGAAGCATGGTGGTGGTAGTGTCATGGCGTGGGCATGTATGGCTGCCAATGGAACTGGTTCTCTTGTATTTATTGATGATGTGACTGCTGACAAAAGCAGCAGGATGAATTCTGAAGTGTTTCGGGCAATATTATCTGCTCATATTCAGCCAAATGCTTCAGAACTCATTGGACGCCGCTTCACACTGCAGATGGACAATGACCCAAAGCATACTGTAAAAGCAACCAAAGAGTTTTTTAAAGGAAAGAAGTGGAATGTTATGCAATGGCCAAGTCAATCACCTGACCTGAATCCGACTGAGCATGCATTTCACTTGCTGAAGACAAAACTGAAGGGAAAATGCCCCAAGAACAAGCAGGAACTGAAGACAGTTGCAGTAGAGGCCTGGCAGAGCATCACCAGGGATGAAACCCAGCGCCTGGTGATGTCTATGCATTCCAGAGTTTAGGCTGTAATTGACTGCAAAGGATTTGCAACCAAGTATTAAAAAGTGAAAGTTTGATTTATGATTATTATTCTGTCCCATTACTTTTGGTCCCTTAACAAGTGGAAGGCACATATGCAAACTGTTCTAATCCATACACCGTTCACCTGATTTGGATGTAAATACCCTCAAATTAAAGCTGACAGTCTGCCGCTAAAGCACATCTTGTTCGTTTCATTTCAAATCCATTGTGGTGGTGTATAGAGCCAAAAATGTTAGAATTGTGCCGATGTCCCAATATTTATGGACCTGACTATAGCAAGTCACAAGGTGAAAGGCTTAAGCAGGGGCAGATCTGTATCAGACAACTGTAAGCACTGCACAGGCAGGATTTAGATTATTTATTATTTCTAAGCCAACATCTCACACCTGGAAGTAGATTATATCCCTGGATAATATTTGAACAAAGATGGCTATATCTTCCTGAAGAGAACAGAAGATAAAGGTATTGTCAGGGGGAGTATTTTGATCTCTGTTAGATATATTAGATACCTAGGTTTACTATATACCGTATTTTTTGCTCCATAAGACGCACTTTTTTCCCCCAAAAAAAGGGGGGAAATGTCAGTGCGTCTTATGGAGCGAATATAAAGCGGCCGGTCCGGTATTTCTGCCGCCACCATGTCAGAATACTGGGCCGGACGCTCAGCTGTTCTCTCCTGCAGGACCTTACCTGTTCCTCGCTCCAGTGCTGCACAGTCTTCCCGCGCTGGCTTCTGTGACAGCCGGGTGCCCACTGCGCATGCGCTGCGCTTGGTGAATGGTCCAGTGTTTTCTGGGACACATGGCAGGTCCCAGAAGGCGCCGGGCCATTCACAAAGCGCAGCGCTTCTCGCGCATGCGCAGTGGGCACCCGGCTGTCACAGAAGCCGGCGCGGGAAGAAGAGGGAAAGACAGCTCCGCGGAAGTGGGAGCGGGTACCTGTCAAATTCAGGTACCCGCTCCCCCTCCCTCCCCAAAGGTCAGCAGTCACTGGTCATCCCCTGCACTGTCTGCAGTCTCTGGTCATCCCCTGCACTGTCTGCAGTCTCTGGTCATCCCCTGCACTGTCTGCAGTCTCTGGTTATTCCCTGCACTGTCTGCAGTCTCTGGTCATCTGTACTGTGTCCCTGGTATTTTCCCTGTACTATGTCCGCAGTCTCTGGTCATCTCCTGTACTGTGTCCGCAGTCTCTGATCATCTCCTGTACTGTGTCCGCAGTCTCTGGTCATCTCCTGTACTGTGTCCGCAGTCTCTGGTCATCTCCTGTACTGTGTCCGCAGTCTCTGGTCATCTCCTGTACTGTGTCCGCAGTCTCTGGTCATCTCCTGTACTGTGTCCGCAGTCTCTGGTCATCTCCTGTACTGTGTCCGCAGTCTCTGGTCATCTCCTGTAGTATGTCTGCAGTCTCTGGTCATCTCCTGTAGTATGTCCGCAGTCTCTGGTCATCTCCTGTACTGTGTCCGCAGTCTCTGGTCATCTCCTGTACTGTGTCCGCAGTCTCTTAGTCATCTCCTGTACTGTGTCCGCAGTCTCTGGTCATCTCCTGTACTGTGTCCGCAGTCTCTGGTCATCTCCTGTACTGTGTCCGCAGTCTCTGGTCATCTCCTGTAGTATGTCCGCAGTCTCTGGTCATCTCCTGTACTGTGTCCGCAGTCTCTGGTCATCTCCTGTACTGTGTCCGCAGTCTCTGGTCATCTCCTGTAGTATGTCCGCAGTCTCTGGTCATCTCCTGTACTGTGTCCGCAGTCTCTGGTCATCCCCTGTACTATGTCTTCAGTCCATTGGTTCAGAATATGTTTTTTTCTTGTTTTTCGCCTCTAAAACCTAGGTGCATCTTATGGTCAGGTGCGTCTTATGGAGCGAAAAATACGGTAAGTAATGCCAGTAATTATTGGGCTTAATTATTTAGTATGGTTATGCACTCACAGCAGTTAAAAGACAGTGTGTGAGGACAGACAATTAATAAAGTGACAAGTTCAAGTGACCTCTGACCCTTGTGTTGTAGTTGGGTGATGATCTAAAGACTATGTGGTATCTGCAGCTACTGCTGGCTGTCAGTAATTGGGGGAAACTGTTATCAGATAGGCAAGAGACCTGTTCTTTTGAAATTATTTCCCCCTGCAAGGTGTATGTCTCTCCTCATCCCAACAAAGGATACCACAAACAACCGACTGGGCGCACCAAATTTTTGTCTTTCTCAACTTATTATTTTAAAAAATTTGGAATTGTTGCCTATATAAGTTAGTCAGGTGTTTCATTCTCATGTTTAAAGCGTATCTAACCCCAAAAGTAAAATTTTACTATATTACATTTTACCAATCCATAGAAGAAGTGCCTGCATTAGTTTTATTTTATCATTTCCCATCTTTATTCTCACCAAATAGTCCTGCAAATAACACAGTTCCTGTCCTAGGGTGGTTACGCTCACTCCTCCGCTATATTTATGGAGGAATCCAAGGTTCCCACCCAGGCTGGATTTTAAACATGTCTGCTTTTGTTCATCTCTATTATATGGATGATTAATGGGATTGGTAGGGTTTTACAAGAAAGATAATAATGGTTATGTTGTCTGTTGCACTCATTGGAGGTGACACTGGCAAGATCAACAGGTATTTTCTCCATTTGCTGGTGTAGCACTACCCCCATAGGAGCCACTGATTTTAACTGATTCTTCCCCACACAGTGCAGAGACTACCAATCACACAGGCACCAGTACATTCACTCTGGCTCCATTAATCAATCTAGGGGATGTCCTTTTTTAATTTTTTGCTTGCAGAACCTATAACAAAAGCAAGGTATGATGCAAGGGATACTCCAAAACAATTGGCAGATGACTATGCTCTCAATCTATCTTTCACAGCTGGGGATCATGAGATAGTCTGCAGGACAATTAAAGTCTCATAGCTGGGAACCACGAGATTGCTGCAGCATAGTTGGAATCTCACAGCTGGTGACCTTGAAATAAGTTGTAGAACAGTTAAAGCCTCTACTCACAAATTCCAGAACAGACATCTCCTAAGTCTATATCCCCCAATAGTGATGCTCAGCAGTTAGTTCACAATCTCTTAGGGGGAAAAAGCCCCCTCAGGCTCACTGATCCATCCCTCAAGGGAAAAAAGAAAGTCTGCTGGGGATTCGTGCTATTTACCACCTCCCTGATCACCTTCTGGGAACATCTCTCCAAGGATTGGCCAGGGCATAGTAAATATACAGGCTGGTCATTTGAATTTCCTGCCCTATACTCTGAAAGCTTCTTCTAGAAGCAGGGGGAAACAATGAAACTCCTAGTCTGTGAAACCATGATCAGATCAAGGCAAATGATCACTGCTCCTATGATTGCAGAGCAAGCCAATAACTAAATTAACCTAACAGCCTATACTAGGAGGGTGTTATGCTGGAAATGTTTTTAGCCTGAAATATGAAATGCAGCTACACATCTAAGGACTGGTAAGCTAAAAAATATATTTTTGGCCTGGAATCTAGTTATCTTTTAATATTTAATGGATAAGTTGACCTTTGAAACGTTACATGTTCCACCTGTTTTTAGGGTGGAACATATAACATATTTCCATAGCCGCAGCCCCACCTCTAAAGAAGTTTCCCCATACTATCTGTTTGAAAACAGCGTGGCTGTGCAGGGCTCCGCCCACAAGGCTGCATCACTCATTCACAGTGTTCTGTGAATGAGTGCCTACAAGTCCCAGCAGCCTTAGCGGCTGTCGGCTTGTAGATTTCAATGAATACCACGCTGTGAAGCACTGTGGTAGTTCATTGAAACTTCCTGTCAGAAAATCTGCTTGGCCATACATCCCGTACGGCAAGCAGATATTCTGACAGGTCTGTAGGAGACCTGCATGGCATCAGTGATCTACTGATCACTGGTGCAATGCCTTACAGACTCCTTTGGACAAAAATAAAAAAATGCACATTTTTTTTACCTGCAAAAAATGTGCATTTATTATCTTTGTCCAAAAGGTGAACTTATCCTTTAACTGTTTCTCTAGAATTGCCTTTTATTTGCCTGTTAAAGATGTGTAAAGAGTAAAGACACACAGATCCTTAAATGGTTGTTTTTCAGCAGTTCCTACCACCCACATTGCAGAGTGTGGGAAGTGACAAACTGATATGCATTAACAAATATACATTGAGCATGCCACAACTTTCTAAACTGCAGCCAGTATTTCTATTTCATTTTAAAATTTTGGAATTCATTAATAATAAAAACATGTTCACAGGTGCCTGATACAAGATTTTAGAGGTGGGGAAGGATGAAAAGTGTTTAAAGATGAACTGTAGACAAACAGCTAAATACAGCATTTAAATACATACAGTATAGTTGAACGGGTGTGTAATTCTGTGCATCTATGACAAATTCTGTGCCTCCACTCCGTAAAGTGGTTGTAAACCCTTACATATACCCAGTGAAGTGATTGACCTCGTGTGATACACAGAGATGAAACAAATTGTAAGGGAATTCCTGTACGGCAACTGGCTAATAAAAATAAGCATAGGCTCAAGCACGCGTGCAAGAATGCGCGCACACGGGTGCACACACGCGGGAGCGTGCCCACTGTTTCTGCCGCCAGACAGGCTATTTAAAGGAAGCTCTTACTCTCTGTCAGTGCTGACTGGTCTTCAGCTAACATCCTGTTTCCTGCTGAATCCTGTGTGTATCAGTTACTGACCCGGCTTGCCATTGACCTGCTTTTGGATCCTGTTTATACTTCTGCTCATTGGTTTCTGATCCTGGCTTCCTCCTGACCACGTCCCTGTCTGATGTTTCGGTACCTCATCGCCTGCTTGTTGCTGACCCTGGCTATTACTCTGACTACGCTTCTGGCTCCAGTTTTTGCTCTACAGTCCTGCTGAAAAAAGCCCGGGGCATAAACCTGTATATCAGCAATGTCCCCCGTTAACACTTTACAGTGTACATATTCCCTGACCAGCTCTACACTGTAATGTCTAGGGCAGGGGTCTCCAAACTTTTCAAACAAAGGGCCAGTTTACTATCATGCAGACTTTAGGAGGGCCGGATTGTGACTAATGGGGGTTGAAAATGTCCTGGACCCAGAATCAGTGAGAATTAACCTTGCTTCAGGGTTAGTAGTCAGTTACATAGTGCCTGTGGTCAGTAGGAGGAGGAGATATAGTAGCTCATTATTGGTATTACTGGAAGGAACAGTACCCCATCAGTGGTATCAGTGGGAAGAATAGTACTCCAACATTGGTATCAATGGAAGAAACAGTGCCCTATTGTTGGTGTGGGGAATAGTGTCCCATTGTTAGTATCAGTGGGAGGAATAGTGCCCCTTTATTGATATTAGTGGGTGGAATAGTGCCCCATCATTGGTATTAGTGGGAAGAATAGTGTCCCATCATTAGTGTCAGTGGCAAGAATTATGCCCCACTGTTGTTATCAGTGGAAGGAATAGCGCCTCATATCAGTGGGATGAATAGTGCCCCAAGGGCCAGATAAAGGCTAGCAAAGGGCCGCATCTGGCCCTCGGGCCACAATTTGGAGACCACTGGTCTAGGGCATGAGTAACTCCATAGCACTCTGCCCCCCAGCGATGTGACATCCATGGGTCCCCTCACCAGCACCATCCTCTTCACTTGTTCTTCTTTTGCATTGTGCATCTTTGACTATCTGGCTAGCTGGCCGTTCACATTCATTCCCGCACGAAGACAAGCCAAGAGTGTACACTGGCCTCAATGTACATATAGCCAGGTGTTTAGAAAGATAGTGGGAGAAACACTGGCTGAAGCTGCTTTCTGTAGCAGCTGTCCTGCTGTGCTGAACTGCTTAACAGCTATATCAGCAAGAGGAGGGAACTGCTAAACAGGAAGAGCTCAATAGACTGAGTCAGGCACCAATGCACTGTGGCAACTGTAGTCCCAAGGAGAGACTCTATTGTGTAATCAAATGCTTTTTGAACTACAGTACATTCCCCAGAAAGGAGACTTCTGAGAGGAGGGGAAAGAACTGGAGAGTGCACTTCAATGTGCTGTTCAGTGTGCACCATCACTGCTGCATATCGGCAGCCTAAGGGGATCCAGAATGCTAAGCTCCAGGGCTGTCTTTATTATTGATTAGACTCTGGCCAAACATTTTTTGGGCCACCCTAGCCCCTTACTCTGAGACATACAATAAATAGCAACTAGACTCAAAATTAGCTTACTGCAGCAGATCAGGCACATCCTTACCCCTCACTGTTTGGTTGCTAGTGGTTACTGCACACTTTTACTGCTCACTGATTGGTTGCTAGTGGTTACTGAACATCATTACCACTCACCCATTGGTTTGCTAAAGGTTACTGCACATCATTACTGTTAACTGATTGGTTGCTAAAGATTACTGCACAGTATTATTGCTCACTGATTGGTTGCAAGAGACTACAATAGATCATTACTGTTCACTGATTGGTTGCTAGAGGTTATTGCATATGATTACTGCTCACTGGTTGCTAGAGGTTACAGCACATCATTACAGCTCCCGAATTGGTTGCTACAGATTACAGCACATCATTACAACTCACTGATTGCTTGCTAGAAGTTACAGCACATCATTATGACACACTGGTTACAGCACATCATCTCCTTACTGCCTGCACACCGCAGACTGTGGAGGTGACGGGACCCACCAATAGACAGAAAATTCTAGAACTTGTTATTAGCAATGAGCAGAGCATGCACAGCTATGAAGGTTGACTGAGTGCAGGTAGAACCAAGAGTCTCATGTGAGCAGCATCTCCGAGGATGGCCTGCCAGGATACATAAAGAGTGCAGGGTTGAAGGGTGCGCTATGTACAGACTGCAGGGTTGAGCTACATACAGAGTGCAGGGTTGAGGGGTGCACTTTATATGGAGAGCAGGGTTGAGGGGCACGCTGTTTATGGAATGTAGGGTTGAGGGCTGTGCTGTGTACAGAGTGCAGGGTTGAGGGGTGCCCTATGTATGGAATGTAGGGTTGAGGGGTGCTCTGTGTATGGGTTGCAGTGTTGATGGGTGCACTGTGTAAGGAGTGCAAGATTGAGGGGTGATGCTTGAGAGGGTTGTCACTGCTTAAAAGCAGTATACGTGTCAAAGGAGGGTTTGGGTGTGCTATAGAACCCCCCCACCAATATTTCATCAAGCACCTCTATAGCACCTGCTGTGCCACCATCAGGCTCAGACTTAGCAAAAGTAAAGTGCCGCTGTACCAAAAATACCTTGCTTCTCTGTCCTCTGTAATGTCCTCTCTAAATTATAGCTTTGGAAGTTGTATGGGGGAGGGAGATTTGCTGGGGCTGGTGCTCAGGTGAGTTAAACTATTGAACGTTAATGTTGGGGGGGAAATTGCTGGGATTTTTTTTATTTTTGTGGAATGGCTATTGCAGGTGGGTTATTGCTGAGGAATATAGGTGATGGTTATTGTTGGGGGTTGTTGCTTGCCTTGACACTTGCTGGGGGTTATTACTGTGGGTTGTCACTCCTGGCACTGACAATTGCTGCAAGTATTGCTGGGGGTTATTACTGGTTCTAACATTTACTGCGGGTTCTTGCTGGCCCTAAACTTGCTTGGATGTATCATTCCTGGCCTTCACATACGCTGGGGGATATTGCTGGCTACAACGCTTGTTGGAAGTTATTACTGGCCCTGACTAGAGGAAGGCCTTGAAAGTTTTTTTGCCATTTTTTTCAAAACCGTGTTTTTTTTTCTGAAAAATTGGAAAAAAATGAAGGGTGGAATATGCTTTTTTACAATGACTTATTTATCTGTGACATGGAATTCAAACTATATAACATGAAGACCTTAATGAAAGATTTCTAAGACTTTATGTAAAGTCTTAAACTATCGCAAGTTCTTTCGGCAGAAGACAAGCAGATCCTGGAATACAGTTCAAGTAACACTGTACTTCCCAATGCAATTCTCAAATAAGAGAAATGTGCATTTCTTTCACTGCAGGGGAAATGCTTCAGTTTAGTTTGCTTATGGGCTCCATCCTGTACCTCCTAAAGTTGGGTGATTGTTGGGATACAGTAGTTTCTGGCTTCCTCTCAGGCCGTAATTGACAGGTAAGAGGGTTGTCTGACAAATTAGTTTATTTTTTTAACCTTTAAATGTTTCCTATTAATGTTCTTCACCATCACAGCATAATGTTTACCTAAAGTCTAGTCAGTAAATTGTTTTTTCTTTTCCTCCTAGCCAAAGATGCCACTAATCAAGCTCAATCTGTACTTTATTAGCTGCATTTGATGGCAGGGGAGACATTGGGAGTTTAATAGACCCCCTGATGTCTCCATGAAGAGGATCTGTCACCGCCCAGTGCTATCACATAGGGGGTTTGTTAGCCTCTTTGAGAGTAAAATAAAGTTAAATAATGAAAACAAAAAAGTGTTAAAAGATAAATTATAAAAAAAAATATATTACAGAATGTAAAATCACCCCTGTCATCTGCTTACACACCCCAATGCAAACCTACAGCATAGGGCCAACACAGGTACAGTATGGAAACATAAACTGTACCACATGTGAGGTATTGCTGCAACTCCCGGAGTAAGAACAAAAATTATAGAGCCATCATTCATGGTTAATTCTAAAATAATAACGTGTAAATGTTTTTAAAGAGTCCTCTTTTGGCTTCGATTTTCACGCAATTTTAAGGCTTGACATGTTTGGATATCTATTTACTCACTGCAACCCCATGTTTTATATTTTTCCAAACATATGGGTATAATATTAGGTTTGTGTGCACTAACATTAATTAAAGCATATTTTTTTTTTACAGAAAATATGCTTTTGATAAATAGCAGCTGTCATGTGACATAACAAATTGCAACTGCTTCAAATTATTCTAGGGTTCCTGCTTTCAAAAATATATAATTAATTGTAGTTTCTAGCAAAAAATGCAGATTTTAATGTGTGTACGAAAAATTAGGAAATTGCCCCAATAGATAAGTGGTTAAGTAGGTGAATTCAACGTTTTGATGAGAACACAGAGAAAAAAAAAAATTAAGATTCCACAAGCAGCTTAGTGAACTGAAGCTTTGTTCACACTTTACTTGGTGAGTACAGTTATTTTAATTGCTATGAGTGTGATTTATAAGCTATGGGTTACTTGTCATTTTTCAGCAGCCATAACATTCAAACTGAATAATAAGTTTATATACTGCCATCAAGTGGCCATATGCAGTAATATAATGTTTATTAAAAGGAAACAATATACAGTATCTCGTGTGTATATATATATATATATATATATATATATATATATATACACACACACACACACACACACACACAGTCATGAAAAAATATTGGCACCCCTTCATTCCTATCAGATAATGCCCCACTTCACCCAGAAAATTTTTGCAATTACAAAGGTTTAGGCATTCTCATGTTTATTTTTTTTGTTTGTATTGGTATGACACAAAAAAGTGGAGGAACAAAAATCCAAATCTGACACGTTCCACGCAAAACCCAAAAAATGGACTGGACAAAATGATTGGCACCTTCTCAAAATTGTAAGAAATAATTGCATTCCAAGTCTATGAAGCTCTTCTTTTTCTGCATCATCAGGCCTAAACCAGCCTATGGCACATTTGACATAACACAGGCATGAAAGAATGAAGCGATAACAATAAAAAATAAATGCAAATGGCCCTGCCATAAACAACCAATTGTCAATACACATCTGTGAATCTATTTTTTTTTTACTTAAAATTGAACTTTCATATATCTGAAGCTCTAAACTAATCCTTATTCCAAAGCTCCTATGGTGATGGAGTCACTTTCATAAAAAGTGGTCATATTAAAGTGGAACTAAAGTACCACTATGATACACTGTAAGCAGGCAGGCATTTTATTGCAGAAAAGGCATGCAATCACTTCTGAAATAAAACATACTTACCTGCCTGCTCACAGAGATCTCCAGACTGCACATGCTGCACAACTTACAGCGGCTGGGCAGATCCTGTGTGCTGGGATGACTTGCTCCTGTCCATGCCCAGGAGTGACATCATCCTGCACCTGCAGATGGCTGAAGCACAGCACACAAGAGAAGATGCCAGCAAGGGAGTGTTGGGAAGGTGAGCATCCTCCCTAGGAGAAGATACTATTTAGTTACAAACCAAATATGCCTCTATTACAAAGTCAAGAAAGTTAATAAAACAAATTAGAAGTCTTAGGAGAAACATATGTAACATTAAACCCTTGGGAGTTGCTGACGTTTTGGGTCCCTCTATAGTCCTGCACAGCCAGGCAACATGTATTTCCACACAGGCACAGGCATTCAGGAGTCAGTAATCAGTCCTTGAGCTAGTTTTTTTGGATTTTATTAGGGGGGTTTCAATTTGGATAGGGTAAGGGGTTTTCGAGATGCCCAATGGAACTGAGAAACCGAGGACAACTCCCTGAACTATGTACAAGTGGTTGCAGCAAACAGTCTCTTTTGGAGAGCTAGCCAGTGTTTCCTGTAGTACAACCCCAGATGCTTCTCTGTCTGGCTGTCTGGAGGAATCCCTGAGCAGAGGATCCAGAGCCTGTCTTTTAAAAAAAGACAGTACTGGGTAGTTGCTAAACTGGCTTCCCACCAGAGTGCTTCTTCTCCTATCTGGCCCATGGGGTGCAAGATAATTTACTCAGTCCTCTCCTGTTCTGCTGGTGGGTCGGTAGCTGCTACCAGGCCTTTTAGCTGTGCTGCTCCTTCCCTGCTTCACAGGTGGTCCTCTCTCAGGGGCTGGTGAAGTCCTGAGCTTTCCTCCTTCCAAGGTCTTCTGCCTGTAGGTACGCTCCTCTCCATCTGGGCCCCCTCACAGGCTCCTGTCTTCCTGCCTCACTTCCTCCTCAACTCTCCTCCTCCCCTGTCCACTCTCTCTCTCTTCCAACTCTCCTGCTGCTGAGCAGGCTCGGTTACTCTTAAAGGTTGTCCTGGCCTCTTGCCAAACCTCCTGTTCGGGATTGGCCAGGATTTTCTAAGAGTACAGACTAGCCAAATCTCAGATCCACCCACTGCTTCTAGACCTTTCTCCAAAGTCCTAGGACAGGGGTAAATTCCAGAGGGCTGGTCTGCAGAGCCTCTCTGCTCTGACTGCAATCTGACCCCTGCTAGCTATTACACCCAGGCTGCTGCTTAGCCTTCCTAACTAACAAATAGCATCAAGCTCCCCCTAGCTGACTAGGAGGGAGTTCCACTACACATACATCATGAATATATCATGTTTGATATCTAACATACCATACTTTCACTCTGCTAAGTAATTTGTTGAATATTGGATTGTGAAACCTCGTCAAATAGAACACATGTATTAAGAATAGTTGGCAATAAGGCTGTGTCAGGTGGAGCTGGAGAAAAAAAGAAAACACTCCAGCACACCAATACCACACCTCTCTGGCGTTGTAACGGGGTGACTCTGCAACACCCTTCGAAGGCACAAGAAAAGGTGGCTGCATTGGCTGCTAAGAGTCATTTATGAGAGTCATCTCTGAATGTTCTAAACAGTATTTAAAAACATTTTCTCTGTGAAGAGCTGTCATAGTGTAAAAGGTTGATAAAATCTGGTCTGGGTATGGCAGTCAGAGAAACAGGAACTTTTCCAAATTTCTGATGCTGTAAACTGTGGTTGCTGTTGTGTGTGTGTGTGAACTGCTTAGTTAATGTTCCCCAGTGATGAGCACTCTCAGTTGGCTGGTACTTGGATTGTTGTCCCTTCAGCTAGAAAATCTTGATGCTTCCCCTCTGGTCTTCTAGACGGCATATTCAGGACTTCTAAAGACAGACATTCCAACTTCGAGACTTCCTATCGGGATCCCGTATTCGCGACTACTCAGACCTGTTCATGATGTCTTATCTCCTTTGGATACATTGCAAATTCAAAAACTGACCCATTGCCTAACCAGCATACTTTGACGCCGGCTATCCTCCCTTCCTACTACTCCCCTCAAAAACCTATGTATGGAGCAGGGCCCTTCTGCCCACAGAGTCTCTATATCTATAGGATCTTGTTAAGACTGGCTGAATCTTCGGTTCCCCCCCGTTTCTACAGAAATGGGAAAAGGAATTTGGTATAAGCCTGTCCCCAGAACACAGAGTCCATGTTCTGTATTTTGCCCTCTACTCATCTATTACATGTGATTATCAGGAACTGTGGTACAAATTACTTACTTGCTGGTATAAGGTGCCCAAGTTGCTATGGAAGATCTGCCTCAAACATATACTGGCACTGCAAGGAAGAGGAGGGTACAGACCTTCAACATTTTTTGGACTTGCAAAAAACTGGACAACTTTTGGACTGAAGTGTACTCCACAAATAAAAAGCTTGCAGATTTTGAATTAGGCAGACATCTGACCAAGTACCTGCTTCTTCTCTCTGACCTCCCAAGAGTTAGATTTAAACAATCCATGCTGGTCCAGCTGCCAAATGCTGCTAAGGAATGCATCCCAGCTCTCTGGTGGCAAGGGTTCTCCCCCATGCTCTTGCAATGGTTCTCGAGGGTTGCTTAAATACATTCCATGGAAAACCTGTCTGTATCATTGCATGGTCAGGAAGAAAAAATTTAGACAAAAATGGGGCTGTGGATGCTCAAATTATGAAAAACAATCTGGATGAGATGTCCGCCCGCTAACATGTTGCCATTAATACTTACACCTCTTGGAAACAGATGATAAAAAGACCCTCTTATCCAGGTTTGATCTCCTAGATTCACAAGATCTACTCATTAACTGGTATATTGCCAATACATACCCAAACAACATACCAAATTTGAAGAGTTAGATTTCATGTTCTCTTTCAAATGCAGCTTTATGCATTCCCGGACCACGCCTCACGCGTGCCCGTGGGGTCGCGCTGTGGCGATATCTGTCACCGGCTGTGTCCTGTGTACCTGTTGCCAGTACCATGTAACCTGCTGTGACCAATCACAGCAGGTCATATGACAATTGTAAACAATGGATGGCTGCCTTTCATGCCATCCATTGTATGCAATTGTGTCACTAGCTGTGATTGGTCACAGTGATCACATGTACATACTGGGCCAATCACAGTCCATCTGTGTCATGTGGTTAGCCATGGCCAATCACAGCAAATCACAACACAAAAACCTTAATGAATCAATGTCATTCAATTAAATGCTTGCTTATAGCAAAGAAATTCTTTGCTATAAGCAATCATAGTGTGTCACACCACCACACGAGTTATATGATGATGCTGTATTGCACTGGTGGCAGTATGTAAAAAAAAAAAAAAAAATTGACTTTTATTTTTAAATTTCTTCATTTTCCAAAAAATTATGACAAAAAAAAATTACAACTTCAAAAAACTCGCCATGCCTCTTACTAAACACTTCGGACTATCTACTTTGCAAAAAGAGGTCATTTTGGGGGATATCTGTACTGTTGTGACATTTATGGGCCTCAAGAAATTAGATTGGCCATCAGTACATCAGGACTGATCAATTTTCAGATCTATACCATAGTTTGTGAACTCTATAACTTTCCTACAGACTAAATAATAAATACTGATTTGGATTATTTTTACCAAAGAAATGTAGCAGAATACATCTTGGCCTAAATTTATGAACAACAATTATTTATTTGCTAAATTTTATAACAGAAACAAAGAAAAACATGGGTTTTTTTTCCAAACTTTCAGGCTTTTTTTTTGTTAATTTAGCAAAAAATAAAAACCCCAGTGGTGATTAAATACCACCAAAAGAAATCTAGTTGTGTGAACAAAATGACAAAAATTTATTTTGTGTACAGCGTTGCATGACCGTGCAATTGTCATTCAAAGTGAGAGAGCGCTGAAAGGTGAAAATTAGCCTGGGCAGGAAGGGGGTAAAAGTGCCCAGTATTGAAGTGGTTAATAAGAAAAAAAAATCCACTTACAATATTCAGTGCTTTTGCTAGCACTAGCTGATACTCCTAATTCCCTCCTTGCTCTCTGGTCTCTCTGAGAGTTGGGGCATGCAGCCATGACTGATGACTTCAGGTGTATTCACAGTTAATGAACCGCACCTGAGTTAAATTCTCCCCGATCTCCCGTTGGTTTGCGCTTACGCTGCTTTGTAAGGAAGTGTGCCCAGGAAACGTACAAGTGTTCCCAGACACTCCCCTGCCAACTAACAATCTCTGTTTTAGCACACAGTTCTCTATAGAAAAAACTGTGCTCTGGCAGAGTTTGCACTCACAGTATAGCAAACTGTATAGGATCGCAAGGGAACCATTCCTGGGACCACCTGTTCCAAGTGGTCCCAGGTGTGGTTCCATTAAAGGAACTTACTAGGGTTGCAACCTCGTCCCTTTAAGACCAAACACATATTAATTACACATGTTCTGTGGCTGATTAAGGTGGTAATTAAAATCACTCAGTGCCTTATCTATTTAAATTAGCTTCAGAACCTGTGTAATTAATATGTGTTTGGTTTTAAAGGGACAAGGTTGCAACCCTAATAAGGGTTTACAACCCCTTTAATGGAACCACACCTGGGACCACTTGGAACAGGTGGTCCCAGGAATGGTTCACTTGCGATCCTATACAATTTACTGCACTGTGAGTGCAAACTCTGCCAGAGCACAGTTCTTTCTATAGAGAACTGTGTATTAAAACAGAGATTGTTTGTTGGCAGGGGAGGGTCTGGGAACATTTGTACGTTTTCCTGGGCACACTTCCTTACAAACCAGCATGAGTGCAAACCAATGGGAAATCAGGGAGAATTTAACTCAGGTGCGGTTCATTTTAACTGTGAATACACCTGAAGTCATCAAGCATGGCTGCATGCCCCAACTCTCAGAGTGATTTTAATTACCACCTTAATCAGCCACAGAACCTGTGTAATTAAAGGGATGAACCCTAACCTTTACATATACCCAGTAAAGTGACTGGCCTTCGATGATACACAGAGGTGAAACAAGTCTACCTACAGTACATAAGTTGTACCTGTCTGTATGCAGTCTTCTTTTCTGTACATCCGTTTAAAGTCCAGAATTTAAGAAGCTGGTCTGATCTGTCAGAAAATAGGGGTCAGAGAGCTGCAATTACACTCTGCAGAGCTCATTGAAGAGAACTCTGAGAGCTGATTGGAGGGAAGGGACACCCCCATCTTTACACAGCACACAGGAACAGAGCTGAGGCTGTCAATCTGCTGGAGGTAACTCCCCTGAGCTCCCAGAGCTGAGGCTGTTAGTCACAGGCTGTGTGCTGGAGTTCCCTCCCCTGTCACCTTTTTTCTCTTGGTGTCTGGAAAACGTATCAGAAGTAAATCATGCTAATAGCAGAGGAATGGGGCAGCAGACAGAAATTACATTTAGTGCTCTGGATAGAGACAAGTACACACTCTAGAGGGATATGTTTTGTTCATATGTTATGTATGAGGTTTACAACAACTTTAACTGGTTGTTACACTACACAAACAAACTGTCCCAAGGGGTTGAACAGGACTGGGTAACAGTGCTAGTGTGAGTCCAACCTTCAATGACCATGCCTTTTGCGATTCATCACTTCTGGGCTTGCTCAGGTCCACTCCGGACTTACAGGAGCTATGCTGCAGGAAACATACCATCACAACATGTCTTAACATTTAGGATCTGCCCACCACTAGAGGAAGGAGAGGGTAAGGGGATCTGTGGCATTAGTATTCCTGGCCAAAGACCTCTAGAATAATAGTTAGATATATAGGTTTTCCTAAAGTTGCAGCTTGCATTAAGGGGGTGGAGAGATGAAAGAATGGGGGGGGACTGGAGTCCCGAGTTAGCTTTTAAGAAACCAGAGGGGTAAAGGAAATTTATTCTTTTTTCCTGGAATATTCAAAGTGAGCCAAATATATACATTTAAAACTTTGATTTTATTAGCCTAATACACAAAAAATTTCCTCTCCACCACTAACTGTCCAAACCTCTCTGATGTTTTACATTTACATCCAGGCAATTCTTTCTAACATATACTGGATTTAACTCTATATTCTTTGGGACCCTTTCACACTGGTGTGCTTAAAATGCTGTATGTGTTTCTCAAAAACTCACATTGCATTTTTTACATGTGTCCAATGTGTTTTTGGTGCATTTTCTGAATTCCTGACTCCCAGCATGCACCTGTGAGACTTGGACATGTGACTCAAAAAAGTGGATGAGTTTTGTATGCGTTTTTGAAGGGTTTTTTATTCATTTCAATGAGGAGGTGCATTTTTGGTTCTTTATTTGAATATGCAGCACAAATGTAGCATGCAGGACTTTTAAAATGCACCACACTCACAGTGCATTGGTGTGAAGAGTTCCATAGAATTTAAAGGGATACACTTTTCAGGCATTTTTGTTCCTCTTTTTAAACACAAAAAGCCCATCAAAAACTGATCGTTGTGAAATGGTTAAAATTGAAAAGACAATAAAATATTTGTAAAAGAATATAGATATAAAATCATTGCACATTCCTTTTAATTAAAAGCTTAGCATTTACAGATTTCTGTAATCAGTGATCCCAGGACTTTCCAGCAGCATACTTAAAAAGCAGGAATATCCAAGCACAAACAGTAATTACCCTCAGATGCTGTTTATTTACATGAACCTGGTGATTGCAAAGAAGGACTTTAGGCTAAAATCTTAATTTTCTGGACACCAGATATAAAGCAAAACACATGCAGCAGGTGAGTGAGTGTGCTGGTATAGTTCGTATAGTTCATGTGATCATCTGCAGTCACAATTGTGAAAAATAGATCAGGGCCACCAACTTTAACATGTGCGTTAATGAAGATATTATTGAGCCTGAGGAATTGGGTACATTAAAAACAAACAAAAATTCCCAGCTCACTTACCAGCCAAAATCACTTATCACGAGAATTGGTGTAGGGACACACGGGATACTTTCAGCTGCCATTGTGCTCTTGTTGGGTGTCCAGTTTGCCCCTGTACCTTCAAGGAGGAGTGGGCTCCCTCTAGGTACACCTGCCTTTAGTCTATCAACTGCAATATGTGCTGCAACATGGGAGACTGAAAATGACAGAGCTAGGACTGCAGTACACTGGGGTTCCTTGATGTGGACACTGCAGCTTACACATATGTTTGCAAATGTGTGCAACTAAACCCCTTGTTTTTAACGTGGTCTGTTAGACAGGGTCAATTCGATTTTGTTGCAGGCTGGCTAGTAAATGAGCTGGGAATTTTCTATTTATTTTTGATGTGCATTGCCCTTCCATGTGCTCCTTGCTGCAAAGGCTAGTTATAGGTTTGGGTGGTTGCCATTTGTTTGTATAGTTCAGGAATTGGATACCCAAGAAAGGGCTAAACCATTCTTGCATTGTAGAGAGGTAGGTAAACAGCCAACACGCACATGGTAATCTGCACCTCTACCACTAGTACAATGGCTTCAGTGACTGGGGCACGAACATGAGGAAACAGTATCAAATACTATTGAACTCACAAATTCAGTAACACTTGTAGTTCAAGTACCAATATGGTAACGTTGGTGGCCCACAGTATCTCTCAGTCAGGGGCGGACTGACAACTCATGGGGCCCCCAGGCAATAGGGGATCATGGGGCCCCTGTGTCCTTGCCCAAACTCAAAAAAGCCTATGAAAAAGGTACCAGGGGCATCTCATGGGGCCCCCTACTGACCCCGGGCCCTCGGGCAGTGCCCGAGTTTCCAAATGGTCAGTCCGCCCCTGCTCTCAGTACTGCATATGTCCCACATGTATGGCCTACTTTACTGGGTGCTGCAAAGGGGTGGGTGACAGGCAAAGTGGTTGGCACAGGTAGCTCTTGGAAGAGTTAGCTGAACTTCAGTAGTAAGTTTTCTAGCAGGATGACAGCAGAGCATACATTGATGTCCCTAAGCTTTTCCTCCCCATGCAGGAACTTTTCCCTGAGGCTATATAATTGTCACTGATAAGTGTGGTTCTATCATGTGCCTGATAGCACAGCCTGAAATGATGAGGATGGCCTCTCGTACACCTCTGAATTGGGGCCTCTGATAATGTGAATAGAAGGGCAGTAGTGCAGAGTGGTACAAGTGCCTGTAAGTCCTACTAGCAGCAGGTGTCCATGCCAGGCAGGAGAAGTCGTCAGTGATCTTCAGTGAAGCAGATGAGCTGGTAGGCAGCTGATAGGCAGAAGACTGAAACAGACTGGTACTGGCAACAGCAGGCAAAGCAAGGCATGTACTGGTAGTAAACTGAAGAGCAGCAGGATGGTAGGCAGGATGGTAGGCGACCACAGAAAGAATAGCAGCGTCAGGCAGGCCAGGTCATACACTGGCAGGAAAGATAATGCTCAGAGGCACAGGCAAAACTGTGGTCTAAGTACAAGCCTGGTCAGGGGCAGATCAGTGGAACAGTAGCAGATGAAACAGGCAGAAGCGTTGGTCAGAAGACAAGCAGAGGTCAATGCAGGCAGAGTTCAGAGAGCTGGGTCAACAACTGCAGTCATGGGACAGACTCACAGAATCTGAGGATACACAGAAGGCTGAATACAAAGCAGCTCTGATCCTGAGCATAGTTTAAATAGCACATTTGACGCCAACATCTGTCACGAGTGCGTGTGAATCCGCCTATGCACTTAGGTACGTGCACCATTGTACCCGCATGAGCATGTGCCCAATTCCTACATATGCGAGAAGGAACATGGATTAGCCTGTGAAGATGCACAGATGTCCACCCATAGGAGCCATCTTGTCTACTGGCATGCCCTACATGACAGGTTCTTCTCCCTAGCCTAGCCACTCGCAGAATGCACACCAACCAGAGGAGGGCACTGCTATTTATTAGCACTGCCTATACTACAGATGACTGTGGAGGTCACTCAGGGCTACAGTGTCCAATCGGACCATATCCCCCCTGATGAAACCTATGGAATCTGCAGAGGAACAATGTTCCTCTTAGTCTCCATTCTCTGTGTGCCAAAACAGAAAACAATCCATGATTACAGGAGAGCCATCAAATGACTTTGACAGGTCATTTGATTGCGCTCTCCTACTCCTAGACCTTTCTTACCTTCCATTATTTTGAATGGGGCTTCATGTGTTCTATAGTTCCTATGCACATTTTATAGCAGATTGCTGTGCCCTACATTCATCCAAGTATATTCATTTACCCCAATGGTATGACCACAATATGGCCCACTGCTTCTTTTTAAAACAGGTGCCTTAGATTTCCATTAGAGGTTCAAGTTGAGGAACACCTTGAAATTGGACACACTTTATAAAAATGGTGGAGGATTATCTGATGGGCATTCACTGATTTCGAAATATGCTCCCTAGAGTTCTGCGATATAAAAATACTACACATAAAAGAAACTGGATACTTGTCTGCACATAATTTTTAGTGTTGTACTAGCATGCTTGGAAAGCGTTTGGCTGAAAACTGCAATTCTTGGAATTCCAAGTTAATAGTCAAGAACTGCTTGAAACTAAATTAGTGGTTTAACATAATCCAAGTGCAATTTCTGAAAAATCCTTCCTGTTACAAAAAAAAACAACAACACTTGGGGCTTGATGTACTGAAGTGTGGATTGATCAGAAGTACATATGTGTGTATTTTAAACATCCAGTTATATAGGAGAAGTTCTATAGTTTTAAGAGCATAATTCAGTTTTAAACTTACCTTCACCTTACTGAACACCACCTCCCATCACACTTCAGTAAACAAGGACTTCAATGCTTATGGGTTTCCCATATCTATACGGACTAGTGGGCTTCTAAGGTTAGTTAGGGACCAGTTTGTCCTATAAGTCAATCTGATATCAAAGCACCACATCATAAAATGCATCCCAATGCCCTAACAGTGAAACATATGTGAAAGTAGGATTGGATTTAATTTATTGGAATCTATAGATACACAACCTTTGGTGCCCAAAGGAACATCATCTTTTTTAGGGCTCACAAACATGATCTCTAAGTTGCTTTGACCTGCTTCTGGTTTGATTGGCTTTCAGTTGATCAAGCAATTGCTTCAAGCTGCTTCTGAGTTGCTTTAAGTTGCTCTTCCATTCATAACAGCTTGTATTGGAAGACAAACGCATACCTGATAAAGAATGTTTTAATACCCCAACTCTGCACAGCACCATATACAGTACATACCTTTCCTACTCTCCCTTGCTGCTCTGTTTAGCATCAGGAACCAAAGGAATTACCTGGTGCTTTCAGGTATGAAGGCACATGTGACAGTGCTGGGTCAATCAACGTTGTCACACGGGGAGTCCATAGCGCTGTAGGTGGAGGAGGGTTACAGTTTTAGAGACAAGTTTTAGCTTGAAAACATTTTATGGGACATTTCATATGCAAAAGATCACAGTGGAAAATCCTATTGAACTGTAGAAAGGGTTTCTTGCATCAGGCTTAGGCTCCATGTACACGGGACGTTTGGAAAACACTTCTGAACGATGGAAACTGACTGCTAAAAAATGTAAGTTAAAAAACATCTGTTTAGCTGCGTTTGCATTTATGTGCATTTGCGTTCAGAAGCATTTTTTAAAGATAACATCAGGAGACCTTCCAAAATTCCCAGAATGCACTAAAAAACAGTAAAACATTAACTATTTCAGACATTTTGAGAGAAATAGAGAGCAGAAGCAGAGAGAGCAGTATGTGTTAAGATGACCTGTCTTTTCTGGTTGTATTCACTATGGATCCCATCATGAGCATAATGCGGCACGTTCCACCATTTTTTCCTTCACACAAAACCTGGAACTGACTGCGCTGGTGTGCTAGGTCCATTTGAATACATGGAAAACGCTTTGCATGCATTTCTGATAATGAAAAAAGGCTTTGGACAGCATTTGGATGTGGAACAGGTAAAAAACTAAACGCAAAAGCTTATAAAACGGTTAGCCACATTTACAAGCGTTTGGCTCTTGAAACGCTGATAAAATTTACTCCTGAACGCAAGTTTGGTGCATTAAAAAAAACAACTGTAAACTCAACTGCCTGTAAACGACTGTAAATGACAATGTGTACATAGAAACATAAGAAAACATTAGGGAGAGTTCAGGGGCTGCTTTAAAAAATGCAGAAAAATTCCTGAACGTGAGTATATCAGCTACAATGTACATGAGCTCTTATAATGATCAACATGAGAGAATCTCTTCTTTTCGTAATCTAATGCTACATTTTTCAACATGTTGACCTCAATGTGCTCAGTCAAATGGATTGAGTAAGATCCTTCCAAACCTCAATGCACGGTGTTTTAAAAAAACTTGGATTCCACTGCGCATAGTGAGCATCTCACATTAAAAGCTGCTATAAGTAAGATAGAGCCTGCTCTAGTTGCTGACTGGAGAACATCCAGCATCATCTAGATATTTCCTTCCCTGTTTACCTCCCTGACCCAACCCGTTCATTTTATTGGATTTCATTTGCTTCAATATGAAGGCTCAGTATCATATGTGGGTGTTGTCCAGGGTGGTCATGCTGATGCAGCCTGCCTAGAATTGCCCACTCTTCAACCTATCAAGACATATTCTTCCCCAAGACCCAGTCAGGAAGAACCAGAGAAGGTAAAATTGAAACTTTAGCTTTAAATCAACAACGTATTTGCCCTTTCAAACTAATTTGGTGTGCAAACGCAGAGTTAGGTGATGAAAAAAAAGCTATGGGCATCGTATGAGAATATAAAGTATGCTGTGTCCTTCTAACAGGTATCCTGTCTAATACAAAATTGTTTTAGGGCCTATTTTGTGCTACTCTGTCCGGTCTTTTCCAGACTAGTAATGGGTGAGTTTGCCTGGATTGGATTTGCCAAGGTTCCAGCAAATTGGCAAACTACTGTCAAACAAGGATGGAGAAATGGGGTACAGCCATGGGGAGTAAAAACCAATGCAAAAAAAGAATTAACATACCATATGACAGGGAGAGGGTCTATTCATGTGACTTCAAGCACAACATCGGACAGCACAGTGGCTAAATGGTTAGCACTTCCGCTTGGCAGTACTAGGGTCGTTGGTTTGAATCCCAACCATGGCACCACCTGCCTGGAGTTTGCATGTTCTCCCTGTGCCTGCGTGGGTTTCCTTTGGGTACTCTGGTTTCCTCCCACACTCCAAAGACATGCTGGTAGGTGAATTGGATCCTGTCTAAATTGGCCCTAGTATGTGTATGTATGAATGTGAGTTAGGGACCTTAGATTGTACGCCCCTTGAGGGTTAGGGACTGATCTGAATGTACAATATATATGTAAAGCGCTGCGTAAATTGACAGCACTATATAAGTACCTGAAATAAATAAAAAATAAAATAAATAAACATTGAAAAGACACAAATCCTTTAAATAACATGCTTGGGGGATGCCTTAAAGCTGTATGGCGTGTTATGAAAGCGTACAATTTTCATGGACAGCCCCAGCAACAGTGTACACTGGCAAGTTTGCAGATGATGTAATTCTTTTTTTAATTAGCATAGCTTACATGCAGCAGCAGTATCCTAATTAGGTTTCAGTTAGCATTTTATTTTAGGTAGCCCTTGCAGAGATGCATGCTTTTGCATAAAGATGATAGAATTGGCCAGTATTTAGGCTGGCTGTCATTGTTCTCAAACTGCAGGTTTTACATCAGTGTAAACCTGCCCAGAATTAGCTAAAATATCCTAGAGAAAAAAGTGGTTATGATCACCTGGGGTTCAGATTATGGGTAAATTCATGAACTTATTGAAAGTCTGAGAGCTGAATCCAAACCCTGTTAAAGTCAATGAATGGTAAAAAAAAGCAGTAATGTCCATTTTCCAGGGCAACAGGCAAGAATTTGTCAAACAAATGGCATCGAGGGCTGGAAACTGCCCTGGGGAACATTTACCGTGTTAAAAACATTTGGCAGGGAGAGGTGATTTTAAAAATGCTTAAAGGGCAAAATTAAAAATGCTAAATTTATTTACCTTTTCCTGCCGGCTGTACACATGCATGTGGTCTCACTGAAGACATATGCGTATCTCTGTCAGGAGCCCCGTACAATCACCTGATAGCCTCTCATTGGTTATCACTAGTAAATTCAAAACAAACAGTATATAGTGAGCTCTAAGAAAACTGAGAGCAGCCAACACATATGGTGAACCCACTCCATAACACAATACATATATCAAAAAAAAGTGCTGCGCTATAAAAAATACAAGTGTATCCACCTTAACCACTTCCTGTCTGGCCCATGTACATAAACAGCCAGACGGGAGCAGTGCAGGAGTGGGTTGCCGTTTATAAACAGTGCCCACATTCACAGCCTGTGCGTGCTCCCTGGGACCTCTGTGTGAGGTCCCGATCATGTGATCACTGATTGGCCAATCAGTGATCACATGAATAGTAGTAAGCAAGATGTCACTTCCTGACATCATTGCTTACTACGTGTGAAGTCTGTGAATGATCACAGAGGTCACATGGTACAAGGCTATTCACAACAGCTTTGTACCATGTGACAAGCTGTGACCAATCACAGCTCTCACAGTATTTCTCAATGGCTACAAGAATGCAGTCAGACAGAAGGAGAAATGATTGCTTTTACAGCCTTTATGGGTGTAAAAGCAATCAGTGTAAAACAAAAAAAAAAATATTCATCACCCCCCACAAGTAGTACAGTGTCACTATGGTGATACTGCACTGCTAGGGTGACAGTATGTTAAAAAAAACATAAATAATAATATAAAAAAAATGTAAAAATAATGTTGAGAAATTATAATTTTTGGTTATAAACTAATTTGGGTTAATTTGTTTTTACTAAAAAGATAACTGAGTACATTTTGGCTACAATTTATGAAAAAAGATTATTTATTTGCAAAATTTTATAAGAAAAACATTTTTTTTTTCAAAATTTTTGGGCTTTTTCATTTATATAGCAAAAAAGTAAAAATCCCAGTGGTGAATAAATACTATCAAAATAAATTTTTATCTGTCTCAAAAAAATGTTACAAAATTCATATGGGTACATTGTTGCATGACCGCGTAATTGTCATTCAAAGTGTGACCATGCTGAAAGCTGAAAATTGGCCTGGACAGGAAGGGGGTAAAAGTGTCCGGATTTGAAGTGAATACCAAATGGTGAATAAAAATGAAATATAATATGATACAGCAGCCCATAAATGTTAACAACATTCATAAATGACCACCATGCTACATATCAAAAAAATATAGGTGAAAACAAGTATAGACAATATATGATAATATAACTCATGGTATTTTAGTAGCCTGCATACTCAGGTGTGATACCACTTAGTGAATTGTCCCCTCTGTTCGAAGTTCATGGTCGAACTTTCATTAGGTTTGAATGTTCAACCACAAACTGAACAGGGGGGTGTTTGGCTCATCACTAATTATCACAGTAATCTGTCACTGTACGACCCACCCCTGTGTTTTGTTTCTCCTTGCTAGAGGAAAAAAGTATTTAAAAAGTGTAAAAATTATATAGAAATAATAATAATAAAATTAATAAAGAAAGAAAAATTAGCCAGATCAGGGTTTGATCTAGGTCAGGGCCAGGGTTAGGGTCAAGATTAGAGCTCAAAGGTCAGGATCAGAGTAAAGGTTGGGGGTCAAAGGTCACGGTCAGTGTATTTTAGGTAGGAGTAAAAAAACAAAATGTGCAAATTTTTTTCCGGGCCCCACTACAAACAACAAATAACAGACACATTAAGGTATCGCTGCAATTGTCAGGAGCAGTAGAATCTTTTTTTTTTGGGTTGTTCTATCTGCAGTAGATTATGGTAATAGCAAGAAATATAAAGCTTTAGTGTAAAAAAGGATGATATGTTTTTACTATTTTGTGCTGGCTTTGCTTTGATAATAATAAAAATACAAATCAGGAGATATTCATTGCCATTTAGCACCAAATGAAAGCTCGATTTGTCCTGAAAAATCAAGGCATAATTCACTAAGTAGAAATGATATGTACAGTTTTACTAACACATGTCAAAGTTGGAAAACTGTATTGAGGCATTAAGATTTGTCTTACCTTCGTCATGAAGGGGTTACAGAACATGCCTGAGGGATGCCCTTAACCTGCCTCTGAAGTGGGGCATCTGTCCGATGTATACAACCTGCTACAAAGAAACTGCAATTTACAAGGAAAATACAGAAAATAAATGAAGTTTATATTGCCAATAATTGACAGCTCCCGGCCTGCTTTGTTCTGTTTGTAAACAAAGCAGCCAGGAATTTCCTTCATCTATACCAGACTCTTATCCTAGATGAGGGTTTGGTATATATGATAAGACCCTGGGTGCGATTTGGCATGTCATTTTGCATGCCATGTGACTTGCAAATCCCATGCCAAGTTGCACCCTATGGTCCGCAATTACAGCGGTCATATTGGTGCGATTCTGACTTGGTCGGAGCCGCACCGATTTCTAAAGTAGTACATGCGCTGCTTTTGGTGAGATTTGCACAGACATCTATGTCAGATATCTTGCAAATCGCACCTGAGATCGGCATATCCCCCGACTTTGAAATCGCGCGACTTCACTGTAAGTCGCACAATTTCAAAGTCGGGCTTTATGTTACAGGGGTGTAAAACCTAAGTGCAGCCTAAATCAAAAACAGAAAACTGAGCACAAGGAACATAACTTACAGTTAGTAGGATGTTTCCCTTATGCTGATTCTGCTTCTGCTAAGTAGAAATCTTCCTCCATCCTAACCAACTACCCCACTCCGACCACCATAAATTTCCAGTGCAATGGGGATTAATACAAATAAGAGGCTGCAACAGGCTCTCATCAAGAGAGATCGACTATACTCGCCCGTTCCGTCCAGCTCTTCCATTCATAGAAGCTGTACTACAGCTTCTATGATTTGAACACATTCTAAGAATGCAGGATAAGTGGATGATTTATAGCTCCTCCCCTCCTATTCAGAAATTAGTTGCATTAAACATCGTTTCACCAGCTAGGCAGGACGGAGGAGGATTTCTACTAAAAGAAGAGTTCAGTACAAAGGACACATGCTGCTGACTGTAAGTTATGTCACTTGTTCTGATTTTTCTGTTTTTGGCTGCACGTAGGCTTTACTAGGGGACCGCACATTAAATATATGACATAGGCTTCCCCCCAGGGGCGGACTGACAACTCATGGGGCTCCCGGGCAATAGAAGATCATGGGGCCCCTGTGTCCTTGCCCAAACTCAAAAAAGCCTATGAAAAAGGTACCAGGGGCATCTCATGGGGCCCCCTTCTGACCCAGGGCCCTCGGGCAGTGCCCGAGTTTCCAAATGGTCAGTCCGCCCCTGCTTCCCCCTAAAAATATATACCAGAGCTTATCCTTGTAAAAAAATTATATGGACTCCTCCCCTTCAACCCCCCCCCCCACCAATCCATGTGGTGCCCCAGAATACCACACCAGATCCATATATTAGCAGTCAGCCTAGCAGGCCAGGAAAGGTTGGGGTAAGAGTGCACTACCCCTATCCTGAACCATATTAAGCCATATTTACCCCCTTGGCAAAGCACCTTATGCTGATATGGCGAAGAAGCCCTTCCCCACAACCCTGGATTGATGATTGTAGGAGTCTGCAGGTGGGGACCCTTTTGGAATCTGAAAGCCCCCTTTTAAAATAAGCGGTCCCCCCAGATACTACCCCCTAAATGTGAATGGGTAAGGGGCACATAGTAACCTTTTCAACACTCTACAAGAGGTGGGAAATGCGGGTGCCTTGGTTGCTTCAGAAGGACTGGACATGTAAAATATGAAGCTGAGTTAGTTTCCAGCCCATAATCAGTGGCAGACCTCCTAATCTCTTGCAGTACAGAGAAAGCCTGATAGCCACAAGCAATGTTTTGCATTTATTGAGCTATTTATGACTAGCCTATGTGCATCAGAAATTCTGCCGAGGCTGAGGCTTTGATCTAGTTCAGGGGTGTCCTCGAGGGCCATAGGCCAGAGTTTTTGTATAGAGTAATTTTCTCATTTTTTGAAAACCATATCTTACTTTATTTACTGCTGTCTGTTAGAGGATTGGTGCTGGACCCCCCCGATCTTGAATCAGAAATAACCTTTATTGAGGTACATCCATTAAACATACATGAGAACAGACAAAAATTAAAGCAATAAAGTGCGTTCCAAGGCATTAAGGTGACACAGATATAAGAAAAGAAAACAATACCCTTAATCAATTAAATCAACAGCCGGTCCAAGTCAGTAAGCGCAAGGCCTGGAACTGCTAACCAGTCTTCCCATAGTTTGTTGGATTTTCCTGGACAGCCTCTGTGCTGGAAAATACATTTCTCTAATCTAAGAGTATCATCCATACAAGCAATCCTTTCTTTGTGCATGGGAACACGGTCAGATTTCCAATGCTGGAGAATAAGCCTACAAGCTTGGAACAGGGCCCTATTAACTGCAGCCTGTTGGAAATCTGTTAATGGGAGATCATCTAGTATACCCAAAATGCAGCGTGTAGGTTCAATATGGACAGTAATGTGGAAAACTGTATTTATAGGGTCAACAATGTCTACCCAATGCCGATGAAGTTTAGGACAGTGCCATAAGAGGTGAATAAGATCCCCTTGAACCCTTGCACATTTAGCACAGAGAGGAGATTGGAGAAGCCCCATACGATGAAGTTTAAGAGGGGTGTAATGGACACGGAGCAGTATAAATAGCTGTAAAAGCCTCTGACCGGTATTAAGGGAGCAATGCAGGACAGATTCAAGTGCGTTATCCCACAACTCCTCATCCAAGGGGCCTATGTTTCGTTCCCATTGTTCCTTACCCTTACAAGGATATCTTTTTAGGTACAGAAAGAGTAGCATGTCATAACACATGGATATAAAACCCTTAGGGGTTTATTTACTAAAGCTGGAGAGTCCAAAATCAGACTCCCTTCTGCATAGAAACCAGTCAGCTTCTAACCTCAGCTTGTTCAATGAAGCTTTGGCAATGAAACCTGGAAGCTGATTGGTTTCTATGCAGAAGTGAGTCTGATTTTGCACTCTCCAGCTTTAGTAAATAAACCCCTTAGTGTCTTTAATCAATTGAACATAATGAAAAATGGGCTTGTGGGAGAAAGACCAATTAGCTAGAGGGTCTTGTGCTCAAACAGCATGACAGAGTTGGAGATATGAAAACTGCAGTGTGGGAGGGAGGCAAAACGCCCCACACAGATTTGCGAAGGGTCGACGAGATCCACTATTGATGATCTGCTTCAAGTGAGTAATGCCATAGCACTTCCACAGCCCCGCACACTGAAACTTCTCCGGTTCCCTATAAGTTGGGTTGTGCCAGATAAGACTGTAATCAGTAAACCTATCTACCCCCTTAAGGGCCTCACCCTGAGCCAGATCGTTTGAATTAATGAGTAAGTGGGAAATACCTTATTAGATGACAGGAAGAAGGATGATTCTAATGCACCAGGAATGTCTAAGGCTTTTTCGTGTGGTGCCGAATAATAGAGTTGGCAGAGGGAGCCTGGCAGGTAGCAGGGTACGCATCCATTATAAAGGCACTAATGAAGTGCTGGAGTTGAGCAGCCAGATAGTATAGCCACGGGTTGGGGAGAGCTACTCCACCCCTATCTTTGGGGTGTTTTAGTTGCTCAAGTTTAATTCTGGGGAACTTGTCCTTCCACAGTAAAGTCCGAAAAATGGAGTTAACTAATCTAAAAACATATAGGGTTATTACCACAGGGGAATTATGAAGAAAGTAGAGTCATTGGGGCATACAGATCATTTTAACAAGGTTGGCCCTGCCAATCAAGGAGAACCAAAGCTTGTTCCAAATTTTGATTTTGGCCTTTAAGCGACATAGAAGGGGTATGATATTAAGTGCACAGTAGTCTGTAATAATTGGGGAGATATGTATCCTGAGATACCCCCCTGATCTTCATATCTGGAGTTTTGGAATCTGAGGCCTATAAACACCAATGGCTTCCAGGTAAATTGGAGGATGGCACAAGAGCTATGTTTACTCTTTTTGCCTTGCTGCTGCTTGTGCTTGGTAAGCTTTGTGATGGCAAGAACAGCAGTGCAAGGCATAGAGAAAAATATATGGGACTTGGACAAAATGATTGTTAGTGGGTGAGCACACTTTGTTTTTTCACCTTGGGTGCTAAAGGACTTTGCACAATTGTGTTTGCACCAGATGTCCTGGGGAATGGTAAGAAAGACTGTGCATGGAGTTAGTAGGCAAGTGCCAACAAATGTTATTACCATTGTGTATTAAAGAGTTAAAGTGTTTCACATATTCCCAGTGAAGTGACTGGTCTCACGTGATACACAGAGATTAAACAAATCCTCCTACACAAGTTGTACCTGTTTATCTATAGCTGTTTTTCCCCTCCTACATCCATTCAAAGTGCAGAATTTACACAGGATCTCTCAGATCTGAAAAGCAATGAGCTTTTTGAAAGCTGATTGGAGGGAAGGGACACAACCCCCTCCACACAGCACACAGGAACAAAGCTGAGGCTGTCAATTTGCTGGAGGTTCCTCCCCTGTCGCCATTTTTCTCTTGGTGTCAGGAAAACTTGTCAGAATTGGTTCATGCTTATAGCAGAGGAACAAGGCAGCAAACAGAAATTACACTTAGTGCTCTTAATTGAGACAAACGCACACTACAGAGGGATATGCTTTGTTCATATTTCATGTCCGAGGTTTACAACCACTTTAATGTTTGGTGACTTAAGGTTTAATACACTGTGGTGTGCCTGCCATTTGACCTGTGGTGCTTTACGTAGTGTGGGTATTTAGGCAGGAAGGGGTTTGGCCAGAGTGTGGTTACTACTGGTGTGGGAGTGTGAAGGAACATACACAAACAAATGTAGAGTTGCACCTAAATCCCTTGGTGGAAGCTTGAAGTGGGATTGTTAGTGAGCCATATTTCCATTGTTTGGCAAATATTAAAAGCTAAAGATATGAGGACCACATCGTAGTCCCGAGTCCAGCCCAATTTTATTTATTTAAAAAGCAGCTTTATCCTGTTGTAACCTGTTGCCATGCTTATGTGATTGTTGGAAAACTGCAATATGGAGATGAAGTAGAATTGTATGCTCTGCCATTTTATTCAATAAAAGAAATTGCTGGTTAAGTGAATCCTCTAGTCTGGTTTGCTTTGAACAGACAGAGAAAGTGAGCTCCTACAGCGAATGGGAATGGGGAATGAAGTGTAAACCTGATGATGATGGAGAGAAAAAGGTAAGAGGAAGGAGGAGCGGCCAGTTCAGAGGAGATGGCATTGGTGGCCAATGACAGAGGTTCTGTTCAAGTGGTGGATTGATGCCTGTATCGTCTATGTTAGGGCCCAGTGCATGACAGAACCCTCCTATGGACTGTACCTAGACCACAAATGTGCAAGGCCTTGTAAAGTACATCTCGCAATGTGTGTAAAAGAACTGGTGAAGGAAAATCAGTGTTCAACAGTATTTCTCTCAATATGACTTTGTAGTCAGTGCCGGGACAAGGGTCACTGTCAGGTGAAAAGATGTTATCCTTCCTGTGTGGGGCCCAGTGTAGTAGTTTGACCTCTGGCCATGAAGGGTCCTAACTCACAAAAAGAAGGAATTCCATCATTCTAACATCTGAGCTATGTATCTATCTAAAGCTGACAGCATGTAGTTCCCCCATTGCTGCCAGCAAGTCTGCGTAGCCTCCCTAGCGATCTGATTATGTCCATATTTCTGTGCTCAAAGCGTTACATTTTTTTGCATGGAAATATGTAGTTTTTTTTATTGTAGGTCTGTAATTTTTAGGAATAACTCACTGAAATCTGTCCGAACAAGAGTCTAGTAAACATCCTGGGTATGATAAAATTTTAAAAACACAAAATCATAAATTAAAATTTAATAAATAATCATAAAAAATAATAATATAATAATACATTTAATTCAATAATATAATCAAACCAAAAACACTGAAATTTGATACAGAGCGCCAGTTCGCACATCACTGAGCAGTCACAAAGTCTGATGATGAATTTCCCAACGAATCATTATCACTCGATTCTGCAAGTAGTTCTGATTTACTATCGCTGTTCTCTAGCTGGTCTAAAACCGCTTTTGACCTAAAGGGACGCTTTTTGGATGCCATGGACTTTTCTCAATTTCAAGGCAGAAAGAACAGTAAAAATGCAGGCAGGGCACAGGACAAAGCACTAGGGACAAAATGTATGTGAAATGGTTTGATACAGTAATGTTATACTATGAGATTTTAATGAACATCACTTTTAAAATTTTAAAATTTTCCACCAGTTCCGTCCCCATACGTCCTGACATCGTGGGGAGCGGAACCCGGAAGACAGATGCCGGCATCGGCCGGAGAACATTGCCAGGGACACTGCAGGGGGAAGTAAGTGCAGGAGAGATCCCAGAGCAAGGCTGCAAGGTATTCCTGAGTGTAGCTCGGGGTTACCGCTTGTGGTGCTGAAACTTTACCCCGAGCTACACTCGGGAATACCACCAGGGAGGTTAAAGTATTGGCAGGTACAGCTCATAGTCATGCACCGGCAGCCACTGTAGTATAGGCTATCCTTTCTATGTAGCATAAGGCCAGATTCCTGCTGGAAGCATCTATATATTGTAGCACTACACCCTTAGGAGTTGCTGAGTTTTGGGTCCCCTACAGCTCTGCACAGCCAGGCAATGCACATTTTCTTCCACACGTTGCATTCAGAGTCAGTAAACAGTCCTTGAGCTTGGTTTTGTGATTTTATTAAGGGGTTAATAACTTGGATAGGGATGAGGGGTGTATGGGATGCCCAAGGGAATTGTGAATTTGAGGACAAAAATAGTCTCTCCTTTAAGAGCCTTCTAGCTCTCTGGTGTACCTCCTCAGACCCCAGATGAATCCTTCTCTTCACCCATCTGTACTTTGGACATTCCCTGGCAAAGGGGCCCAGGAACTGCCAATTTAGCACAGCAGCCCCAGATGAAGACTAGTAGGGTATTGCACCTGATTGCCCTCTCCCCTTATCTGGCCCAGGGGGTATAGGAGTACTCACTCTGTCTTTCCCTGTTAGCTTGGTGGATTGGTGGCTGCCTTCAGGCCTTATGCTGGGCTCAGTGGTGTATTTATGTTTTGTACTGCCCTAGGCAACACAAAAATCACTGCCCCTCCCCAGTGCACCCCCACTGTCTCTAGTGCACCAGCGTTTGCTGGGCAGAACTTAGTAGTCGGCCACATCTTTCTGTGAAGGTACCGTTAGTGGTATGAGCGGCGAGAAGGTGTCATTAGTGGTATGAGCTGCAAGGTGTATGAGCGGCATGAAGGTGTCAGTTAGTGGTATAAGCTGTGAGAAGATGTCAGTTAGTGGTATGAGCAGTGTGAAGGTGTCAGTTAGTAGTATGAGCGGTGTGAAGGTGTCAGTTAGTGGTATGAGTCAGTCACCTGGCAGTCTCTGGTCAGTCTCTGTCAGCTCTCCGCCCTCCCCCACAATAGTATACATGGTATACACAGCAATAGGATGGAGATCACTAACCAGGCCTGGTGGAGGGGCGGAGACCGAGGGGGGGAGCCATGTACTGCCGGTATGTATCCTCCTCACAGCCGCATTTCCCTTCCATCTCTGTGACAGAGATCCCTGCCTCCCCTGGACACTGCCGACCACCATCCAGAGCTCTGACCCTCAGAGCAGCCTACAGCCTGGCCGGGAGAACTGCATGTCGGGAGTTGTAGTCTTTCCCCCCGCACAGCCTGCCAGGATTGTAGTTCGCTCCTGTGGAGGCGGCAGGTCAGAGGCAGGGGAAGGACTACAACTCCCAGCATACAGTATGCTCGACCAGGCTGTAGCCTGCTCTGAGAGTCGGAGCTCCCGGAGCTCTCTGCAGTGGATGGTGGTGGGGAGCCAGGGCTGAGAGATGATCAGTGTCCAGGGGAGGCCTGATACTCCCACTCCTCACTGTATTCCTCTGCTGTAGTGATATCACTGACGTCCCTTCTTCCGAAGGTTCGGTGCTGCCCCCCTGGAAAGTGCCACCCTAGGCAAGTACCTTGTTTGCCTCGCAGCAAGTACACCCATGGCTGGGCTGGCTGCTTCCCTGCTTCACAGGCTATCCATGCAAGGAGACAATGGGACAGAGGAGATCCTTCCTTCCAGCATTTCCCTCCCTGGGGCTGCCTCAGAGGGTCCAAAGTCCAGTTCCTCTCAGTCCATCTTCCACCTAACACTGATCCTGCTGCACAGGCTCTGCCACTTTTGAGGGTTGCTTTAGACACCATGCCCAGCCTCCTGTCAGGGGATTGGCCAGGGTTCCTCAGACATGCAGATCTGGGTCTCCTCCCCTCCTCCACCCCACTTCCAGAAAGTTCTCTAAGTTTCTGAAAGGGTGGGAGGGCTCCAGAAACCCTGACCTGTTACAGCCTCCCAGCCTGCCCTGAGGTGAACTCCTACCACACTCCCAGGCTGCTACTCAGCCTCTGCCTAAAAAGAAAACAAATATCTATCTGGCTAGCCTGGAGGGCGTTACAATATACTAGTAAATGAAGCCCAGGGGCACATACAGCACCACTAAGATCTGGCCTACTCTTCTCGTTGCCCACATCCAGCACACCCACTCACCACATACAGGCAGGGGCGTATTTACCACAAAGCAAACAAGGCATTTGCCTAGGGTGGCATTTTTCAGGGGGGCAGCCCCCCCCCTCAGGAAGAAAAGACATATGCAGCATGGGGACCAGGTGGGATCTGAAAGAGGCTGTGGGATGCTTGATGGTGTATGCAGAGCCCGATTCTCGTTCCCAGGGATGATCGGAGCTGTGAAAGTGAGTGTCTTTTGCTCTGTTTCTGGGAGTGGAAGTGGGGGTTAGTGGAAGGCTCTTTCGGGTGGGGGGGCAGGGGAGTTGTTGGTCAATGGTATTGTTTGGTGTCCGGCTCTCTCTGCCGGGGGGGGGCGTCTGATTTTTGTGTTGCTTAGGACAGCAAAATACCTAAATACACCACTGCATACAGGCATTGAAATGTTTGGGTGACAGTAAAAAAAACTAGGAAACTGGGTGACATTAGACTACAGTCTCCTTATCTTGAACTAATACAGCAAGGAAAACATAGACTGAAAATTAGAAAACTGAATTATATATTCCTTTGGAATGTAATCAACTGTGTAATTACTAACTGTAAAAATGTTGATTTAAACATTATGGAATGATCTATGGGCTGAATGGTCCTAAAGAATGGTGGCCAAGATGTACAGACACACTTAGGAGGAAATTAGGAGAGGAAAAAGCTTGTCCTGGGACTGGACTGTTTTAACAAGCAAGGATAATGTGTGCATTATACATCATTAGCAAGACAAGTGCTTTGAATCACCTGGGAGAGCTCAGCCCAATTGCCATAACTAAAGTAGGTGCATTACTTATTATCGGATGTATTGTCTGCTTTTCCATCTTCTTGACACTATAGGAATCCCTCCATGTCCAGTCCTTAAAGCAAATAAACAGTATATGTTAGTTATGTTATTACCAGAATAGTAAGTAATTTAGTAATGAAATCTGAATGATATTTTACAACTTCAGCGAAGTCAAGTCTTTCTGTACTTGGAACTTAATAATAGAACATAACAAGACTTTAAAGTATACCTGTGAAATATATAGTCCTTCCATATCAGTCCCAGGGCTAAAATGCACTACTTTACCTTTGGGAGCCTTGAATGCCTGAACTTCCTAGCAGTGTGGAAAACTAGTCCATTCCCACCTCAAACTCTATATCATCCGCTTTCCATAGCTTTCCATAGCTTCCTAGTGGGGCCACGCTATGGCAGAAGGCTTGGATGACCAAGGTTAGGGGGATGAGAGTGGGAAGGGTAACTTTCAGTTCCTTGGTGATGGCAAAAATATCCATCTAAGAGGTCTTTTATGCAACCAATAGAGTAAGCTTTAGGTTATAATATCCTTTTTCCATCTTCCTGAATGTTTCTATACAAGGTCTCAGTCAGACAAAGCAAGCCAAAAGGCCAGTGGTTTCTGTTGTGCTATCTCTTTAATCTGTAGTGCTCTGGGGATCCTTTGTAATGTACCAGCTGTTTTTTTTGTAAAATAAGGACTGCATGCATATAATAAAAAATGTATAAAACATCACCTGAAAAATGTTTAAAGGTATATAAACTTGAGCCCAACCCATTATAGCTTATTTTTTAAATGTCTGCTTCTATTTTATTAATGAACACCCAAATACAAAAGAATCTAATTTTTTAAGTTAAATATTGTTCAAATGTCATTGCTGATTACTTACCATACAATAACTGGTGTGTACTAATTATTTACATTAAGGAGATGGAAATGCCGACAATACATCTGATAATAAGTAATGCACCTACAGTACTTTAGCTATGGCACTTGGGTTGAGCTTTCCCTGGTGACCAAAAGCACTCGTCTTGCTAATGATGTATAATGCACACATTATCCTTGCTTGTTAGAACAATCCAATCTCAGGACAAGCTTTTTATTTTTTATTTGCATATCAGATCATCTCGAGGTTCAAGGCCCCTGGGACTCTTGAAAAGACATTTAAAGGTATGTGTAGGTACTGCTTGGTATTTTAGTCCTGGGACCAGTTATTGAGGATTATAGTACTGATGAGTGTACTCTAATATGAGTGCAATATGCAGGACATAGCATCAGTTATATTTCACCTACAGTTCTAGCTACAGTAAGCTGAACTTTGAATAAATAAGCATGGCCATAAAAGGGATTCTTTCTTGACGTTAAAAGATACGTTCAGTATTCAAAAAACACATCTCCAATGCCCTTCCCTAGCCCCCTAAATAAAAATGAGAGACTAGTTCCCCATCAGGTATGCTTCACATTGAGTGACAGTAGACAACAGTGTGTGGATGCAAAAGCCGATACTGGTGCGCATAGAGGCTATGGATCACCAACTCCCATGGCTGTCCATCAAAAGTGAACCTGATTGGGAACTAGTCTTCAGGAGAACCCCTAGTATAAAACTCCTTGGCCAAGTGCGATGTGTGTGATGGGTGCAGTGGTCGGGAAGGGAAGGTGGAAGGGAGAGCACTGAGGAAGGAGTGTCCTTCCCCAGTGCAGACACGGACAAATTAATTGTCTGTGACAGGTACATGAATTGGGCACAAGAACCAATGTTTTCTGTGCTGCACCCTGACATTATTCTAAAGGGTATCTACAACACCTTTACAAATTCCCCTTTGTGGCTTTATCCAACATCCAAAATGTCAAAAACATGCAAAATTCCACCCTTAATGTGACCGTGATCCACCTCCACCTTCAGTTGAGAACCTGCTCACCTTAATGGATAGACCTTTTAAATAACATTAAGGTCATAAACACTTTTTACATCCAGTTGGGGCCTCTTTATGCCTCTAATACCTATAATTATTATGAAATCTCTTCCTTGTTTTTCCATATCAAATCAAAAATAAAATAAACGGAACAATAGTGTACTTCATAAGTAACACAATGGGGAAGATTTAGGCCTGGTTCACACCAATGCGTTTTTTAGTGCTTTGTGAAGAAACGCACTACAGTCCATTTAACAAGGTTTCCTATGGGACATGTTCAAATCTATGCTTTTTTGAGCTGTTGCATTTTTGGAAAGTTTCGGGGACTTTTTTAAATGCAAAAATGAGTGTTTTTTTGGTACAATAGAGCTCAATGGAGAAGCTGCTGAAATGCATGTAGCATGTTTTTGCCGTGTTTTGCATTTTTTTCTGCCCAGCAACAAAAAATTTTTTATTTCAAATAAAAAAAGCTGAAAAACACAAAATACAGTAAAAAAGCAGCAAAAATGCGCATGCAAAAATGCACTACAAAACAGACAAAAAGCACAATGCATTGGTGTGAACCAGGCCTTACTAAAACTGGTGCACTCTGTGTATGGTAGCCAATCAGCTTCTAATCTTAGCTTATTCCATTAAGCTTTGGCAATAAAACCCGGAAGCTGATTGGTTTTTATGCAAACTTACACTAGGTTTTGCACTTGTGGGCTTTAGGCTCCATGCACACTAGTGTTTTTTTAAGCTCCTAGAAGATGTTAATAGCATTTTTTTCTGCTCCTCGAAGCTAAATAGTGTTATTCTATGTGTTCATGCACACTACTTTAAGCTTTTAGTGTTTTTTGACTTACAGCTACTAGGAGCAAAAAAAAATAGCTTTTGTGGAGTTTTTTTGAGCGTTTTTCCAGCAAAAAAAAAAACGCTAAACGCTTCTACATGCTCTTAAACGCTACTAAACACTACTAAAAGGCTACTAGCAGTTTTTTCTAGCCTTTTCTTTTTTTTCTACATGTACTGTAAAAAGGCTAATACAATGCAAATGCTTGTAAACGCTCCTAAAACACTACTAAAAAATGCTATTACCAGCGGTTTTTATCCAGCATTTTTTGAGCTAGTGTGCATGGAGCCTTAGTAAATATCCCCCAATATGTATTTAAAATTAGAAGCACTAGACTCCAGTGTGAACTAACTTGCAAGCACATATACATAAAAATTCAGACAGTCCATCCTAGGAGTATCTGAGTTTTCACACTCCAACTCAAGCTCCACCGCTACAGAATGTCAGACCTCGTGATGTCACCAACAGCACCCCCTACATGTTACATCATACAACCTCTTCTGGGGGGGGGGGGAGCTGGCTTTTTAAATTGCTCCTAATTCCTAGTGAAATTCAGTTTTTAAATCTGCACTACGCCAGCTCAAGCACAATAAAAATTTGTACCATCATAGGTAAAGTACCTTAAATGCAAAGATGTGTTATTGCTTAACAAAAATACAAAACAAAATTCAGAATAATAGAAAAAATTAGATCTTGGTACAAACCAACCCGTGCTTAGAAAAATATACTATATGTAAACCAACATTCCCATAAAAACAGCAACTTTTACAAATATAGCACCTCATAATAATAATGACTTGAAGTTTCATATTGACTTCAAATAATAAAGCATGACCTACAACATGTGTTCTTTTATTGATTTATTTTTTGTTTTGTTTTACTATTAAAGTGACACTAAACAATATGTTTATTCTCAAAAAATAATCAATTTACATCCATCACGTAATGGCCCTGTAATCTTATTTGTCATGAAAATGCTTTCTAATCTGTTCTGTAACCATCCTTACCGTTCTTATTTCTGAAAAGAAGATGTTTGGATCTTACAGTTTACTCCCTCAATTCTGCCTATTTGGAACCAGCAGTGCATGTTTGCTGTGGTCATGTGCACTGATCTGTGCACACTGCAAATGTCATAATGTGTAGTCCAAAAGAGAGTTCAAATATGCAAAAACCCTAACTAGAAAAGCTACTGGGACTTTTTTGGTGCCATACAAACAACAAAACATACAAATATTATAAAAGTCATAACACTGGTCATGCACTGGTGCGTAGTTATGTTGGAACAGGAAGTGACCATCCCCATACTGTTCCTACAAAATTGGGAGCATGAAATTGTCCAAATTGTCTTGGTATGCTGACACCTTCACAGTTCTCTTCACTGGAACTAAGGGGCCAAGCCCAACCCCACAACATAACCCCCCCCCACACACACACACAATTCACGACATTCCAACAACCACAGTCGCAACAGCGGAGAACCATAGTAACTCACTTGGGGAAGGAGCAATTCATTATGAGTCGTGAAGATATATAGCAGATGGGCAGAAGAAATACCAATCCATAATAAGTAGCCCTTTAAACACCAAAATTCCAATCTCATGGGGTTCCCAATGAAGTCCGGTATGACTGGTACATATAATGTGTCTTGGAGCCAGGCAATGGCTACATTCCTTCATACAGTGGGATCATGGAGAAGGAATGTAGCCACCTTCAAACAGGAAGTCAAATCACAGCAAGAACATAAAAAAAATAATTCAGAGATTTGAAGGAGGCCGAGAGCAATTGTAGGCACTTTTTGAGTTAAAACTACATACTTGAAAAGAATTTTCCGTTTTTAAACCAGAGTTTAGTGTACACAGACAAGCAGCGGCGGACTGACCATTTGGAAACTCGGGCACTGCCCGAGGGCCCAGGGTCAGAAGGGGACCCCATGAGATGCCCCTGGTACCTTTTTCATAGGCTTTTTTGAGTTTGGGCAAGGACACAGGGGCCCCATGATCTCCTATTGCCCGGGGGCCCCATGAGTTGTCAGTCCGCCCCTGCAGACAAGTATATAGAACAGTGATGGTCAACTTGAAATTTATAGAGAGTTTCTAGTGCATCCTGAGGCTTCCAGTTAGGTAGCTCATTCAAAATATATAACCTATAACACACCCCAATTCCCTGATTTTTCGCAATGCACAATGAAGAAGTTGAAGCATAATACTCCAGCTCCTACAATAACTCATCGGCAGTAATAATAATCCCCAGCATTGGTGTCAGTGACTGCATTAATAACTCCCAGCATTGGTATCAGTGGAGACAATGTGAAAAATAACCCTTAACATTGGTATCAGTGAGTGCAATAATAACATCCAACACTGGTGTCAGTGGATGCAATCATAACCCCCAGCACATTGATATCAGTGAGTAAAATAATAACCCCCAACAATGGTGTCAATGAAATGTAATCCCCCACCCCGCATTGGTGATCAATGGCAGTGAATGTTAATCCACCATCCTACCCCCCTCATTGTTGGCCATGGCATTGAAAATTAACCGGATACAAAAGAAAACAAAAAGAGGGCGCACCGGCCTAGTGCATTATCATAAAAAGTATGTATTAAAAGGTTAAAAAGTAAGTATCATACTCAAAATGCACATATAAGACAAAGGCACATCACAATAAATAGTGGTGTCCAATCTACACTGCATCTAACTCCAAAACAATGGAACCCTGAACTTCCAACTGGCTAACACGTTTCGAGGACTTAGCCTCTTCCTCAGAGCCAACCCACTGAGAAATAGTCCTCGAAACGTGGTAACCAGTTGGAAGTATCCTTTTAATCAATACTTTTTTACGATAATGCACTAGGCCGCTGCGCCCTCTTTTTGTTTTCTTTTGTATCCAGTGACTTTGGACTACCCCGGTCCGTTGAGGACAGCAAGGAGTGCATATTCCAGGACATCTGAATTGTTACCTTAGCCTCTGCTGAGTCCATCCCCAGCGCAGGAGTACAGAGTTTGCTGTGTTTGCATTGAAAATTAACCCCCCTGAATTGATGGTCATGGTAGTGAAAGTTGCCCCTCCATATTGTTGATCATTTACCTGATCACATGCTCCCTCACAGCTCTCTCTGAAGGCCGGAGTTAACACCACTCACACTATAGTCTTTAGTTCAGTCCTGGGTGGTAGAACACAGAGAGCGTTCCAGCTCCTTTCACCCCACTGACACTCTGCTGCCCAACTGGTGCCAATAGCTCGCAGGTCACAGAAGGCCAGAGAGATGCATGCGGCCCACGGGCTGTGTGTTGTACACGAGGGGTGTAGAATATGCAATTGATAAACTCTGTCATTGACTTATGCATAAGTGAAGTACAAAGTAATAACCCAAAAAAGTAAATATTGGTCAATTTTATGAAAAATTAACTGGATAAATGTTACAATTGTCCGCCCAGCCATCACGAATTCTAAATTTATTAAGCTGTCTATGGGCTTTCAAGTGGAAGAGGTAAGCAAATGGACATCAAGTAAAAAAAAACACACAAAAAAACCCAAGTATTAAATTAAAACAAATGTAAGAAATGTTTGAAGTCCCCCATCACCACATACTTGCACATAATAACAGAAAGACATGTGGTGGGTGAGCCTATGTATGAGAACAAGGATTTTGCCACCCGTGAGGTATCAACAGAGCGAGAGCAATAATTCTTGGGCCATTATTAATGGATAACTCCAAATTGATAATCTATAAAGGCTTTTAAAAAATTGCTTATGTACAATTATGTGTGCTGACATTTGTCGTCATTTCACGGATGCACTTAGTTTTTAAGGCTTGATATATTTTTGTATTTATTTACTAATCACAACCTCATATTTTAGCAAAATAGATAGGTAATATATTTTGTTTGTATGCACTAAAGTCAACTAACTGTACTTTTTAAAGAAAATTTGTATTTGATAAACAGGTGTGCTAATATCACATTACATAAAAATTAGAAACTAGCACCATTTTATTCTACGGGGTCTTTGTTTTCATAAAATATTAATATGTGTGGAGATTAAAAATATTAAGGCCTACAATGTGCATTTTAAAATATGTGCAAATACTAAAAAGGAATGGCTCTAGTGGCAAAGTGGTTAATATGTTGATTTCCTATGACGATCAGCTCCATCTTGTGTCCATAATGTGATATTTTCCTGATTGTGGTATTTCAGGGGAAAAAAACACATTTGTCCACTAGATGGAGCTATTGATCATAGGAAATCAACATATTAGGCAAAATATGGTCAAAATTTGTGTGTGTGGGGGGGTGCTTGTTTTATAAATTAAGGTTTATGATTAGCATATAGGTCCCCCTTTAGGAATAAAAGAACAGGATCTAGACATCACAAAGACAGGATACTACTAGAACACTCTATGGCAGTGGTCTCCAAACTTTGGCCTGGGGGCCGGACGTGGCCCTTTGCTTGCCTTTATCCGGCCTTCGAGACAATTTTCCTCCCACTAATAAAAGATACTATTCCTTTCCTCCCACTGACAATGGGGCTAAATTACTGCTACTGACGTCAACAATGAGGCACTATTCCTCCCACTGACACCAATGATGGGGCACTATTTCCCCTCCCCACTGATGCCAGCAATAGGACACTATTCCTCCCACTGACCCCAATGATGGGGTACTATTCCTGCCATTGACACCAACGATGGGGCACTATTTCCCCCCAGTGACACCAACAATAGGATACTATTCCTCAAACTGATACCAATGATGGGGGACTATTTCTCCCACTGATACCAATGATGGGGCACAATTCCTCCCACTGACATCCTTGATGGGTCACTATTTCCCCCACTGACACCAACAATAGGACACTATTCCTCCCACTAACACCAATAATGGGGCACTATTCCTGCCACTGACACCAACGATGGGGCACTACTTCCCCCCCAGTGACACCAACAATAGGACACTAATTCTCAAACTGCCACCAATGACGGGGCACTATTCCTCCCACTGACACAACTGGGCACTATTCCTCCCACTTACGCCAATGAAGGGCTGCTATTCCTCCCCCTAATACCAAAAAATGCATTGTTTACTCCCAATGATGCCGGGACAATTTCTCCTCCTAAAGGCCACAGTCTGGCCCCCCAAAAGTCTGATAGTAAACTGGCCCTATGTTTAGAAAGTCTGGAGACCCCTGCTATATGGTTACATAACACACATTATTTTGATATCACCAATGGGCATACACAGAACATTTCATTTCTGTATATAATTTATGGGGTCACTGAAGGCTACAGTCTGTGTTCTTAGCTAAAATTCTGTTCTGCTATTACCCAGATCATATAAACCAAGTACATAAAGTCCAATAATAAATAATCAGATATGGAGTCAAACCAATATACATTTTTAGGTTACAACAGTGCAATAAATGATGGCATTACTTACATCACTAATATTTTGTATATTGACTACATAAGAGCTCATAGAAAGTGCAGCATCCATAGATTGCTGGCACATGACTGCAGTGACCACTTGGGGGAGTTAGCTGTATATGTAGCCATCTATGTGCTCACCAGGGAAATTTCCTGTCTCAGTAACAGCTGCCACTAGACCATGAAGTGAGAGAAATCTTTAATGATTCTTGCATTAATTCTTTTGTCAGTTTCTAATTTACTTCACACTTGATGTATCCTGCTCCTTTTATGTTCACATAATGCATATATCCAGGCAAACATAAAGGTGAGCGCATAGGAAGATCATAAGGCACCTGGCGAGGAGAAACAAGGAATCACCCTCACTTTGGCACTTTTATACAAAGACTTTTAATTTATTTATACTTATGCACGTGCACATGGGAGTGTATAGTTGCACAACTATTACTGGATTGATTGTATATAATTAGAATGGCACTAATTATATGTATTATAAATATTCACTTAATATTCACATCATATTAAGGTTTCACATCTTTCATCACACACATCTAGGTTATGATGTGTGTATTGGTTATTCACTGGGAATCATTTTATTGCATTGATTAATTTATGGCTCACCACTCACGATTAGTATTATGACTTACACTTGATTTCTATATTCATTGATTGAGTTTAACAACCATAGAGTGGATGTAGAGATATACATGCACAATAATAGGAGCGCGGCACTTTAAATACCATTCATATATCCACAGGGCCACTGCATTAGAAAAGCCCCACTATTTGCCTCGCGCAGGGTCTAGAAGTGTCTACTGTTTTGAGGAAAATGTTTTGTACTTACAGTAATCTCACAAATCAAAATGAAATTTGTCAGCAGTGACAGGCAGAAATAATTAAGATCAGGCATGCAAAGAAAGTGTTCAGTTTCAAGTACAAATATCTGCTGTTTGCAGTTTCTGGCTACACCTGAGTCAAGCTGTCTTCCTAGTATTTTGTACAGGATCTGACATTACTCTAAAGATGGACTCCAACCTTTCCTTCAGTCTTGCACAGCTGTACAGGTTTCTCTCCTTTACTGAAATTGCTTACTCTGATTTCACTGCACACTGCAAGCTTCTCATAGTGTGCAATAGAAGCTGCAGCAACACAGATAGAAAACAAAAAAAAACACTATACTGTCTGGCACTAAAGAACTACAATGGACCAACATTAAAAAAAACACACAGAACAGGACATCATGTGATGACAGATATGGATGAAAGTCAAGTCCCACACTCCTGCATGTACTAATCAACCGAGCTGAGGTTGAACTCAATGAAAACATGGCACAAAATAACAGCGCACAGAGTCTCTATGATAGGGTCACTGTATGTTCCAGATATATACACTATATTGCCAAAAGTATTGGGCCAGCCCTCCAAATCATTTGATTCAGGTGTTCCAATCACCTCCATGACCACAGGGTATAAAATCAATCACCTAGGTAAGCAGACTGCTTCTACAAACATTTGTGAAAGAATAGGTCTCCCTCGGGAGCTCAGTCAATTCAAGCGTGGTAATGTGATAGGTTGCCACCTGGGCAATAAGTCCATCCGTGAAATTTCCTTGCTACTAAATATTCCACAGTCAGCGGTCAGTGGTATTATAACAAAATGGAAGCAACTGGGAACAACATCAACTCAACCAGGAACAAAACAGTAGGCCATGTAAAAGGACAAAGCGGGGTCAGCACATACTGATGCGCACAGTGCGCAGAAGTGGCCAACTGTCTTGCGAGTCATTAGTTAACCTCCAAACTTCATGTGGCCTTCAGATTAGCACAACAGTGTGTAGAGAGCTTCATGGAATGGGTTTCCATGGCCGAGCAGCTGCATCCAAGCCTTAAATCACCAAGTGCAATGCAAAGCATCGGATGCAGTGGTGTAAAGCATGCTGCCACTGGACTCTAGAGCAGTGAAGATGTGTTCTCTGGAGTGACGAATCATGCTTCTCTGTCTGGCAATCCGATGGACGTGTCTGGGTTTGGCAGTTGCCAGGAGAATGGTATTTGCCTGACTGCATTGTGCCAAGTGTAAGGTTTGGTGGAGGGGGGATTATGGTGTGGGATTGTTTTTCAGGGGTTGGGCTTGGCTCCTTAGTTCCAGTGAAGGAAACTCTTAAGACATCAGCATACCAAGACATTTTGGACAATTTAATGCTCCCAACTTTGTGGGAACAGTTTGGGGATGGTCCCTTCCTGTTACAAAATGACTGCACACCAGTGCGCAAAGCAAGGTCCATAAAGACATGGATGAGCAAGCTTGGGGTGGAGGAACTTGACTGGCCTACATAGAGTCCTGGTCTCAACCCGATAGAACACCTTTTGGTATGAATTAGAGCGGAGACTGTGAGCCAGGCCTTCTCATCCGACATCAGTGCCTGACCTCACAAATGCGCTTCTGGAAGAATGGTCAAACATTCCCATAGACACACTCCTAAACCTTGTGGACTACCTTCCCCGAAGGGTTGAAGCTGTTATAGCTGTAAAGGGTGGGCCAACTCAATATTGAACCCTACAAACTAAGCCTGGGATGCTAATAAAGTTCATGTGTGTGTAAAGGCAGGCGTCCCAATACTTTTGGCTATATAGTGTACCATATGCGGCCAGTTGTACTGTACACCAGCGGATCCAACACCATACATATAAATTTCATGCTTAAGGACCAAAAATTTGGTCCTTAAGCATGTGTTGGAACTGCCAGTGTTCAGTACAACTGGCCACATATGGTACATCAATTTTTATATATCAGGAACAGATGGTGGGCCCACGCCAGAGACTGTGTGCTGTTATTTTGTGTCATATAGCAACTCAGAGCATTCCTCTTTTCCTGGGTGGACAATGTCCAGCAACATCTAGCACTTTACTCTCCATCATGGAGAATCAGCATTACATGCAGGTGTTACCTAGAGCTTCTTCATGCAAATACCATTTGTCTAGGAAAGCCCACTCCTCCAGACTAACATATACGCACCAAGGCATTTTGATATTTGCATAACTCCAAAGAACCAGCTCCCTGCTTACATCAGGACTGGGGTTCTTGAGAGAAGGACTGACACAGGGTGCTGTGTATAGACAAGCAAAGATACCCAATGATAACATCACTAGATTTAAAATAAATGTGTACTTACACTCACTGGCCATTTTATTAGGTACACCTTGCTAGTGCCAAGAAAATATCCCCCACACAATTATACCTTCACCAGCCTGAACCGTTGGGACAAGGCAGGATGGATCCATGCTTTAATGTTGTTTATGCCAAATTCTGACCCTACTCTCTGAATGCCTGCAGCAACCAGTCTGCCCATTCTCCTCTGACCTCTGACATCAACAAAGCATTTTCGTCCACATAAGTGCCACTCACTGGACATTTTCTCTTTTTCAGACCATTCACTGTATACCCTATGGTTGTGCGTGAAAATCCCAGTAGATCAGCAGTTTCTGAAATACTCAGACCATCCTGTCTGGCACCAACAACCATGCCATGTTCAAAGTCATTTAAATCCACTTTCTTCCCCATTCTGATGCTCGGTTTGAACTTCAGCAAATCATCTTCACCACGTCTAGATGCCTAAATGCATTGATTTTCTGCCATGTGATTGGCTGATTAGCAATTTGTGTTACCAAGCAATTGAACTGTACATTGTAAAACAGAAAGGGTTTTCTTGAAAATTGATTGATAGGGCTGGGGAAACCAGGGAAAACGAAATAAAAGCAGATTAAACTTGATCTTTAATCTCACTTATTCTGGTATTAATTTAAATACCTAAGGGCCATGTTACTGAGGTTCTTTCCTAATGGGATTACGCCTTTGAGCCCAAACGCTGCAGAACCTCATCCAGTGGGGAGCAGCAATGGAATGACATCTTGTTGGCTCAGCTAGTGAAATACTGACACCATAGAAGGTCACTGAAAAGACTGCTAATGCGATGTGGCCTTTAGTGCTGCAGTAGTGTCTATTGTGAGGCTCATAGAGACACAGCTGAACAAATCAGCAGACACCATACACCACTCCAGGTTCAGACCTGCACAGCCAGTTATTCAGTATTTTCCAAACAAATTTTCATCCGGAGACAGACACAGTCCTGGATCTTTGGTTTTGGTATTTATTGAGGGGATTAGAACTTAGGGTAAGAGGGGGCATAGGATGTCCAAGCAAGCCGATATTTGAGGACAACATCCTGAACTATTCCCAAGTTTCTCTTTTTCAGCAACACAGTCTCTAGTGGAGTGCTAGCCAGCAGCTCTTAGCTGTACCACCCCAGACCCTCCTGAACTCCTCTTCACCCAGCAATCTGGAGACTTTCTTTCTGAGCAGGAGATCTGGCTTTTGTTCCTTTAAATAAGGAGCACAGTCACTAGCAGAGGGCTAATCTGGTTTCCCACCAGAGTGCTCCTTCCCCTATCTGCCTAGTGGGTGCAGGTGTAATCATTCAGATCGTCTCCTGTACTGCTTGCGGAATGGCTGCTGCTACCAGGTCTATCAGCTGGGCTGCTCCTTCCCTGCCATACAGGCGATCTTCGCTCAGGGGGTCAGTGAGTCCTGAGGTTTCCTCCTCTCCAGCTTAAGGCTCCCAGGTAGGCCCCATCCCAATAGGCCTCATGGTAGCCTTCTCTTGCAGCCTAACATCTTCCTATCCCACACTCCTCTCTCCTCTACACTACACTCCTGCTACTGAGCAGGCGCTAACACTTTTAAGGGAGTCCCAGCCCCTTACTAAGCCTTCTGTTGGGGATTGGCTGAGGTCCAGTTCAAGAGTGCAGCCAGCCACTCCTCAGATCCACCCACTGCCTCCAAGGCCCTCCTTCAAGAGCCTCAGAGCAGGGGGAAATTCCAGCGGGGCTTGCCTGCAGAGTCTCTCAGTCCTGACCATTTGACCCCTCTGGCTATCACGCCTGAGCTACTAATCAGCTCCTGAATAATCATTAGGATATAGCTTCTAGCTAAACTAGGAGGGTGCTACAGTGGGATCAGGTATAGTGGGACTCCATAGGGTACCAAGTGATCAACTCTCATAGATCAAGCATTTGTGGTTTGAGAATGGCATATGTCTAAAAATTTTTGGGACAGCAGATATAACCTTACTTAAATTATACATATAGCACTGCAGACCTGGAAATCCAGATGTTCCGTATGTACAGATGATTATAGACAGGGAGAATGCTTTATAAATATGACTGGTGATGGCAAAAAAAAGACAAACATCTATCATGTTGAGCCTTTCACTGGCATCAGCAGTTCTGGTCCAGAAAAAGACAAACAAACCTGGTCAATTGTTGTCAACTTTCCTCAGGTGAAAACCTCCATCCCAACCGGAAAAATTCTGGCAAAATAATTCCTCTAATTATTCACATTTAATGTTTTCTATGGATATCATTAGTGGTAAGAATATCATCCCGTTCGTTAGTTGAAGTCCCCAGCATAGTAGGATTCGTTCTTATTATATTCTTTTTACTGCAATGCATGAAGTGCATTGTCATGAAAAAATAGTGAGTTGAGGTTGGCTGTGTTTCCAGCGCATTGTCTATGTCCAATGGCATGCAACGCACATGCACAACATACATGCATTATGCAACGCTCATACACAACATGTTGCAGGGAGCTGCTAAAAGCGTGTGGCCCAACATGCATTACTGCAGTGCACCATGTGTGGACCAGCCCTGAAAAGAAGAAAATCAGTATATAGGCAGAATGCACCTACTCTTGCTTCTATATATTGAATTACATTGATGGTATGTCATTGGGGGATGGGGTCTAGGGACAGAGAATCTAATCCAAAGAGACACTATGCAATGGATGTGAATACTCCTTTGCTATAATGAACATATCATATTCCCTCCATATGGAACTGATGTTTCTTTATTTTTTTTCCGGTATATAACAATTGTATTAAAAAGTTGTAATGCCGAATATTTGTATTGCAAAATGTACTTTTACTTCAATGTTGCTAAACTGTAAGCTCTGGTTCATACGGAATACAATTTCAAAGTGGTGCTATTTAGTCCCATTTAAAGTGCAACTTCAAAGTAGCGCTGATAAAGACACAGGTGTGATCAGTGCCATTTACCTTCTAGTCTAGGAGAGTTCAATCACACTGAAGTGGTGAAAAAGTAATGCAGGAACTATTTTTCAAATCATCCTAGCTGAAACTGTAGCTATTTAGACAGACAGTGTCACAGAAGTACATTACATAGTTAGTCTGGCTGAAAAAAGACAAAACTCCATGCAGTTTAACTATTAAAAAAAAAAAAAAAGTTATAATCCTATACCCACAGATGATCCAGAGGAAGGCAAAAACAAACTGCAAATCATGATCCAATTTGCTCCTGCAGGGAAAAAAATTCCCTCCTGATCTCCTGAGAGGCAATCGGATATTCCCTGGATCAACTTTACCTATGAATGTTAGTATCCAGTTATATTCTGTGTATCTAAGAAACAATCCAGGCTTTTTTGAAGCAATCCACTGAGCTGGCCAGAACCAACTCTTGAGGGAGTCTATTCCACATTTTTTCACAGCTCTTACTGTGAAGAAACCTTTCCGTGTTTGGAGATTAAATTTCTTTTCCTCCAGACGTAAAGAGTGCCCCCTTGTCCTCTGTGATGACCTCAGGGTGAATATCTCTACACCAAGTTCACTATATGAACCACAGATGTATTTATACATGTTGGCCATATCCCCCCTTAACCTCCTCTTCTCAAGAGAGAATAAATTCAGTTCTTCTCATCTTTCCTCATAGCTGAGCTCCTTCATGCCTCTTATCAGTTTGGTTGCCCTTCTCTGTACTTTTTCCAGCTCTCCAATGTTCTTTTTGTGAATTGGTGCCTAAAACTGAACTGCATATTCCAGATGAGGTAATATGCAGTTCACACAGCCATCCGTCGGTAATCACTGGGTGCCAGCGGGTAATCACTGACCGGGACCCTGTGATTGACATCCGCGGCCGCGAAATGTAAAATCACACATATGTACCTGATTTTGCGCACCCATGCCGCCGTGTAGCAGTATATCTGCTATACAGCAGCGGGTAAACGGTTAACATACAATGCAGAAGCCCAGCTTCTAGATCTTTAACCCTTTGTTAGGTCAGACAGTGTTCAAATATAGTTTACAACTGATAATTAGATCTGCCAGTCCACTAAAACAGAGTTCATTATGGTAAGCATTAACTGCACAGTCTCTTCTTTAAAGTAGTACTCAAGTCAAAAATGATTTTTTCCGAATTCAGATAATAATAACCTAACTCACATGTATTTTTAAAAAATTTTCTTCTCTGAGTTTTTAATTAAATTGTCCCCTGGCCACACCACTAAACTCCCATTCTCTCTTCTGCTCTTTTTCTTACCTTAAAGTGGTTGTAAAGGCTCAAGGTTTTTTTAACTTCATGCATTCTACTTACTTAAGCCCCCTCTCAATTCAGTGATCTCCACAAAAGCCTCGGCTCTCTGGGGACTCTCACTTCTGATTGGCTGAAGCAGCAGCAGGAGCCATTGGCTTCCACTGTTGTCAATCACAGCCAGTGAAAAAATCAGGAGAGAAAGGGGGCCCTGTGTGTAAATGGACACGCAAATATGCGAGTAGGGAGTGTGCCTGCTTGGGTGCCCCCATAGCAAGCTGCTTGCTCTGGGGTACTCAGCAGGACTGAGAGGCCAAGAGCATCGGCAGGGGACCCAAGAAGAGGAGGATCCAGGCTGCTCTATGCAAAACCACTGTTTAGAGCAGTTAACTATAACATGTTTATTACTTTTTTATAAAAAAAAAAACAAGGCTTTAATATCACTTTAATGTATTCTCTACATTAAGGTAAAAAACCATTCATTGTCAGCTCCCCCCATTAAATACTTACCTGAGCCCTCTCTCAATCCAGCACCATGCTCTTCCCTCTCCTCTTCTCACAGGGGGCTCTACGGCAGTGGGAGCCATTGGCCCCTGCTGCTGTCAATCAAACCTGTGAATAGAGAGTGGGGGGAGCTGGGGAGGGAGGAAGAAAAGAACATGATACATTTTTGGGACTTGGACTTTTAAGTGCCATTAAAAAACAGACAAGTGGAGCCCGGCGTGATCATGTAAGATTCATCTCTACTACATGTTACCTTTTGTAAGGTAGACTATGTGTTATGATGGCCAAACATCCATATACAGTTGCAAGAAAAAGTATGTGAACCCCTTGGGATTACGTGGAGTTTTGCATGAATTGGGCATAAAATGTGCTCTGAACGTCATCAAAGTCGCAACAATAGAAGAACACAGTCTGCTGAACATAATACTACACAAACATTAGATGTTGCCATGGTTTAATTGCACATAACATGTAAACATTCACAGTGCAGGGAGGAAAAAGTATGTGAACCTTTGGACTTAATATCTGGTTGACCCTCCTTTGGCAGCAATAACCTCAACCAAACGTTTCCTGTAGTTGCAGATCAGACCTGCACAACAATCTGGAGTCATTTTGGACCACTCCTCTTCACAAAACTGTTTCAGTGTAGCAATATTCTTGGGATGTCTGGTGTGAATCGCTCTCTTAAGGTCATGCCACAGCATTTCAATCGGGTTGAGGTCAGGACTCTGACTGGGCCACTCCAGAAGACGTATTCTGTGCTGTTGCAGCCATTGTTTTGTTGAATTACTTGTATGCTTTGGGTCATTGTCCTGTTGCATCACCCATCCTCTGCGAAGCTTCAGTTGGCGGACAGATGGTCGTACGTTTTCCTGCAAAATGTCTTGATAAACTCTGGAATTCATTTTCCCATCAATGACAACAATCCGTCCAGGCCCTGAGGCAGCAAAGCAGCCCCAAACCATGATGCTCCCTCCGCCATGTTTTACAGTGGGGATGAGGTTTTGATGTTGGTGTGCTGTGCCTTTTTTTCTCCACACATAGTGTTGTGTGTTCTTCCCAAACAACTCAATCTTGGTTTCATCTGTCCACAGTATATTTTGCCAGTAGTGCTGTGGAACATCCAGGTGCTCTTTTGAAAACTTCAAACGTGCTGCAATATTCTTTTTGGACAGCAATGGCTTCCTCCGTGGTGTCCTCCCATGTACTCCATTCTTGTTTAATGTTTTCCTTCTTGTAGATGTGCCAACAAAAATGTTAGCATGTGCCAGAGATTTCTGTAGGTCTTTAGCTGACACTCTGGGATTCTTCTTTATCTCATGCAGCATTCTGCGCTGTGCTCTTGCAGTCATTTTTACAGGATGACCACGCCTAGGGAGAGTAGCAACAGTGCTAAACTTTCTCCATTTGTAGACAGTCTGTTTTACCGTGGACACATGAACATCAAGGCTTTTGGAGATACTTTTGTAACTCTTTCCAGCTTCATGCAAGTCAACAATTCTTGATCGTAGGTCTTCTGAGAGCTCTTTTCTGCGAGGCATGGTTCACATTAGACAGTGCTTCTTGAAACCAGTAAACCCAAAACAGGTGTGTGTTTTTTAAGGGCAGGACAGCTGTCAGCAACACATCCAATATCATCACACTGATTGGAGTCAAGGTTGGCTCACTCCTGGCTCCAATTAGCTCTGGGAGAAGTCATTAAGCTAGGGCCTCACATACTTTTTCCTCCCTGCACTGTGAATGTTTAAATCTGATGTGCAATTTAACCATGGCAACATCTAATGTTTGTGTAGTTTTATGTTCAGCAGACTGTGTTCTTCTATTGTTGTGACTTAGATGACGTTCAGAGCACATTTTATGCCCAATTCATGCAAAACTCCACGTAATCCCAAGGGGTTCACATACTTTTTCTTGCAACTGTATATATATATATATATATATATATATATATATACACAATATTGCCAAAAGTATTGAGGCACCTCTCCAAATAATTTGATGTAGGTGTTCCAATCACCTCCATGGCCACAGGTGTATGAAATCAAGCACCTAGGCATACAGACTGCTTCTACAAACATTTGTGAAAGAATGGGTCCTTCTGAGGAGCTCAGTGAAATCAAGCGTGGTCCCGTGATAGGTGGCCACCTGGGCAATAAGTCCATCCATGACATTTCCTTGCTACTAAATATTCCACGGTCAACTGTTGGTGGAATTATAACAAAGTGGAAGCAACTGGGAACAACAGCAACTCAGCCATGAAGTGGTAGGCCTCGTAAAATGACAAAGCAAGGTCAGCGCATGCTGAAGCACACAGTATGCAGAAGTAGCCAACTGTCTGCAGAGTCAATAGCTAAAGACCTCCAAACTCCATGTGGCCTTCAGATTAGCACAACAGTAGTGCATAGAGAGCTTCATGGAATGGGTTTCCATGGCCGAGCAGCTGCATCCAAGCCGTACAGCACCAAGTGCAATGCAAAGCGTCGGATGCAGTGGTGTAAAGCACGCCACCACTGGACTCTAGAGCAGTGAGACGTGTTCTCTGGAGTGACGAATCACACTTCTCTGTCTGGCAATTTGATGGATGTGTCTGGGTTTGGCAGTTGCCAGGAGAATGGTAGTTGCCTGACTGCATTGTGCCAAGTGTAAAGTTTGGTGGAGGGGGGATTATGGTGTGGGGTTGTCTTTCAAGGATTGGGCTTGGCTCCTTAGTTCCAGTGAAGGGAACTCTTAAGGCATCAGCATACCAAGACATTTTGGACAATTTCATGCTCCCAACTTTGTGGGAACAGTTTGGGGATGGCCCCTTCCTGTTCCAGCATGGCTGCGCACCAGTGCACAAAGCAAGGTCCATAAAGACATGGATGAGTGAGTTTGGGGTGGAGGAACTTGACTGGCCTGCATAGAGTCCTGACCTCAACCCGATAGAACACATTTGGGATGAATTAGAGCAGAGACTGCAAGCCAGGCCTTCTCATTCAACATCAGTAGCTGACCTCACAAATGTGCTTCTGGGATAATGGTCAAACATTCTCATAGACACACTCCTAAACCTTGTGGACAGTCTTCCTAGAAGAGTTGAAGCTGTTATAGCTGCAAAAGGTGGGCCAACTCGATATTGAACCCGGATTAAGACGTGGATGTCATTAATGTTCACGTGTGTGTAAAGGTAGGTGTCCCAATACTTTTGGCAATATAGTGTATATATACAGTATATATATATATATATATATATATATATATATAATATACACTCACTGTCCTCTTTATTAGGTACATCTGTTCAATTGCTTGGTAGCACAAATTTCTAGTCGGCCAACCACATTGCAGAAACTCAATGCATTTAGGCATGTAGATGTGGTGAAGATGACTTCCTGAAGTTCAAACCGAGCATCAGAATGGATTTTCATGCACAAGCATCTCTAGGGTATATAGAGAATGGTTCAAAAATGAGAAAATATCCAGTGAGTTATATGGACGAAAATGCCTTTTTGATGTCAGAGGTCAGAGGAGAATGGGCAGACTGGTTTGAGATGATAAAAAAGGAACAGTAACTCAAATAACCACTTGTTACAACCAAGGTATGCAGAATTCCATCTCTGAATGCACAACACGCCGAACCTTGAAGTAGATGAGCTATGACTTATATATTTATAGTCTATTATAAATGCTGCTGCAAAACTAATACATCGATCCGTGACTGCTGCCCTTCTCTGCCAATGTCTTCACTAGCTTCCCCTACCCCATCGTATAAAATTCAAATACTAACCACAGCATACAAGGCCAACCATAACATCGTCCCCAGCTGCATCACCAACCTCATCTAAAGATATCGCCCAAGTCATCCTCTCTGCTCCTCCCAATACCTCCTGCTCTCTAGCTCCCTTGTTACCTCTTCCTATGCATGCCTCTAGATGTACTTCAGAGCCTCTCCTATCCTCTGGAACTCCCTACCCCATATGTCTGGTCAGCTACTACCCTATCCACCTTTAGGCGATCCTTGAAAACTCATTTATTTAGGGAAGCCTACCCCACCTCCACTTTGGCCACCTCCACTGGATCATCCCCTACAGCTGTTACCTTTTGAAACACCTCCCCCTCCCTTTAGATTGTAAGCTGTATGAGCAGGACCCTTCTATTCCTTCTCTATTGAACTGCATTGTAATTGTATTGTCCCCCTCTATATTGTAAAGCGCTGTGCAAACTGTTGGCGCTGTATAAATCCTGCTTAATAATAATAATAGTTGATTGAAAACAATGAAAAAACAATGGAATTTGAAAAAAATATTCAGTCACAAAGACAACAAGGGAAAGAGTGATCAGATTTTACTTCATCTGGTTCATGATATATTCCCCCCAAAAAAATCAGAAATTGATTTGTTTTTCAATTCAACCAAATGTGAAATTGAAAGTTGGTCTGAACAAACATATTGCCCCAGGTGGTCAGCATTATGGGACAAAACAGGGTCTATTTATAAAAACATAGAATTGCTGTGCAAATGCTTCACCTACACAACCACCGCAAATAATCCACGTAATGGGTCTAATATTTTTATTTCCTATGATCACCAGCTCCATCTGGTGGTCATGGTGCAATATTTTCATGAATTTGCAGAAAAATACTGCATTACAGCCACTAGATGGAGCTAATGATCAAAGCAAATAAACAGATTATGGGGATTATTTAGGTGTGGGAGACATTTGCTCCAGGAATTGTTGATGACTAGATCTATAAGGGATTGATTTACTAAGACTGGAGAGTGAAAAATCAGGTGCAGCTATGCATGGTAGCCAATCAGCTTTTAACTTTGGCTTGTTCAGTTAAGCTTTGATAAAAAAAAAAACTGGAAGCTGATTGGTTTCTATGCAGAACTGCACCAGATTTTGCCCTCTCCAGTTTTAGTAAATCACCCCTAAGCGTTATTAATAGGTGATCTGTCACTTTCAGCTTTCAGACATGTAGATGCTATAAAGCACTGCAGTTATTCCTAGTTGATAATTATTTTTGGGATAACTTTCCATGGATCTCTAGGTGATGTGTCTCGAAGTAAAACATGATATTATCTCAGAGGATAATTCAGTATAAAAAAAATTATAAAATGTTCACAAATATTCAATATAGTTTAGTTTTTGCTATTCTATTGCTATTGACACAGCAAGCCACAATTTAGAGATACGTTTTCAAAGTGTAATGCCGGCCATAGACGATTCGAAAATCGGCCGATTTTTCGTCCAAGAAAAAAATTGCCCGATTATCGCACTGATAGTGGGTTAATTGGTCGGCCATTTTTTGGGTTTTTTGCACTTTCAGATTATCAGTCATGTTGGAAAATTGGCTGCCGATTTTTCCCGGCAATGATGGCCAAATAGACCGATCATTTTAATGATAAAAAATCGGCGCATGAGTAGTGACCTGCAAGGGACAGAAGTTATGGGGTGAACTTTATGATTTAGTCGGCCGATTTTTTAAACCGTTGTAACGCGGTGGTAACGTTAGCCGATATACTGCTACCAGGCGGTCCTCCTGTACAAAATCACATAAATAAATGTCAATCTTTACTTCCAGCAAGGAGGTGCGCATGTGTGCTGCCGGCGGGCCGCTTCAGCAAAGCAAATAAGATCTGTCACTTCCCTTAGTAAAAGCAGCACACAGTTTACACTAAAACACTAGCTGGGCACTCAGTTAACCCTTTGTTCGCCCTAGATGTTTAACCCCTTCCTAGCCAGTCTCATTAGTACAGTGTCAGTGCATATTTTTAGCACTGATCACTGTATTAGTGTCACTGTTTCCCATGTAATTTAGTGTTCGATTGTCCACCGCAATATTGCAGTCCCGCTATAACTTGCTGATTGCCGCCATTACTAGGTATAAAAAATAAAAATATTTATTTCAGGTACTTATATAGTGCTGTCAATTTATGCAGTGCTTTACATAAACATATTGTACATTCACATCAGTCCCTAACCCTCAGGGGTGTACAATCCCCACATTCATACATACACACACACCTAATACATACACATACTAGGGCCAATTTAGACAGGATCCAACTAACCTACCAGCATGTCTTTGGAGTGTGGGAGGAAACCAGAGTGCCTGGAGGAAGCCCACGTAGGCACAGGGAGAACATGCAAACTCTAGGCAGGTGGTGCTGTGGCTGGGAGTGAACCAACAACCCTAGTACTGCCAGGTGGAAGTGCTAACCACTTAGCCACTGTGCTGCTGCCTTGAAAATGAATAAATAAATAAATATTCCAGTATAGCAGAGCCATACAAAGCAGTGTGCTTACAGTGAAACACACACACAGCCCCCATCAGGGGTGGACTGACAACTTATGGGGCCCCCAGGCAATAGGGGATCATGGGGCCCCGTGTCCTTGCCCAAACTCAAAAAAGCCTATGAAAAATGTACCAGGGGCATCTCATGGGGCCCTTACTGACCCCAGGCCTTTGGGCAGTGTCCAAGTTTCCAAATGGTCAGTCCGCCCCTGGCCCCCATAGTATAACAGCACACAGTTAAGTACCTGTAATAAATAAAAAAATTAAGTGAATGCAGCCGCACATCTAATGATTGGTAAGCTGCAATGTGTTATTTATTACAGGTACTTATATAGCACCATCAATTTACACACCATATTACATATACTGTACATCAGTCCCTAACCCTCAAGGGGTGTACAATCTAAGGTCCCTAACTCACATTCATACATACACATACTAGGGCCAATTTAGACAGGAACCATTTAACCTACCAGCATGTCTTTGGAGTGTGGGAGGAAACCAGAGTACCTGGAGGAAACCCATGCAGGCACAGGGAGAACATGCAAACTCCAGGCAGGTGATGCCATGGTTGGGATTTGAACCAGTGACCCTAGTACTGCCAGGCGGAAGTGCTAACCATTTAGCCACTGTGCTGCCCATATTTGACATTTTTGGTTTTGAGTCTCATACCACTTTAAACGTTGCCAGATCCTGGGAACACAGGGATGGATGACTATGATGGATCCGTGCTGTTTGACGTCTTAGACCTATGCGAAGTGTCTCTACCTACTACCAGCCCTTTGTGACATCATTCATTCAGAAACCACGCCCACACCTGTCTGGGTGCCATCCCATTCCTGGCACTGGGATTTATTTATAAACAGTATAGCAGTGTGTCAGTTACTGATACTTTCACCGCCAAAAACTCGCTCCATGTAATGAATTATCGTCGCAAATCGAACTTAGTCCCATGCTTGAGTGCATCACAAAATGCATCCCTAGCAGAAATGGAAGCAGTCCCTTTAAATCAGTAGATAAGGCAGATCTTCACAGAGCACCCATCTGTTCTTGGTGTACCCCCCACCCCCCTCTCATTTCCCAACATGAAATGTTCTCTTACAAATGAATGCCTATACAGTCCTTTTCTTGAAGTATTCAACATCACGATCTTGTCAGTCATGCGGCAAAGCCTTTGCAGGGGAAAAAAAAAAGAAACATAGTAACTGTATTGTGATAACTGCATGCTGCACTTAGCCGTTTGTCCAGCAGATGGGGCTGGTGTCCACGTTTGCTTTGCAGCCCTGTGTCTGCCTCTGTAAGCCTTTTCCTGGTATATATTAGCCACTGTAGAGTGATGCTCAGAGCAGGAAGCAAGGGGAAGAAATGAAGAAGGGTTGTGATGGAGCTTCACGGTCTTTTTCAGGCATAATGGATTAAGGGCAAATGCTTTGTCAGCTTTTGTGGCTTAGGGAATCTCAGCATCTTGTACAAGAAGCTCCATTCCATTCTGATTATTCTTGGTGCAGGTTCCCTCTGCTGACATGGTTTGCAGACTTTCTCCTACATCAGGTAAGCCTGCAGCATTCTCTAGCCTCCCTGGTAAGCCTAGCTGATTTATTAATAACGATTGCACATTGCAGCATTCTCCGCATTGGGTGCAGCACATTGCACTTGCTGTAGATGTGACAAGGCACAATTTGCAATATTGCATGAATAGCTTTTTTTTTTTTTCCTCTGATCACTAGCTGACACAGTAGATTTTTTTTTTTTTTTGCCTGGCATTGCTGTATTTTCACTCTACCTTGACTTACTGGCCTAAGGTGGCACATTTAATTGGAGGGTTCTGTGAAGGCATCTGCATGAAGGATGAAAGGAAACTGGAGATTCTCTTTAATCTGGAGCCTCTTAGGAAGTTTTTGCATATGTGGAGGTCATATGTTTTTGCAATAGCAGGGCAGTGTTTGCTGGAGAAGCCCCAGGACAGGGCTGGAGACACATTGCAGAGATCAACACAGCTCAATCTGATATGGATGGTCAATGGAGCTCACCTTGTAGGATTTCAAGACTCCTAATAACTGATCCAGTATCAGCTGCTGGAATTTTAGCTGATTATATCCAGCACCTTGAAATATGACAAATGCCAAAGAAGGCAGGTAGACTTCAAAGAGTCATCTGCTCTGCCTAAATAGTTTATATTACAACAATCCTTTTTTTTTTTTGGGGGGGGGGGGCATTTAAATACTAAAAGCATTAAAAACTTGATGAAGTTGTTATCTGATTTAAATGTGTAATGATATTTGAAGCCAAATGGGTTAATAATAGGTCGGTAAGGCCTTTATTAAAGAAAATAGTACTCCTATACAGCTTAATATTGTTATTTTGTGGATTTGTCTTTTATCTTTGATCTGTTTTGTAAATACAATTTAAAATAATATATAAAAACATTGGGGGAAAGTTTACAAAATAAAAATTGTGCCATTGTTAAAAGAACTAAAGAAAAAAAAAAAAAAAAGGTTAATGTAGGTTGTATATTTTATTCAAAGCTTGAGATTTGGTGCTGATAGCTAAAATTCTTGTAGCTTGCAAAAAATGAAAAAAAAATATATATATATAATTATATAGAATGAAAAATGTTAAAAAAATATAGGAAAAAAATGATGGTGGGTATATCCAAGAAGTGTTTTTTGCTGATGTGCAGCAGATCTGCCGATGATATGTGTAGGTAATGCAGGTAAAATGATCAGCATCTGTGCCCAGCTGGAACACCTTAGCTCAGGAAAATTCAAAGGGCTCATCGGGATGCGGTCCATTAACATGTCTTGTTAATGCCTGGTGTGTCAACATGTTTTTAGACCATTAGATGGCACTGTGTCGTCTCACAAACTCACAGAATGCTGCATATTGCAACTAGCATGACACCATTGATCTCCTTTGCGCATTTTCCAAAATGTATGGGCTAGTGTACAATCTGAATACAGACATCAGATGCCACCAGATTTCCATTCCTGCCAGAAATGTGCAGCCTAGATCTGCCTCAGAGTGGGCCCGCAATGTAGTGAGCACAGAATCTGTCTACTGAAAAATATTCCTAATCAAAGACTTTTTCCTTTTGAAATGACAAAGCTTTATTTATAGCATTGAAATTTTATTTGGCTTTTGATTTTATTCCAACGCGCAGTATTATGTTTATTTTAAGATTAAGTGATCGCAGCGTTCCTCCCTCAAATCTCTGATGTGTTCCTCCGTATCTTGGGTTGTGCTGTAGACCAAGGGCCCTGCTGTTTTGTTTCGCAACATCAAAGGGCACATTAGTTTGTGTGTCTTTATATGGGATCTTTTCATTATCTCACAGAACAAAAGGAAGATTTGTGTTGGCTATAGTAAAGGATTTTTTTTTTTTGCTGCAGTTGTCTACATTATCCAATTCATCTGACTCATCATAACATGGTCACTTCCTTTGAAAAGGTCATTAATTATACAGTAGTTCCTGTCAGCATCCTTTAGCATGATATGAGGTCTCAACTAGGGCTGTGTTGTATGGCTTTTATGGAGCTGGCATATGGAAGACCATTTGTATAATGACCTTGTCGTATTGACGTTGTTTATAGACTGAAAGCCAAAGCTGCTGACTTTCACTAATATTTGGTGCAATTTGTCTAGAAATCCCGAAAAGGCTTGCAATAATTTTTTTTGAGGTTTGAACTGAATTGTTGCAGGCTTAATGGTGTTACGTGATCTGATCTACCTATGCCTGGTTGTGTCTGTGTTATTGTATATGGTTAGAGGAACCATCTTGAAAAAGAAGGAACATCCTTATTTTCAAACTCAAGCAAAGAGCCTCCTAAAAATAAAGTATGAAATATATCTAATCACGATAAAAGAAAAAAAACATGCAGTTATTTGTAGAAAAATGGGGTATATGTTATATTCCTTGGTAATCATGAGAATGGAGGGTTGTAGGCCTGATAAATTAATTCATGGTTACCAACATTTTAATTTCCAAACACAGTTTGCTGATGGGCTGATGATTTGAAGCCCATAGTGGTGCTTAGATTTTAACACAAAGAAAATGATTCCAACACCTATTGGCCCATTTCTCTTTTTTCTTAATGTCTCATTGGTGTCTATTACTTTTGACGTCATTGTCAATTGTCTGCAATTTTTTGGGTTTTTTTTTTTTTTTTAAATCTCAGACACTTTGGAAAAGAAAATAATTCCAACACCTTGTGTGACAATCTGACCATTTATTGTAGCACACAGGCGCCGACCATCAGGATCTTGACTGAACAGGTTAAGGCTGTAGCCGCCTTTAAGCAGGCATAAGGTGTTATACTCAGTGAGGTCATATAGAAAACAATAGATGTATTTGTTGGATGAAAACATGAATTATTTGAATGCTTGATGCGTCTTTGAATAATGGTCACAAGCCCTTTTGTATGGGTTTTATTGTGCATTGTACTATTTTCAATACCAACCCCCCACTCCACAATCAGCTTACTCTCTGTGCTCCCCCGCATGATCAATATAGTGAAATGACACACTTGATCCAATAAGATGTGTCCAGCTAAAATACTATCCGATTGGTGAGTGATGTATACCAGTGTGTTGAATCAGAAGAGGCCAAAGAACCTTTCAGAATTATAACCATTTCAATTGGATAGATAGATAAATACTTAAAAGTATACTATCATTTTATATATATATATATAATCATTTTACTTTTGATCATTACATTCAGTATATATATAATGATCAAAAGCATAACGTTAACACATAGTCTAGATTGGAATGGTAATACAGAGCCACCCTTCCATATACTTTTTTTTTGGTTTTTGTTTATTACATTTTTCTGGTACAAAGAAGAACATCTAATACATAAAAAATAGGACAGAAATCAAATCACGAGTACATCACCCATACATAAGTTCCCTTTGCAACACATTTTCCTCTTCCCCACCCTTCTTCCCACCCTCCTCATACCCCTGTCCACATCCTCTTACTTCCGTTTTATCCTCCCTTTTGATTCTCTATCCATATCTATACCCCTCCATCCTACATCCTTTCTTTCTCTCTGAATCTCTGTTAGACTTTCTCTAGTGTATTTCACCTAGACTACAACTAATTCCAGATATTTTTTGATGTTTTAAAATTTAACCAACTACTCCATGTTTTCCTAAATGTATTGAATTTATCCACCTCAATATGATATAACTCTTCCATCCTATAGATATTTTCCACTCTATTTATCCAGTCTTTTACTCTTGGTTGCTCTGGCACTTGCCAAAATTTGGGGATCAAACCCTTAGCCGCACTGACTAAATGATACAGAACTCTATTGCTAAATAACTTTATTGAAGGCTCGGGTTTATAAAACAAACACATCCATGGATCTCTCTGAACCGTAATCCCACATATTTCCTGAATGAGTTGTATTTTTCCCTTCCAATAGTCCTGTATATTTGGGCAGTCCCACCATAAGCGTCCCATTGTTCTATCTATATATATGTTCATATACTAAGCACATTAACAATGACAGCTAAGCCCAATGTAGGAATGATATTTGTGTATTTTCCATCATTCCCTTTGGGTGCTACTGTAATTTTTTCTGTTTTATTTAGACATAGCTGATCAAGCCCGAGCAGCGCCCCAAGAGTTGACTTTGGTCTATAGATACTCTCGGGTACAAATAACTTGGGATCTGTCAGTTCATTATTCTGGTGGTGATTGATGAGAGTCCTCTGTGTGCTTTGGAATATCGGATTACTGTCAGGAGTTGCTGAGATGCACATTTTACTTCCAGTACCTATTCAGTACCATAGAGGTGGACAGCTGCTGTAATATAAAAAGCCCATAATGTGTTATGAGTTTTACAGCCAAATGTCCATTTACTTAATTTCTGGCCTTCCATGATTGATTGAGATAATATTACATTGAATGTGAGGATAATTTAAAGGACAGTTCCACCTGTATCTTAACTTTACCTAAATCTACTCTACCACTTCCTTTTAAGTACACTGCATTAATTACCCCTCCGCAGCTGCTGATCTACCACTGTACTGTGCTGTGGCCTTCTCCAGTGTTTACATCCCTTCAGACAAAATCTGTTTAGGGACAACCACACCTGTGACCTGTGTCCCCATAGGCTTCAATGGACCAGATACCGAGACTCTCCAGTCTGGAAGTAGGACTAGCAGAGGAACCTTTACTGGGCTTATGATCTTGAGAGTCTGTGGCTCAAAGCTTGACACAAGACTAGATGTTCTCATGAGTTCTTTATATTCCATAAAATATTTCTGTGCATAGTATGTATTATATATAATAAGCAGATGTCATGGAACCCTAGTTCACATTTTACTTTAGTGCTCAGTGGAGAAATCTGTTCCACCAATGAATGTAGCATGCATTTAATCTTCAAGGACATTTGTAATTTTTTTCAGACTAAGCCAAGTAATGCAGCTTCTCTACAGAAGACACCAATCCTTCTTTTCTCTCCAATATGCCATTGGACTTCCCTGCAAAATCTATACTTTTGAGTATAGCCATGCATACAGAATCACCCATTCCCCTGCCTCTCATTGTGCAGTCGGTAGTGCATGAGCAACCTATAATCAGGCCTGAACACTGTCAGATAAGGAACAAGGGACTTGTCTAGTCCTATATAAATTCTCACATTCAGAAAGCAATGAGAAAATCTTGAGGAGTATATTGGGAATGTGGGGGGCATGGATGACAGGAGCAAACTGTAGATGTTTTATTTGGATTTGTCTGAGCAAAGACTTAGGTTAGGTATATTTATAAGTCATTACTTAAGTAAGAAAAAAAATATATCCTGTCAGGTTTGTATTTCTGTTATTGTCATTAACCTGGTGAGGTGAGCACACATGGCCCAATAATAGGAAGGTATGTTTGCCCTTCTACAGAGAATAGTGGGGTGGAAAATGTCACCTGTACAATGCTGTCACCTAAAGCTGGGAAAGCCTGTGCATTCCGGCATTTGGATGACTAATCCGAGGTGTGGAAGAATCCTCCCACCATTACCAGCTACCTAAAATAAAACAAAAAAAAAAGAACATTTAACTTACGGGAACATGGACATGAGAACAAGGATCAAACTACACCATATTGTCATAAGTACAGTATTTGTACACCCTTCCAAATGATTGAATTCAGGTTCACAAAGCAAGTTCAATTAGGACATGGTTGTGGATAAACGTGACTGGTTCTGATATGAACCATAATGAATGCCTTTGAGATGAATACTGGAACCCTTTACAAGCCCGGTCTTTTTTGCCAACATTAATATCTGACCTTAAAAATATACTTTTTTGGCTGAGTAGGTATAAACTTATTCTCTTGTGGAAAGCTTTGCCAGAAAAAGTGGAGGCTGTTCTACCTGGAAAATAGTCAACTCCTTAATGCCCATGATTTTGGAATGGGATGTCAGAATCACATATAAGTGTGATGAGTAGGTGTTGAAAAACGTTTGGCCATGCAGTGTAGTTCACATAGATGGAAGATGTTTGTAGAAGGTCTGTAAAGCAAGTTAACTTTCTACCCATTTCACCAACAGCATTTGCCGCCCCTAAAGACTGTTGTCTGTTCTTTTGACAGCTTTCAAATGGGGTAGTTCCCTTTGTTTTATAGAGATTTCCTGTTATGTCTCTAGAACAGAAAGTGAAGGGAAATATGAACATGATAAAAACAGCAAAAAATAACCTTTCAGGGATTTTACACCTTCTCTATGCTGTCCAAAGTTGGTGCACTTAGTTTTAGGGAAGCCTTAAACAATGGAGTTATAGGTCAGGATAAGTATTACGGGTTCCTTTTAGAGGTTAGAGGGGTTGTGTATCTCTGCCAAATGATCTAAATCCTTGACATAGCCTCAAACCTTAACCTTAATCCTAACCTGTTCCATAACAATTTGCACGAAACCTGCACTTACGTAACGTTATTAGCACTGATGATTCCCTCTCCTATATGGAGAACTCTATGCCAAAAAATAACTGCTTCTAATTGGAATGGCCACCAGGTCAAGTTACAACAGTCCAGATCTGGGCCACAATATAATCTGGACTATACCAACAATGGAGTATGGTCATTAGTGCAAATGAGCATTTATCAGATACTATTAGAAGTACTAATGACTTGAATGTTAACTTTTGACTGTTCACTTTTCACTTCAATCATCCAAACATGTGCATGGAAACATGGAAAATCCTGTTTTTGTTTTGATTTTTTTTCCTTGAATGTGCACATGACTGGATACTTGAGTGAACATCCTTTCACCTTAATTACTAATTGTAAAGTGAACATACATTTTACTACATGATCAGCCTCTACTGCTTTAGTAAATCAATCAATGACATATTTATAAAGCATTGAATGTGCCTTTCACCAAACACTCACTGGTGGTGGATCAATCATTGTCATTTAAACACCTGGAAGATTCACCTTGAATGTTTGGTGAATGTTAGATTCACTGATTTACAAGTTTGGCCCTTAGTGTCCGATAAAGAGTTACAATTTTAAATGAATGTTGAGTAACAATATAAAGGAAAAAACACAGTGGATACTTCCCTAATGAATGTCTTTTCTTACTAAAGGAAGGTCATTCTTAAGCTAATAATGGGTAACTTATTGGATTTTGATACTAAACAATTAGAAGTTCTAAAATAGCAACAAAAATAATTGTTGGAGCTCACTCTTAGAATTTCATATCCATTTGTGAGATGAAAGTGGTGTTATTTTCATAACGGTGGTAACAATGAGACAAGCTGTCTCCAAAGCAGCATTGAGTCACAGCAAGTTGCGTCATGGGATAGACAAGATTCGAGTGAATGTCAGCGGAAAAAGAAAAGCCAAACTCGCATCATCCTTGCCAGACCCATTGTGAACTGTACACTGCTGAGAAGACAAGGGCAAACCAGATGGATATCAGTTTTCTGAGAAGGCATGGTGATGTGAAGATCCGTTTACTGGAATTCCTCGTGTACAGAAAATGTGTGATAGTAAAGAGAAGGAGTGACATTATTATGGATAAGTTTTGGTCAAACATGAAGATGATACATTTAAACAAATGCAGAGAAACATTTCTATGTCAGATCTCAAACTTAGAATACAGAGTACACTACGATCACTGCATCAAATATTAGCTTCACAGGGCCAACATTGTCTTTACTGAAGTTAAATTATATGCAGATGTAGATGATTAAGATGAATGCATTCATTAATACATCCTTATTTATTTTTTAATCTAAGAAGTGTTTGTACCTGAATCAGGTATCAGTTATCAGCATATCAGACCTGGGAAGGGACAAGCATCACGATAATTCAGTTGTTCTCCAGTGCAAAGAACACATTGATAGAAGCAGAGTAACAGAGAGATTAATCAGTCAGAGTCTCAGCAATCTTCTGCTTCTCCTTCACTGGCCAGTTACAGGGACAAGACCTCAATGTTACCTAACGGCAGCAGAGGAAAAAACAGATCTCCCCAAATCCTTTGGCAGTACCTTAAATGGATTTTATTTGCAAATTTAGCTATTTGCCTGGAACTCAGCTTTAATACATATCCAGCTGGTTGGGACCGGTGAAACCGGTCAGGCTTATCTAACCCACCTTAGACCCCACTTTGACCTGCTTTGAGCCACACAATGGGAGACCTACTAAGTATATTGAAGCTCTTATGAGTTATGCATTGTCTTGGCTTTGACTGCTTTGAGTGTCTTATAAGAAAGGCCCATTAGGTGGAAACCCTTCATTTTAAACCACCATATACATCAAGGACTTGTCTATCAATGGATGCCATCTTTGAATATATTAGGTACCTGTGCGAGGGAGGTGTAAGGAAACCATGAAATTACTGTACTTATAAACAATATACTAGGGATGCACCAATACCATTTATTGATTGGCAAGTACGAGTACTTTGTGGTGCGATTTGAGTCAATACAAAATGTATGGACAAAACTTACACTGCAAAGAATAGCATGCGATTTGAACAGAAATGCAATTCCTGTCCAAATTGCATGTGGTGTCCCCACTGCTCCAGTGTGAGCCCAGGCTTGTCATACAGGAGCAGTGCGGGAAACCTCCCTGCACCAATCCCATACTGTCACATAAGGAAAAGTTGGGGATTTAAAATCCCCATGGCTTTCTTTCCTCTCAGTGCAAGGATGACAGTAGGGGCTAGATGGCTTTTGATTAGTCAGTACCACGGAAGCTGTCTAGCCCATACTGAAAGAAAGCTGCTTAACAGGTCTGGAGATTTGAAATCGCCGCGTCTTTCTCTCCTCTCCTTGCAGGGATGACAGTACGGGCTAGACGGCTTCTGATTGGTCAGCGCTGCCATGGTGCTGACCAATCAGAAGTCGTCTAGCCCATACTGTCATCCCTGCAAGGAAAGGAGAGAAATCCACAGGGATTTCAAATTCCCATCTTTTTCTTCTGTGACAGTATGGGATCGGTTCAGGGAGTGCAGGGAGGTTTCCTGCACCGCTCCTGTGTGACAAGCCGGGGATCACACAGGAGCAGTGGGGAAACCATATGCAATTTGGACAGGAATTTGCATCTTTGCAGTGCAATTTTCATCCATATATTTTGTATGGGTGCAAATCGCACCGCAAAGTATTGGTACTCGGTATCGGGAGAATTTTCACGAAAATACTCAGTATTAACACGGATACTAGTGTCTGTGCATCCTACAATTTACTATATTTCCTTGACCATTTCCCCCTCTGGACCACAGGGGTCACCTTTTCATCTCCTTCCTTGATGAACTTCCAAGTTTAATGACACTGTCCTTGATACAGGAGGCGTTTAACTGGCATTTTTCCTTTTATTTCAGGCTTGTGGGAGTTTGAGGGTGGTATTGTCTATACAGTATGTTTACCTGTTTGTGGTGGACCATAAACATCTGCTAGCCCACTCCTCCTTGCTACGTTGGGATAATATTGCTAATTTATTGATGTTCACCAACCAACAACTACAGCAAAACTGCTTCAATTTACAGGGCAGACTTGAAGTATACATCTATTTCCTAGCAGTCTACACACCGCCATGTTGTTGTGTTGATACGGATATGGATTATTTTTGAGCAAACATTACTATTTTTGATCAATATTTATATGTCTGGGGGACATGATGGGCGATGTGTGTTTTTAACTCACCAGGTATCGTCTGTCATGTGCTTTCACAAAAATCTTTTATATATGTTTTAATAAAGGTTTTGTAAAGACATCTGTCAGGGAGTAGCTCATTTTATTTTAGTTTGTTTACCTTATTCTTTTGAATTACCCTACATTATGATTGGTATGGAGTGGTTCGAACTGTATATGGATTTTTATGGTAGTTTGTGATTTAATACATATAAACTTGAACAATGCTGTAAAAGGTCACAAAGATTAGCAACACTTTCCCTCCAGAGGATTTTCCTCCCTTCCAGGCCATTTTTTGCGTTATGGTACTGCGTTACATTTAACTGACAATTGCGTGATCATGCAACGCTGCACCAAAATGAAATTTACGTCCTTTCCTCCCCATGAATACAGCTTTCTTTCGGTGGTATTTCTTCGCCTGTGTGGTTTTTTTGGGGGTTTTTTTGCGCTAGAAAAAAAAGCCCGACAATTTTAAGAAAAAAACATTATTTTTGACTTTTTACTATTAAAAAGGTCCAGTAAAAAAATAAAAAAAAAATTTCCTCAAAAACTTAGGCCAAAATTATTTCTTCTACATGTCTTTGTTAAACGAAATCCCAATACATGTAAATTAAGTGGTTTACGCAAAAGTTATAGCATTTACAAAATGTGGTATATATACTGGGCTTTTTTTTTTTAATTTTTACTTGTAGTGATCAGTGATCAGCGACTTATAGCAGGACTGCGGTGGGCATTCTGACACTGGGGGTAACTGCCTTGGTGTCACTAACAACCCAGTGACACCAATACAGTGATCTGTGCTAATAAAAAGCATTGACACTGTACTAGTGGCACTGGGCAGGAAGGGGTTAACATCTGGGGTGATCAAAGGGTTAACTGTGTGCTGTTTTATACAATGTTCTGTGTTTGTGCTTCACTGTAAGCACACTGCTTTGCATGGCTGTACTGGGCCGCGCACCCCCTACCCGCTATCAGCGCTGTCACACTTTCAATGACAATTGTGCGGTTATGCAACATTGTATCCATTTTTTGTGTTTTTCTATTTTTGCTAAACAAACGAAAACAATTTGTTTTTTTAGTTTCTGGTATAACATTTTGCAAAAAAGTATTTTTTCTTCTTCACTGATGTGTGCTGGTGAGGCTGCACTGATGTGGCTGCACTGAAGAAGCTGCACTGATAGACACTGATAAGCTGCACTGATGGACACTGAGGAGGAGGCACTGATGAGACTGAGCTGATAAGGCAGCACTGATGGACACTGATAGCCAGCACTAATGGGCACTAATATGCTGCACTGATGGACACTAATAAAATGCACCGATGGGCACTGATGAGGCTGCATTGATGGACAATGATGATGAGGCTGAAATGATAAGGTAGCAGTGATGGACACTGATAGCCAGCACTAATAAGCTGCACTGATGGGCACTGATGGGGCTGCACCGATAATTAGGGCACTGAATCAATGTAAATGTGTGCTGTCAGAATTGCCAGTTATCGGCTTTCCTTTCCTCACACAGTGACAGCACATGAGGAAAGGAAATGCCGATAACAGTCATTTATTTACATGTGATCAGCTGTGTTTGGACACTACATGACTGCACTGTAGCTATCTTTTGGCTATGGAATGGTCGGGAGGTGGTTAAAGCAGGGGCAGACTGACAACTCATGGGGCCCTGTAATAGGGAATTATGAGGCCCCTGTGTCCTTGCCCAAACTCAAACCACATCCAAAAAAGCCTATGAAAGGTAAAGGTATCAGGTGCATCTTATGGGGCCCCCTACTGACCCTGGGCCCTCACCTGGTAAAACAACCCATTCAGTTTAACATTGAAATAAAAGGCAAAACATCTGTGTATAAATATAAAAAACATTATGAATAGCTTTTTCCCCTTTTTTATAAGTGATCACATTCCCTCTGTCCTCAGCTGCATAAGAACTGAAGGAGGAGAAACAGCAGTACACTGATCTACCCAGCGAATGGGTATGGAGGTGGTGGGGGGGGGGGGTGAGTTAGTAGATGTCTGATCATTGGAGGAGAGCAGACTGAGTTCTAAGCACAGCTAAAGAACTGACCATAGTGTTTTCTCCTGCCTAGTGTGGTACATTTTTAATAGGAAAATAGAGGGATTGACAGGAACTGGAGGGATTTCATATGAAGGAAGCAATACAAAGAGAACAGGAGATTGTTCACACAAGTACATGGTACAGCAGGCACATATTAGGAATATGAAATGGGTTGACATAATATTTAATTTCCTGTCCCATAGCCAAAACTGAAAGTAAAAGGAAATTCTTCCAAAGTGTGGGAATCCCTGGTTGTCACCAGGGCCACTAGAACTGGAAGATTTTCTCTCTATTTTTGTTCTGGTGGCAACCCCAAAGTTGAGATTTTCTATTACTTTTACTCTTGGTTATAACAGTAAAGAGAACTATAGAAATTGTGACTCTCCCTAACAGGGCCACAGACCGCAACAAAAACCTGACCGGTATTATAATCCCTCTCCACTCTATCCCAAACTTGAAAACAAACATTTCCTATAGTTATACTTTAACCACTTGACGCCGAGCGGCCACATATTTGCGTGCCATTAGAAAATACATATGTGCTGAGAGCACGCGCCCTGCGCGCTTCCAGCACATATGTCCGTGACTCACGGAAAGGTCACAGTCTCCCCTTGTGATCGGGACCTTTTTGGATCATGTGACCGTTGTGACGAATCACGGCGGTCACATGACCCTAAAACCCCGCCCGCCTCCCAGCTTCTGAAACTCTTAAAGAGCCTGGAGGCGCCGGCGCTAAGAGGTTAAAGAGGTTGTATTTTCAGGTAATGGGCGCGTGTGCACATGCGCTGCCCTACCCACTCTGCCATTGGCGGCTTCAGCTGTCGATCACCTGGTCCTGGCTGGAGATTCTCCTCCAGCACATGGGCAGACTTGAAGTATACACCTATTTCCTAGCAGTCTACACATCGCCGAGGAACAGTGACAGAGGAGAGGTCTGTATGTAAATAACACAGATCTCTCCCGTCAGCACACTGCTTTGTATTGCTCTGCATAGAAGAGCAATATAAAGCAGCATGCTTACACAGTAAAGCATGCTGTCATGTGTCCCAGGTGCCGCCTTACCATTCACAAAGAGCACCGCTTCTTGCGCATGCGCACTTGGCACCCGGCTGTCAAGTCGAGTGCCCACACTACAGAAGCCAGGAAGACAGCGCGCCGCTGGATAGAGGAACATGTAAGGTCCCGCTGCAGAGCTGAGCGGCCGGCCGGTATTCTGACACGGCGGCGGTGGAAATACCAGACCGGCCGCTCCATATTCGCTCCATAAGACGCAATGACACTTTCCCCCCCTTTTTTGGGGGAAAAAAGTGCGTCTTATGGAGCGAAAAATAGAGTACATTTTGGCATAAATTTATGGCGAAATTTTGATTTTTAATGTTTTTTACTGGATATGTTTTATAGCAAAAAGTCAAAAATATTGTTTGGGGTTTTTTCAAAATTGTCGGTATTTTTTTGTTTATAGCGCAAAAAATAAACGCAAAAGGTGATCAAATACCACCGAAAGAAAGCTCCATTTGTGGGTGAAAAAGGACATAAATTTAATTTGGGTGCAGCGTTGCATGACTGTGCAATTGTCAGTTAAAGTACTGCAACATCTTAACACAAAAAAATGGCCTAATCAGGAAGGGAGGTAAATCTTCTGGAGGGCAAGTGGTTAATGTACCTGTGCCTAGACTATACACATTAAAGTATTTGTTCTGAATAAGCAATGAAAGTATATTACATCAAGCCCCGAATGACCTCTGTAGCTGTAGACATTGTTAAGAATTTCATCTTTAAGATCTGGTTTATACAGGTGCTGATCCCCGTACATAGTGAATGGGTTGTTTGTTGCATACCTAGTGGGCAGGTAGCCCATCCAAGCTTTAGAGGACTCAGTGGCCGCATGAGCAGTTCGTCCTAATATGATAGGTGTGCTAGTGAATGTTAGTGTGCTCCGAGAGCAGTGTATGTTTGGGGCCCCTGACCAACACCTGCACGCCTGTCACATCATAATGAGCGTATGCGTCTGTTCTGTTGCTGCTTCCTCATTGGCATGAATGGACTGCCTATATAAAGCACCTGATGGCTAGGGACACATAGACAAATGGCCCAACAAGGTGCTGTAAGCTGTTAGAAACTTACTAAAACCCAACTTCAGAGTGTCTGTTTTCATTTTCGAGGATGAATTACTTCATAGTACAAGCAGCTGGAGAGGTCAGTAAGGGCTCGTTGCAAAAGTATTTTGCTGCTTATTAAAAATGTATAAACATTTCAAATTCACTAGTCTGACCACAAGTACACTTTAAAGTGTATCTAAAATTGCAAACTCCAAAGTGAAGAAAATTCCTCCTTCTAGACAGCTGGTACTAAAACAGGTGTAGCCTTTGAAAGATTTCCTCCCAATTGCTGTTCTGGTGAGAACAGAAAATTTTGGATTGTCCCTTTTTTTTTTTTTTTTTTTTTTAAGATCTGATGGCAAAAGCCAAAGGACAAATAGGTAGGCTCTCCCTAGAGTGGAGACAGAAACCTAAACAGCAATATAAATCTGAAAGAGGTTTTAACCCTTCTAAACTCTATCCCAAATGTTAAAAATGTTAAGACTTTAGATTCACTTTACAAGTTTTAGCATTTCTCTGATCTGATTTTGTGACCTGCCTGCATTGGTGATGATACAACTTTCTCAGCAACAAGCAAGCAGTATGCTATGTTATAGAACAGCAGATGGCATCATAGAATACCACAGAATTAAACAATATCAGGTTTGGTTCTTGCAGAGCAGACAGCTCTAATGTTATGCAAAACCGTAGTAATAATGAAATGCACATTTGTACAACCTGCTAAATAATTAAATAACAGAAGCCATTATTTGGCAGAGTTACCAGGTGCAATTCTTAAATTAGTCTTAATTATTATTAATTCTTAAAAATAGTCAAAGACAGGCTCTAAATTAGCCAAACGTATCCAAAACCCCTAAAAGAAAGAGCTGACAAGGAAGATGAAGCTGACATAGAGATTATATGATTGGGAATAACTCTAATTCCCGAACGTTAGAGGGGACCAAAACTGTCATTGATAGTCAAGATTGAGAGCCACCAGATGTGCAAAATGCAAGCTGGTGGAACTTTAAAGCGGAACTAAACTGTATCTGAACACTACAAACTGAAATTGCGATTTAATTCATTTTTACTATTCAAAGGAAGCTCACTCATCCATCCATGTCTCCATGCTCTCATTTTTTAAAAATCGCCCCCCCCCCCCATCCACGGTCTACTTGAATAAGGGCAGATCTTTCATGTAGTATTTTTTTTCTTGAAATCCATCTGCCCTTAGCTCAGGCATGCAAGCAGGAGGGTGTGCTTATCTGAGAAAGTCCCTGCTTCCGATCAAAGAAACAGATGTCTATGAAGACTCTTGGGATGCATGACATCGTTTTATCCTAGGCCAGAAACCAGGAAGCAACTGAAGAAATGTGAAAAAAAAAAAGTTAAAAACAAGTAAATAGAATATACTTTAATTTTTATATACTAATGCTAGCACCGCAGGGATTAAAAATAGTTAATGCTGATTGAAACAGTTTAGTTCTGCTTTAAGGGAGGATGCACTCAGGCACACCCCCAGCAGCATGCAACTCCCATAGAGAAGGAGTCTTCATTCTTATTAAATTAGGGGGAAACCCTAGACCTGATGATAATAGCCAATTCTAATCTACCTTTTGTTCCCGGTGTTGTATATAGAATGTGGCAATAAAAAGGAGCATCTGGCGGAAGGGGGCAGTAGGTCAGCAGTACCACTGAGCTTTAAACTTACATTGTAGGGTGGCCTCATCCCATCCAAGGGTACATATTTTTTGATCCCATCCAAGGGTACATATTTCCCCATTTTAACTTTTTGATGTTTTTCCCAACCTAAAATATTTTAGGTAGAGCCCAGGGTTCAGCTTTAATGTTATACCTACTGAGACATTAAAGTTTTTGTACAGCAACAACCTCTCTTTTTATTTGTAGGTAGAGTAAGGAAGGGGTAAAACTTTACCTTTACTTCCTGTTCTGTAGACACCGCAAGAAGTAAGAGGAAATAGGGGGCAGCGGGAGGGGGCATCCATCAATTTGTGTTCTGGTAATTACTGTAAAATGTTGGATTTCACTTTCTGCCTGAATGACAATGGTCACCAGAACAAATAGGGAGCTAGAATATCTACTGTTGAAACACAGGCAGCCATCAAAACCTGACAAGTAGACAGACAGTTTTGGCTTTGAAAACATTTTAATTACACTAAAAAACAATAAAACCTTAAGTGGGTGTATGGGATTTTTCAGGCACCACCACAATAAGAACACATAGTATAAAACACATTTTATTGTAACAACATTAAAAAAACGATAGAACACATAGGTTGCATGTTTAGCGATACAATTATTGTCTCTTAACTATATATATGCTGGTGTCATTATCTTATCATAGCCCTCTGGTTAACAGTTAGACTATAACAAATACAGAGTGTTTGTAATTAATACACATGGCCAACACGTTTCAAATTCCTTTTTGTTCAGGGGCAAAATTAAGCACCATCAATGATATATATATATATATATACAGTTGCAAGAAAAAGTATGTGAACCCCTTGGGATTACGTGGAGTTTTGCATGAATTGGGCATAAAATGTGCTCTGAACATCATCTAAGTCACAACAATAGAAGAACACAGTCTGCTGAACATAATACTACACAAACATTAGATGTTGCCATGGTTTAATTGCACATAACATGTAAACATTCACAGTGCAAGGAGGAAAAAGTATGTGAACCTTTGGACTTAATAACTGGTTGACCCTCCTTTGGCAGCAATAACCTCAACCAAACGTTTCCTGTAGTTGCAGATCAGACCTGCACAACGATTTTGGAGTAATTTTGGACCACTCCTCTTCACAAAACTGTTTCAGTGTAGCAATATTCTTGGGATGTCTGGTGTGAATCGCTCTCTTAAGGTCATGCCACAGCATTTCAATCGGGTTGAGGTCAGGACTCTGACTGGGCCACTCCAGAAGGCGTATTCTGTGCTGTTGCAGCCATTGTTTTGTTGAATTACTTGTATGCTTTGGGTCATTGTCCTGTTGCATCACCCATCCTCTGCGGAGCTTCAGTTGGCGGACAGATAGTCGTATGTTTTCCTGCAAAATGTCTTGATAAACTCTGGAATTCATTTTCCCATCAATGACAACAATCAGTCCAGGCCCTGAGGCAGCAAAGCAGCCCCAAACCATGATGCTCCCTCCGCCATGTCTTACAGTGGGGATGAGGTTTTGATGTTGGTGTGCTGTGCCTTTTTTTCTCCACACATAGTGTTGTGTGTTCTTCCCAAACAACTCAATCTTGGTTTCATCTGTGCACAGTATATTTTGGCAGTAGTGCTGTGGAACATCCAGGTGCTCTTTTGCAAACTTCAAACGTGCTGCAATATTCTTTTTGGACAGCAATGGCTTCCTCCGTGGTGTCCTCCCATGTACTCCATTCTTGTTTAATGTTTTCCTTATTGTAGATGTGTCAACAAAAATGTTAGCATGTGCCAGAGATTTCTGTAGGTCTTTAGCTGACACTCTGGGATTCTTCTTTGCCTCATGCAGCATTCTGCGCTGTGCTCTTGCAGTCATTTTTACAGGACGACCACGCCTAGGGAGAGTAGCAACAGTGCTAAACTTTCTCCATTTGTAGACAGTCTGTCTTACCGTGGACACATGAACATCAAGGCTTTTGGAGATACTTTTGTAACCGTTTCCAGCTTCATGCAAGTCAACAATTCTTGATCGTAGGTCTTCTGAGAGCTCTTTTCTGCGAGACATGGTTCACATCAGACAGTGCTTCTTGAAACCAGTAAACCCAAAACAGGTGTGTGTTTTTTAAGGGCAGGACAGCTGTCAGGAACACATCCAATATCATCACACTGATTGGAGTCAAGGTTGGCTCACTCCTGGCTCCAATTAGCTCTGAGAGAAGTCATTAAGCTAGGGCCTCACATACTTTTTCCTCCCTGCACTGTGAATGTTTACATGTTATATGCAATTAAACCATGGCAACATCTAATGTTTGTGTAGTATTATGTTCAGCAGACTGTGTTCTTCTATTGTTGTGACTTAGATGACATTCAGAGCACATTTTATGGCCAATTCATGCAAAACTCCACGTAATCCCAAGGGGTTCACATACTTTTTCTTGCAACTGTATATATATATATACACACACTTGTCAGCCTATCTAAGTCTACAATCACCTCCAACAGCGGTCACACCTAAGGGGGACAAGCAAAGAAGAACACTGAAGTTCAAGGGATATCAGGGACACAGAAAGAAGTTGCATCCTATAGTATGGCCAGTCAAAGAGATCCACATACCTTTTGTTTTCCATAATTGTGTTGGTGCCTGAAAGGTCCTGTACACCCGATACAGATTTTTTGGTTTGGTATCCATTCCTATTGGGATGTTAGCACCTTTGTCAGTCTCAAGTCACACTAAAATGGTTCTTCACCACTACAGTGAAGGAAATAAGTATTTGATCCCCTGCTGATTTTGAATGTTTGCCCACTCACAAAGAAATGATCAGTCTAAAAATCGAATGGTAGGTGTATTGTAACACTGAGAGACAGTATAGCAACAAAAAATTCAAAAGAAATGCATGTCTAACAAATTATGCTCTGATTTGCATGTTCATGAGGGAACTAAGTATTTGATCCCCTTTACAAAACATGACTTAGTACTTGGTGGCAAATCCTTTGTTGGCAATAACAGAGGTCAGACATATCCTGTAGTTGGCCACCAGGTTTGCACATATCTCAGGAGGGATTTTGGCCCTGTCAGGGCTCCCAGGTATGACCAGAGGTGTGTGACTGATGCAGGGAAACGCAGACTTCAGATATGTGATAAACAATACAATTTATTAACACTAACCATACAAACATAAACGCAGTGCAATACTAAACATAATACAGTGCAAACAAACCCAACCAATCACCCACAGATAACAGTACATACAAGCAAGCGTCGTCAGGCAGGCCGGGTCAATATCAATTGGGCAGGTAGGTACAGGGGGAGCAAGCAGAGAATGGTCGGGGTCACAGGCCAGGTTCAGCAGGTAGCAAGCAGCGTAGTACAGAGGGTCAGGCAGAGGGATGGTCAGGGTCACAAGCCAGAGATCAAAACAGGTAACAAGCAGCGTAGTACAGAGGGTCAGGCAGAGGGACAGAAACAGGATGCAGGACAGATACAGGGCCCAGGACAAACACAACACCAAGGCAGAGTCTGTGGGTCTGGCCATCCCTTAAATACCCCAGCATCATCAGTTCCAGGTGTTAGCTGGCTGAAAGGTTGAGTCTCTGATTGCTGGGAGCACCCGCTGGCCAGCCCTGGTACTGCAGATCAAAAGGCAGGTGAGTCCCACCATTGCTGGCCAGTCCATTCCTAACAGTACCCCCCCCCCCCAAGGAGCGGCCTCAGGACGCTCCAAACAGTCCTAGCTGGGCAAAATGTTCCACCGCCCGGGTCTGGTAACTGGCGGGATATCAAAGACTGGCACACCGGGCAGGACTCCGGGCAGCGGCACACCGGGCTGGACTCCGGGCAGCGGCACACCGGGCTGGACTCCGGGCAGCGGCACACCGGGCTGGACTCCGGGCAGAGGCACACCGGGCTGGACTCCGGGCAGAGGCACACCGGGCTGGACTCCGGGCAGAGGCACACCGGGCTGGACTCCGGGCAGAGGCACACCGGGCTGGACTCCGGGCAGAGGCACATCGAGCAGAGGCACACCGGGCAGAGGCACACCGGGCAGAGGCACATCAGGCAGAGGCACATCGGGCAGGACTCCGGGCAGAGGCACATCGGGCAGAGGCACATCGGGCAGGACTCCGGGCAGAGGCACATCGGGCAGGACTCCGGGCAGAGGCACATCGGGCAGGACTCCAGGCAGAGGCACATCGGGCAGGACTCCAGGCAGAGGCACATCGGATTACCAGGCGAAGCAGCAGGCAGTGGGCCACCAGGCGGAGCAGCAGGCACCGGGCCCCCGGACGGAGCAGCAGGCACCGGGCCCCCGGGCGGAGCAGCAGGCACCGGGCCCCCGGGCGGGGCGACAGGCATCGTGCCCCCAGGCGGGGCGACAGGCATCGGGCCCCCGGGCGGGGCGACAGGCACCGGGCCCCCGGGCGGGGCGACAGGCACCGGGCCCCCGGGCGGGGCAGCAGGCTCCGGGCCCCCGGGCGGGGCGACATGCATCGGGCCCCCGGGCGGAGCAGCAGGCACCGGGCCCCCGGGCGGAGCAGCAGGCACCGGGCCCCCGGGCGGAGCAGCAGGCACCGGGCCCCCAGGCGGGGCGACAGGCATCGTGCCCCCAGGCGGGGCGACAGGCATCGTGCCCCCAGGCGGGGCGACAGGCATCGTGCCCCCAGGCGGAGCGGCGGGCGCCGGACCCCCAGGCGGAGCGGCAGGTCTCGGGCCCTCAGGCGGAGCGGCGGGCGCCGGACCCCCAGATGGAGCGACAGGTCTCGGGCCCTCAGGCGGAGCGGCGGGCGCCGGACCCCCAGGCGGAGCGACAGGTCTCGGGCCCTCAGGCGGAGCGGCGGGCGCCGGACCCCCAGATGGAGCGACAGGTCTCGGGCCCTCAGGCGGAGCGGCGGGCGCCGGACCCCCAGGTGGAGCGACAGGTCTCGGGCCCTCAGGCGGAGCGGCGGACGCCGGACCCCCAGGCGGAGCGACAGGTCTCGGGCCCTCAGGCGGAGCGGCAGGCGCCGGACCCCCAGGCGGAGCGACAGGTCTCGGGCCCTCAGGCAGAGCGGCGGGCGCCGGACCCCCAGGAGGAGCGACAGGTCTCGGGCCCTCAAGCGGAGCGGCGGGCGCCGGACCCCCAGGCGGAGCGACAGGTCTCGGACCCTCAGGCGGAGTGGCGGGCGCCGGACCCCCAGGCGGAGCGACAGGTCTCGGGCCCCCAGGCGGGGCGGCGGGCACCGAGTCACCAGGCACAACCGTGGGCTCCGAGTCAACTGGGATGACCGCTGGCACTGGGTCAGACATTGGATCGTCTGGCTGGACAGCGGGCACTGGGTCACCAGGCATCAGGTCATTTGGCTCGACAGCGGGCACCGCGTCATCTGGCAAGGCAGTGGGCTCCAAGTCAACAGGCACGACAGTGAGCACCGGGTCATCAGGTACCGGATTGTCTGGCTCGACAGCGGGCATCGGGTCACCAGGTATGACAGCGGGCACTGGGTCACCAGGCATCAGGTCATTTGGCTCGACAGCGGGCACCGGATCAGGTACCGGATCATCTGGATCAACAGCGGGCATCGAGTCAACTGGCCTAATAGGATCGTCAGGCTGGATCAGTTCATCATGCTGGGTAGAGGCATCAGGCTGAATGCCGGCGTCCGGCCGAGTAGAGGCTTCAGGCCGAGTAGAGGCTTCAGGCCGAGTAGAGGCATCAGGCCGAGTAGAGGCATCAGGCCGAGTAGAGGCATCAGGCCGAGTAGAGGCTTCAGGCCGAGTAGAGGCTTCAGGCCGAGTAGAGGCATCAGGCCGAGTAGAGGCATCAGGCCGAGTAGAGGCTTCAGGCCGAGTAGAGGCTTCAGGCCGAGTAGAGGCATCAGGACGAGTAGAGGCTTCAGGCCGAGTAGAGGCATCAGGCCGAGTAGAGGCTTCAGGCCGAGTAGAGGCTTCAGGCCGAGTAGAGGCATCAGGCCGAGTAGAGGCTTCAGGCCGAGTAGAGGCATCAGGCCGAGTAGAGGCATCAGGCTGAAGAGAGGCATCAGGCTGCATACAGGCATCAGGCTGAAGAGAGGCATCAGGCTGCGTACCGGCATCAGGCTGAAGAGAGGCATCAGGCTGAGTAGAGGCATCAGGCTGAGTAGAGGCTTCAGGCTGAGTAGAGGCATCAGGCTGAGTAGAGGCATCAGGCTGAGTAGAGGCTTCAGGCTGAGTAGAGGCTTCAGGCTGAGTAGAGGCTTCAGGCTGAGTAGAGGCTTCAGGCTGAACCACGGAAGGCAGGCTCACCGGTTTGGATACTGGCAGGATGGTATTGGTTGGAAAGAATTTTCGCTTTTTTCTGGTTTTAACTACTGGAGCACTGCAAGTAAACGCAGGTCTGCAAACGAATGGAGCAGCTGGAGACAGAGAAGAACTGGAGGATGGAACAGGAGAGGGAGCGGTTGCTACAGAGGGCTCTTTTACAGGGTTAAAGGCAGGATAGGTGCAGCGAGTGGGAACAGGGTACTGACATGCGGTAGATAGCAGGGCAGGAGGAGCTGTTGGGAATGCAGGAATAGAGTTTTGAGGAAATAGATTAGAAGCAGGACTGGGTCTTTGTAAGCTGACTGAGGCTGGGTGCAACAAGTCTGTCCATGTCTGCAGTATGGGTTGAACAAAGCTGAGCTTACACAAAGCCTGTCTGGTCAATGACTGCACTGCGTTTATACAATCTCTTAGTGTCTGTGGTGAACATGTGGAATAACGCTCCAGAAAGTAACCCACATCATCCTCTAATAACCACACCAGGGACTCTACCTGGTCTGCACTAAATGGTGGCAAAAATTCATCCCTGCATTCGGGGGTACCAGATGAAACCAACTCAGCACAAACCTCAATCAATGGCTGCACCTCAGAGAACTCTGTGCCCTGATCTACTAGAACATGAGCGAGCCGTATACATTCTAGCAGTTCATCCCGGGTATACTCCTTCAGAGTTTGATAAGCATACTCCCTGTCATCAAACACTAGCAGATATAAATATTCAACCTCATCAAGATCCATCCTTCCCATCAACAAGCCAAGATGGCTTCCCTGTGCAGCCACTTCTGGTCAGGATTGGCCTTGGTGTAATGTCAGGGCTCCCAGGTATGACCAGAGGTGTGTGACTGATGCAGGGAAACGCAGACTTCAGATATGTGATAAACAATACAATTTATTAACACTAACCATACAAACATAAACGCAGTGCAATACTAAACATAATACAGTGCAAACAAACCCAACCAATCACCCACAGATAACAGTACATACAAGCAAGCGTCGTCAGGCAGGCCGGGTCAATATCAATTGGGCAGGTAGGTACAGGGGGAGCAAGCAGAGAATGGTCGGGGTCACAGGCCAGGTTCAGCAGGTAGCAAGCAGCGTAGTACAGAGGGTCAGGCAGAGGGATGGTCAGGGTCACAAGCCAGAGATCAAAACAGGTAACAAGCAGCGTAGTACAGAGGGTCAGGCAGAGGGACAGAAACAGGATGCAGGACAGATACAGGGCCCAGGACAAACACAACACCAAGGCAGAGTCTGTGGGTCTGGCCATCCCTTAAATACCCCAGCATCATCAGTTCCAGGTGTTAGCTGGCTGAAAGGTTGAGTCTCTGATTGCTGGGAGCACCCGCTGGCCAGCCCTGGTACTGCAGATCAAAAGGCAGGTGAGTCCCACCATTGCTGGCCAGTCCATTCCTAACAGGCCCACTCCTCTTGGCAGATCCTCTCCAAGTCATTAAGGTTTGTTGGCTGACGTTTGGTAACTCAAACTTTCAGCTCCCTCCACAGATTTTCAATCAGATTAAGGCCACTCCAGGACCTTCATGTGCTTCTTCTTGAGCCACTCCTTTGTTGCCTTGGTCGAGTGTTTTGAGTCATTGTCATGCTGGAACACCCATCCACAACCCATTTTCAATGCCCTGGCTGAGGGAAGAAGGTTCTCACCCAAGATTTGACAGTACATTGCCCCATCCATCGTCCCTTTGATGCGGTGCAGTTGTCATGTCCCCTTAGCAGAAAACACCCCCAAAGCAGAATGTTTCCACCACCATGTTTGACAGTTGGGATGGTGTTCTTGGGGTCATAGGCAGTATTCCTCCTCCTCCAAACATGGCGAGTTGAGTTGATGCCAAAGATCATTGACACTTCACAAAGTGAGATCTTGCATGGTGCACCAGACCTAGGGAGACTGACATTTTTTTTGTGTTTCTTCCATTTGCGAATGATTGCACCAACTGTAGTCACCTTCTCACTAAGCTGCTTGGCGATAGTTTTGTAGCCCAGTCCAGCTTTGTGTAGGTCTACAATCTTGTCCCTGACATCCTTGGACAGCTCTTTGGTCTTTGCCATGGTGGAGAGTTTGGCATTTGGTTGTTTGATTGCTCCTGTGGATAGGTATCTTTTATGCAGGTTTACAACATGAGATTAGCAGCACTCCCTTTAAGAGACTGCTTCCAATCTCAGCTTGTTACCTGTATGAAAGACACCTGGAAGCCAGAAATCCTGCTGAATGATAGGGGATTGAATACTTAATTCCCTCATGAACATGCAAATCAGTGCATAATTTGTTAGACATGCATTTCTTTTGAATTTTGTGTTGCTATTCTGTCTCTCAGTGTTACAATACACCTACCATTCAATTTTTAGATTGATCATTTCTTTGTGAGTGGGCAAACATTCAAAATCAGCAGGGGATCAAATACTTATTTCTTCACTGTATATATTGTGATTATTGACTATAGTCTGTGTCTGTGAAAAGCCTACATTCAATGATGAATATACCATTCTTTCATTTAAAAATGTTTCATGTATCTAAAAAAAGACATTATATAAACAAAAGCTCAACTGATACTACTAGTTCTCAACCATTCTCTATTGAATTATACACATAATTTATTTCTTTTTTTCTGCCAAATTATTTTTCCAACCGACGGTAAATTTGGATTTGAAAATTTATTTAATTGTTATCCTTTTCTAAAACAATGAGAGGAGCTGACAATTTGAACCTGGCTTATCTGAGCTGTTGTGAGGGTTTGGAGTTGCTATAAGTAACAGTAACTATTCTCTATTTCTGTGCGTGACACAATTCAAATCATTTCTCATTATCTTGGCTCAAGTAATAAAACTATAATGGGCTGAATCATGTTTCATAACTGGCAGAGAATGAAAAATGCTTTTGATATGTCAAGGTCATTTTCAATTGTAACAAAACATTAGTAGTGAAAGATAATGTTCCAAGGCTTTTTTCACATAATGTTTTCATAAGTGCACGTCTGTCATCGGTTTTCAAATGTCTCTGGATGAAGATATGTACCTACGCATATCATGGTTGTCAACCTGATCCCTTTCAGCTTTTTAACATTTTCCAGAAATCTAAACTTATAACCAACAATTCAGTACATGGAACGTGGAACTTGCCTCATGGCAGTCTTTATAATTCATATATTCATGGTTCATTAATATATTATTATAAAAATATATTCTGGGCTTGTTAACAGAAAAATTGGTTTCTTATAAAATTAATAAGATGATATTTCACTGGCCTGATAAACTAAAACTGGACTATCTCCAATGTGATATATTGGATTATTTCCAAAGTATGCCTGTAGAGAGTTGCAAACATAAAGCTGTGTGTCCAGCTATCTTTATAGTAAACTTTTAGCCAACCTGATTGGTTAAACCAAATGTTTACAATGAATAAAAAAAATTGTCCAAAAGAATGTTACTATAGCTTAAAGTTATTCACTTTAAGACCATTACAAATGACCATGGGGCACTCTTTTGAGTTTGGTGGAAAAGAAGTATAACCTTCGCATAAATAAAGGCATCTTCACAGTAAACCTGTGAAAATGTGGAATAGATTCCTGTTAACCTACAGTATCTTGAAAAAGTATTGATACTCCTTGAAATTTTCCACATTTTGTCATGTTACAACCCAAAACGTAAATGTATTTTATTTTGATTTTATGTGATAGACCAACACAAAGTGGCACATAGTTGTGAAGTGGAAGGAAAAAGATAAATAATTGTCAAAATTTTTTATAAATAAATATCTGAAAAGTGTGGCGTCCATTTGTTTTCAGTCCCCTTTACTCTGATACCCCTAACTAAAATCTAGTGGAACCAATTGCCTTCAGAAGTTACCTAATTAGTAAACAGAGTCCACCCGTGTGTAATTTAATCTCGGTATAAGTACAGCTGTTCTGTGAAGCCTTCAGAGGTTTGTTAGAGAACATTCGTAAAGAAACAACATCATGAAGGCCATGAAACACACCAGACAAGTCAGGGATAATGTTGGGGAGAAGTCTAAAGCAGGGTTAGGGTATAAAAAAAAAATGTTATTTGAACATCTCACAGAGCACTGTTCAATCCATCATCCAAAAATGGAAAGAGTATAGCACAACTGCAAACCTACCAAGTCATGGCCGTCCACCTAAACTGACAGCTTGGGCAATGAGAGCATTGATCAGCGAAACAGCTAAGAAGCCCATGGTAACTCTAGAGGAGCTGCAGAGTTTCACAGCTCAGGTGGGAGAATCTGTCTCCAGGTCAACTAACAGTCATGCACTCCACAAATCTGGCCTTTATGGAGGAGTGGCAAGAAGAAAGCCATTATGGAGAACACAGCAAACGTGGAAGAAGGTGCTCTGGTCAGATAAAACCAAAATTGATCTTCTTGGCCTAAAAGCAAAACGCTATGTGTGGTGGAAAACTAACACTTCACAACACCCTGAACACACCATCCCCACCATGAAACATGGTGGTGGCAGCATCTTGTTGTGGGGATGCTTTTCTTCAGCAGGGACAGGGAAGCTGGTCAGAGTTGATGGGAAGATGGATGGAGACAAATACAGGGCAATTTTAGAAGAAAACCTGTTAAAGTCTACAAAAGCCTTGAGACTGGGACAGAGGTTCACCTTCCAGCAGGACAATGACCCTAAACATACAAAGCTATAATGGAATGGTTTAGATTAAAGCATATTCATGTGTTAGCCAGGCCCAGTCAAAGTCCAGACTTAAATTCAATTGAGAATCTGTGGCAAGCCTTGAAAATTGCTGTTCACAGACACTCTCTATCCAATCTTGATAGATTGGATAGAGAGCTTGAGCTATTTTCCAGAGAAGAATGGGCAAAAATGTTACCCTCTAGATGTGAAAAGCTGGTAGAGACATCCCCAAAAAGACTTGCAGCTGTAATTGCAGCGAAAGGTGGTTCTACAAAGTATTGACTCAGGGGGGCTGAATACAAATGCATGCCACACTTTTCAGATATCTATTTGTAAAAAATTTTGAAAACCATTTATCATTGTCCTTCCACTTCACAATTATGTGCCACTTTGTGTTGGTCTATCACATAAAATACATTTACATTTTTGGTTGTAACATGACACAATGTGGAACATTTCAAGGAGTATGAATACTTTTTCAATGCACTGTAGTTCTAGCCATCTCAGTTAATTAAATCATTCCTAAATGCACAGAATGTAACGTTTATAAGTAAGAGCACCAGTGATTGTTCATCCAGGGAATATTTGATTTCATTAGGGGATTAGGAAGTTCATTGGCTTCCACATAGCTATAGTCGTTGTCTCTGTTTCAGGAGAATACCTTTACTGCCATTCACACACATGCTCCTGTTTAGTAATTCTCCTGGTCCAGCAATCAACTTCCTTACATATAATTACAACTGAAAGCACTATTTTAGGTCTATTCAAGTTTAAGACTTTAACTGAAACCCTGCTGAATGGGGAGTGTTTTCTCATCCCAAAATGCATTGGATGTCTTTTCCTGTAAGCCAATAAATTAATTAGAACTCCTCTATCATTTGGCCTGGCACTTCTTCTGTTGGTACAAGTTTTTCTAGTACCATTCAATTAGTAGTCAGCCCAGTAATATTTCTGTAGAATTCATTTGGTTTACACCTTATTTTTATCCCTTGCTTAAAGTATAACTACAGACAATTTTTTTTTCAGTTTTGGATAGTGGAGATGGATTAGAACGCTTGTCAGTTTTTATTGCTGTCTGTACCCCTTTTTGGGAGATTCACCTATTTGCCCTGTTTACCATTATCATTGAAAGTGAAAGTAAAAGAAAATCCCAAATTTTTAGTTTTCCCCAGAAAAGTAATAGAGGGGATCATTTTCCAATGGGGATACTATTTCTGGTGACCTAGGGGTCCCCAAGGAAGTCCCTTAATTTTCAGGGATTTCCTCTCACTTCCTGTTTGGCTATGGAACAGGAAGTGAAGGGAATCTTCTTAATGGGATACAGATGGTGAAAAAAAAATCTTCCTGTACTCTATCCAAAATAAAAAAAATGTTTTGCCTATAGTTCTACTTTAATTCTCACCAGATGTGGAGTGTTGAGTATTCCTGTCGTCCCTACTGTTGCATTCTCAATATCATAAGTAGAAATCCAAAGACGTAGTAGACCCTGTAGCTGCAGCAGAAGTGAAAGCCCAAGACCTAAAGGACAGATGAATTGTTACTGGATTTCCAGAGAAATTTAAGAATTTGTTTAAGATTTCAATTTGTGACAATATATTAAATATTAGTTTCAGATGAAATGACTCTTTACAAGTAACAGCTGCATTCACTCTAACTGCCAACTAATCAGAATACAGCTGTCAAGTATCTACTACAACCTAAAAAATGCCAACTAATAGCTAAATGGTTTCTATAAGCTAAATACCATGGCGGATATATTACTTTGTAAGTCGCATCACCTGCAGCTTTGCAGAAATACATTTTTCCCTTTTTCAAATCCAATTACCGTTCCTCTACTTCTATCCGTAATGTATTTTTAAACAGTATCCAGAATAGTTTGAATGCTCATCTGCACCACAGCTTCACCAGGAACCTCTGTTGCTCTGGAAAGCAACTATATACAACTTACCATCTTGTTTTCAGTCATCTATCATATCCTATTACAGTATACACTATTCCTAGTAGACAAGCTTCTCTGTCATCACCAGCTACATCCCTTCTGGCAATGCCCATCATGTTAGTTGTCTTTGTACCTCTGAACTTTCCATTGTGTTAGATTAGATGTTGTTAGGGTCGTACCTGTAAACTCTGGAGCACCATGGAAAATGTCCATGGTTCTCCCGCACCCATTCAAAAAGCTGCATTTAGGGTAATGCATAGACTATGTAACTGGTAAAAAATATGAACCTTGACATGACGACAACTGCCCTTGAAAGCATACCACATGTGGAGAGACTGTCTTGCAGAAAATGTATTTAATTGCCCTTGAAAGAGAGAGAGGAAGAGGGAAAAAAAAAGTGAGGGTCTTGCTGATTTTTAGAGCTCTTTCAAACCAGTTGTGTTGGGACTGCACTGAGCAGCCTAACTAAGCACATTCCCAAAGCAAGACATGACAAGGCAAGCAGCTTTGTTCCTCATCATGCCAGTTCATACCACCATGCTGTGCACACTGAAAAAAAGTTTGTCATGGCAAAAGAACTTAATGAAATGCCACTTTATGACATTTCAATAAAAATTGTAAATAAAAATAAACAGTGTGATTTGCCTAGATCAATGTATTGACACTGTCCTTCTTAGTGCACACCAGCGGCCATGTGTTTAGCGCTGATGCTGGTGTGAATAAATACTTAGTCCTCCCATTTAGTAGCATGAATGAAATGTACAGTGAATGCGTGGTTGACAGCATCAACACCTTGTCTTGTTTTTACATTTTTACTTATAAATCTGTACCCGCTTGTTGTACTAAAACTTACTACAGCTAGTCTTTGTTCAGATGCTTTGATTTAAGCAGCTGAAAAGATTTTTTTTCCCAGTTACATTCATTAAACTGTTACAAAGATCTATTGCATGCTATACCTGTGCTCACTGTTCTATAGCAAGATATAAAGTCTCCTGCTGCTATGTAGTTAGAAAAGCAAGTAGACGCCTTTCTATGTGTGCTCATTTTAGAATCTTCAGATCATTCTTCAGAATGTGTTCTAGAATATATTGTATCTCCTGTGCCCTTTGTCCTATCAGTTGGAAGATGAATCTTCAGAGTAAAGTTAGAGTATCGAAACTCCTCAAATGTCTTCAGACATTGGGTTCTTAGGAGATCCGAAATCACTTTTCTGCATTATAGGGTCAGTGTCTCTGACGGTGTTATTTCTGTTCTAAGTGGACACCACAGGCTTAAATTCCCGAACTACTTTTAATGAAGGACTCTGATGGGGACATTTCTAAATGTCGATAAAGTTTCCTAATTTCTCTCTTTATAGCAATGGACCTATTTTTTTTTTTAGCATGTTTTAATGCTTTAACATCATGTACACTTTAGCAAAAAGAGTAAAGCCTGGTACACACAGGCAGTTTTTTCATTCAACCCAGCAAACTGAACAACAGTTAACACTGAGGGGCTCACTGTACTAACTATGTGATGTTAGTACACAGATCTACCCACTAGGCTATTGTGTTCTGACAGGTGGACTGCCCCCACCAGAACACACCATTCAGTGCTAGCAGCCATCGACTGCTGTTTTTCCAGCATGCTTGTTCTCCTGACTTCTGTTGAACAGGCTGCTGTACACACGGGTCGAGTGTCAGTCAGTTTCTGTCGAATTGGCCAATATTCAGCCTGTGTGTACCAGGATTAAGTCTCCAGAGTGGTAATGGAGATTGTAATTCCTCTGGGAAGATCTTTCTGATGAAAACCCCAAAAGATATTACAAGCCAGCTGGTACCATCCAATGTCTACCTGTAATAGAATTTTTGGGAATTCTTGTCACAAATCTAGTCGATTCAAACTGAACATTTAAATTTTAATTTTATAAATTCAGATGTCTCTAGCCAAATCCAAATTTCAGTGTTATTTTTGACAGATGGAATTCCCAAAAGGCTTCTGAGAGGAGGTGACCAAAGGCTCTCTATGTTATATATATGCTTCTACTATTGCCTGGCCACCTTTTGCTTCACTGCGAGTGTCGCCATTTCCTGCCGTTCTGTCTTACTATCCCTGGTAGAATTTTTACAGAAAAGTAGCTCAAGCTGTATTGACCCCATCTTCTCATCAGGCAGGGTTTCCAGGAGTTTCCTAAACCGTTCTGCACAATTTTGCATTATTTGTTGCTCTGTAATACTCATGATTTTGGAGATTGACTTGGATCCCCATTGACTTCAACAGGAATTCTGGGTCCTATATTTCACAGTCGAAGGGTCAAATTGTTAAAACATTCAGACAGAATATAGCTGATCACTTTTCAGAAGTTCACATATCTCTGTTGAGCACATAATGAAAATATGCATAGACAGAAGCTTATCTTCAGCAAAAACCACATGTCAAAATGTGTTTATTTCAACTTTCATTAAAAAGGCTTAACCTCACTGTTTTTTGCCTTTGTCAATAAAGAACTCATCACATAATGGGATCAATAGGGAGGCTCAGTAAGTAAAAGGGGATCAATCTCAATTTCTGCAGAAAAAGTAATAATTTCAGTTCAGTTGCCCCTAAAATTGATTTGGCAAGTGTGGTAATTTACTCTTTGCATCATACCAAAAGTTTGTGTACACCAGACCATCACACCTATATAAGATTGATGAACATTTAATTCCAAATCCATGGGCATCAATATGGAGTTGCCAACCCCCCCCCCACACACACACACACACTTTACAGTTATAACCGCCTTCACTCTCCTTGAAAAGATTTCCAGAAAATGTTTCAATGTGTCTTTGGGAATGTGTGCCAATTGTATTGGTGGTGAATAGGAGGACCTGGCTTTCAATTCAATCCAAAGATGTTCAGTAGGCTTGAGGTCATGTCTCTGTGCAGTCCATTTAAGTTTTTCCACACCCAACTCATCAAACTACCTTTAAAGAGTTGGCTTTGTGCACAGGGACACAGTTATGAGGGAACAGAAAAGAGCCTTTCCTAAATTGTTGCCACATATTAGAGGCTTTCAATTATCTAATTCCATACTGCAGTATTAACAGTACTCTTCACTGGAAACACTCAAAGTCATTAAAACGGAGGGGTGTCCATGTTGGACCAAATAGTAATTTAAAATAAATGTATACTGTGTACAGATTTATTTTTATATTGCACAGTCACCCCATAGGATATTGCTGTCTGCCTTAACCAATATGACAGATCATTCTGCTGCAGAGTGTAATAACATGCAGTGCCAAATTTCTGATTGCTATGCGGACATGAGCATTGTACATTTGTATGAATGTTTGATGTGTGAATGCTATTTTTCCTTCCAAGTCATATGGTAGACAAAAAACAGGCAAAACAGAAAACATTCAATTGTATTAGTGCTAACTTGACGACTACAGCGTTTTACCAATGCCTGCTTCTTGTTTTTAATGTGCAGAAAAAGCAGTGTTTCACTCCAATTTTCAAGCTGCGATAGCCTGCGTGAATCTAGGATCAACTATTCATTGCAGACATCCCAAGACAATACAAAATAGGACCTTCAGTGATGTTTTATACTGATTTATGATCAATCTAAGTTTATTAAAGTTTTTCATAAACTGTACAGAAAAAAGAGCATTCATATAAACAATAACACTGGTAGGATATAACACAGAAAATACAAAATAAGGGCGAGGGAAAGGGCAAAGGAAGAGGACCAGCAAGAAGTGCAAAAGGCAATAATAAACTGTTACAATCTGGTACTGGATATCTTCAATTACAGAACCAAGGTTAAAGTGCAAGTAGCCTTTCTGTACAAACAATGTCAGGCCCCCAAAGAATACAGATAATAAAGACAAAAAGAGCCTCAAAAGAAGCAAATACCTGTGGAATTATGTACCATACATAACAATAGAGATCAGCCCAGAAAAGGGAGCGATGGAACCCACCATTAGCAGTCCACACCCCCTCCCCTCCAGCTAACAATTGCCCAGGAAAGCATAAAGTAGAGGAAAAAAAGAGGAGAGAAAGAAGGCAAGAGGAAGAATGAAAAGAAAAAGGGGGGGGGGGGAAGAGGGGGGAAAGAAAAGAAAGGGAGGAAAAAGAAAGTGAAGAATAGATCCGTCTGAGGAAAGGCGCCCAGTGGGACAACAATCCAGTATGAACCGGAAAGAGAGAAAAAAGATAACTCCCGCTCAAGCAGCCAAGAGAGTGCGGAGTGCTGAGGACTCCCTCTACATATTCCAGGAGAGCCAGGTCTGACGACAGTGTTCCGAAGTGCCCAATTCCTGAGCCAAGAGCGACTCCATACGTCCAATGTGTTCCATCTCCTCTACCCACTCCAGAAAAGTCGGGACACAGCTAGTTTGCCAATGGCGAGGTATAACAAGCCTGGCGGCGGCCATCAAACAATGATGCCATAGTCCGCGTTTGATATGTTTGAAAGAGCCAGGCAGGATAGAGAGCAGAACAACTTGAGGCATGTTGGAGACCGTCTGGTCTGTAACCGCAGAATAGACTCACACAATAAGACCCCAAAACGAATGAATTGGGGGGCATTCCCACCAGACATGGGGAAGAGAGCAGCCCGACAGCACCAACAGAGATCAGAGGTGGAAGGAAAAATCCTGTGAAGTAAAGTAGGACATCTATACCAACAAGTGAGCAACTTGAAATTAGTTTCCTGTACTCTACTGGTCAGAGACAAACGGTGGGTAAGGGTAAAGGATTTCAGCCAATCCTCATCTGATATCTGGGTAGCAAGGGCCCCAGCCCACTTAGAAGCATATGGTGGAAGATCCGGATGTACCGTAGCAAGAAGGATCTGATAAATCACAGAAACATGGTGCAAGGGAGGGAGATCCCAAAGGAACAAGGATTCAATGGAGTCCCTGGTCAGAAAGTCAAAATCAACAAAAGTACGCATAAAGGAGCAAAGTTACCTATACTCCATCCATTGGGCAAAGGAGGCCCGACCCAGGGTGCAGAAATGTCAGAATGACGGAAAACACCCTTGACGAAGTATTTGCACCAAACACCTGTGAGTGGCCTTGCTCCAATGACAGAAATGTCCAAAAGATTGAGCTGGGGGTTTCCAAACAGAGGGGTCATGGGGCCATAACCTGTTCCAAGGAAACCCACTGCTTTGTATAAGCGTAGTGGGACCAGTTTAACAGATGAGAAAGCACCACCGCTGCATGATAAAGGTGCAAATCAGGAGCCCCTGCCCCGCCCCTCTGCTTAGGAAGCATCAATATCTTTTTATGTAATCTCGGCTTCAGATGAACTTCGTAAAAGCAGTTTGCAACCTTCTGAAAAATGGCCGGGGGTAGCAATAGGCAGAGTCTGGAACTTTCAGGGCAGGGGCCGAGGAACGGAGCTCACGCAACCGGAGAGGTGACAGAGAAGCATTAAGAATCTCTGTCTTCGTTAAATTGACCTTGAAATTGTTAAACTCACTGTACCAATCGAACAAAATATAAGGCAGAGACACATGAGGATTAGAGACATAGAGCAGGAGATCATCCACGAAAAGAGCCAATTTAACATCCTGCGAACCTACAGAGATACCCGTGATGTTGGGATTGTTAGGAAGTGTGATCGCCAAATGCTCCATAACCAAAACATATAAAAGAGGAGATAACGGGCAACCCTGCCAAGTGCCATTGGCTATAGGGAAACGTGTTGTCAAGTAGCTATTAAGACAAATTCTGGCAGAAGGGGAGGAATAAAGAGCAAGAATCTTTTGTTGAAAACCAGTGCCCAGGCCTATTTGAGAAAGCGTTTGGGCCAAAAACGACCACCCCACTCTGTCAAACGCCTTCTCTGCATCAACAGACAAGAGGTAAGCAGAGAGTCCCACAGATTGAGCAAGATTCATGACCAGAGGGTTTTCAAAGTGTTATCACGGGCTTCCCTACCCTGCAGAAAACCCACCTGATCAGTATCAAGGCGCAACACCGCCTTGAGGGCCTCCCATTGTAACAGCAAAAGGGTTTCATCCATGGCATGATCAGAGAAAAAATTACTAATCATGGTAGAAAACGCCTGTTGGCAGGTAGGATCAACCAACAGGGTATCACTAAGATGCCAGGTCCAGTAAGAATGAGGAGCATGTGGAGGATACAGAGTAAGGAACAAGGGAGAGTGATCAGACCAGATAAGAGAACCGATATCCATAGATGGACGCCACTCAAGTACCTGGGAGCTTGCGAAAAAATTATCAAGGAGGCTATAAGATTGATGCGCCGATGAAAAATAAGTGTAGCTACGAGTCTCGGGATAAAGCGAATGCCAGAGCTCCAAGAGTCGATGATCATGAAATTATTTCTTCAAAAGTCGAAAACGGCCTTAGGACAATTGGGAACGGAGGGAAAAGGAATCAAGGAGGGGCTCCAAAACCACGTTAAAATCACCTCTCAACAACACCGTACCCTCTGCAAAATCAGCAAGAAGGCGCAAATAGCATGTCACAGAGACAACCTGATCTTGGTTCGGGACATAGAAATTAGCCATGGTGTACAGCCTGTTCCAAAGGGAGAACTTAACAAAAAGATACCGCCCATTGGGATCTGACCTATGTTCCAAAGAGAGAACTGGGAGAATGGCAATGGAGAAGTCCCTAGATTTATACTGTGGAACCATCTAGAGTAATATCTCCTCGGGCAGACCAGGAGGCTGTCAGCAGAAACGTGGGTCTCCTGGAACAATGCAATGTCAACCTGGGACTTCTGCATGAAGTATCGTATCTGTCCCCTCTTAGATTGGTTATTTAACCCATTAACATTGTAAGAACAAAGCTTAAGAGGGGTAGGGGGTGGTGCCCTGGACTCCATCCCCAGACAGAACTAGAAAAACAAAGAAAAGAAGATGAGAGAAGAGAGAGATAAATAAAAGGAGGGGGGGGGTAAGAGGGGAGAAGGAGATGGAAGGAGAGAAAAGGGGAAAAGAAATCTAAAAGCAAGAAAAGAGAAAAATACAAGGAAAAGAGAACAGAAAAAGAACAGTAGGGGAGAGGAATTCTCTCACTGTGTGTAGAGCTACCCTTAACCCAAAAACAACAAAAAAGGAAAACCAGGAGGACAACAATAAAGGAAAAACAATGGAAAAATTAAAAAAAACACTGAACGGGGGGGGGGGCGGGAATGGACATGCACAGACTGGGCTCACAAAAGACATCCGGGGGTAGGTAAGGAGGTAAGGCACAACAATATTAAGGATCCTCAAACAATAACAGACAAAATAATATAATAAGGGGAAACCACCAACATCAAACACCCCCCCCCTCACCACAGGCCAGTGCTATTGGCACATGGAGAACCCCAAGCAGGACATAGATAGACACGGGTCGAAGAGGCAAAGTGGCCGAGTCACCCTAGCAAGCGTCCAAAGGAGGCCTCCCTTCAGCACGAGTCCATAAATGTGGGGCGAAAAAAACACAACCTTGAAGTCAAGCAAAGAGGGACATCTACAAAACAGGCAAAATATGAACAAAACATAGACGATTCCATGAGGGGCAAGGCACAGACCAAAGATCCAAAGCAACCAAGACCCCCACGAAACACTGGAGACTAGACATACTGGTATATCACACAGCAACGGGACAATCAGTGGGCATCTCATAGCAAAATAGGTGCTAAAGTACCAAAAAAAGGGGAAAACTGAGAATGAGTAGCCCACACACTCAAATAGGGAAATAGTGGACAAGGAGCAAATGGAGTAAATGGAAGGTACCACTCCCACAGGGAGGTAAAAGCCCCAAATAGGAAGCAAATTGACAAACCCAATTGGGGACAATCCTCCCCTGCTCTGTCCCGCCGCCACATCCTGCATCCTGCATACCCAACGCCACAGGAAATACACCTCCAAAATGCCCCATAAACAGACCCAAAAATGGGCACATAGGCATCAGGAGAGTGGGAGTCCCCCCCCCCACACCCCCACAGAGGGAGCAGGGGAGAACCCCCCCACAGCACCAGGGGCAACAACAAAGGCAGCCCTATAGATGCACATATAACATATCGGTAGAAAAACAATCATAATAAATGCAATGACAAAAAACAGAACATCAGAAAATTAAACACCGGACAAGGACCCTGATGCGAAAAAATAAAAAGTGGAGAGAAAAATGAGCAGCAGCAGTGATGAAGTCCATACAGATGGATATCAGCCGGTGTCCTCGGGTTCTGCCGGAGGCCCAGAACCCGAAGTGGTGGACATCATCAGATGAGGAGTACGAAAGCATCCAAATACTACTGGCAGGGAATACAACCAAGGCCAGTCCAGGGTAGGAAGGTCAGGTAGATGGAGAGCCAACAACACTGAGGGAATTTCAGAAGGACGTCTGATGGTGAATAACTTGCCCTCACGCCAGATCTTCAGTTGGAAAGGAAAGCCCCAATAATAGGAGATATTGCTTTCCTATAGCAAAGCAAGTAAGGGCTTGAGAGCCTTCCGCTTCTCCAGGGTATGGCGAGAGATATCAGGCAAAAGCGTAATGGACGCCCCATCAAAGTCCAGGTGGCCCTTCTCATGAGCCTTCTGCGGGTTGTCCTCCTTGGTACGGTAAAAGTGCACCCGACAAATGACATCTCTAGGTTTAGTAGGATCAGGATTACGGGGGCCCAAGGCCCAATGCACCCTGTCAATTTCTAGATCCACAGAATTAGAAGTGTCCAAAAAGCCTGTGAAAATGCCCTGGACCATAGGTAAAAGATCTTCCGTGCCCATTGCTTCGGGTAAGCCCCGCAACCAAATGTTGTGGTGGTGGTTGCGATTATCTAAAACTTTGTGTTGAAGGAATAAGTGGGCAATGTGGTCCTCGTGGGCATCCTGATGCTGCTCCTGAGAAGTTGCACAACTGATGACATGTCTACTCCAGCTCAGCAATTTTTGAGCGGGCCACCTGCAATTCAGTTTTGAGGAAGTGGTATCCCTGCTCTAGACACTTCACATAGGCCTCCATTTCTGTACAGGTGGGCAAGGCCCGGAGATAATCCCTGAAGTCCCATTCCTTATGTCCCTGACCGTCAGCGGGTGAAGATGGAGGTGGCACAGGGGGGACCCTACCCATTGCCCTCAGCTGGCTGCAACATGGGACTTGGGATGGGAGAGAGGGATCGGGAGTGAGACAGTGCAGGTCTGCATGTGTGGGCAGCCACTATCTTAGAAGCGGAGCGGGAGGAACAGGCCCTACCATCTGGCATGAAGAACTCTGGGATGCCGTGGCGGGGAGTCGAGGTACCTGGCCCTGGAGGGTGTCTGGATGCACTGCACCCCTCCCAACCCATAGGGAATGGGAGAGGGTGAGAGATAATGTCTATGGAGCAAGATATCCCCCGGGTCTCAGCAGGAGCGCACTCAATGGGGCTGTTGCCTCCGCCATGCTCAGGGCACGCCCCCTTATACTGATTTAAACAGCTGCAGGGCATTATTATTCAGTATAGGGATTAAATAAAAAAAAAGAAAAAGAAACAGACACATATTATACTGTATTTTAGCTTTACTTCTATGTCTTGTAGCTGCAAAAAATACATTTCAAACATGAAATCCATATAACCCCTGGTTCACACCACCCGCAGTCAAATCGTGCTGCTCTTGTGAGACGCACGGGGCTGCCATGGTACCCCCTTGCATCTCAGCCCACAGCGTGATTGTGGGTGTTGAAACCCGCAGGGAAACCATTTGGTCAAAAGACCGTACAGTTTCCATGTGGCCGTGTTTTTAAAAAGGTGCATGCACCTTTTTTATGTACTTCATGTGTAGTTCATGCGGCAAAGCACCCTATTGAAATGAATGTGCTGCTGTGCCTAAGCAAACATGGGCCGCACGGCCCCCAGTAGTGTGAACCAGGCCTAATGCTGCATTCACTGTTTGCATTTCTGTGAACGTGCGAAAAGCATGCACATTTTTACACCATGCACATAACTGCATTGGCCTGCCCTGTGCATAACAAATGTGGCAAAATAGCTCACCTCAAGTCGTGTGTTATTCATCTCTAATCTCTATTCATCTCAATCTGCCACTTGGGTTGTGTGTTCATCGCTGTTTTAGACTGTGCCTTTTGTGATTATGCACTCATTAGATGTTTCCTAATAAACGTATTTATGGCAAAGCACGAGGGCCTTTGTTTCTGTGTATGTTTACATTTCAAAATTCCCGATCTGAAAAGGGCAGAATTGGTGAATCTCACAGTACTCAATGGGAGTTGGCATCAGAATGGTCACCTACTACATGCCCTTGTGGTCCTCGCTGATCCTTTAGCACTACTGTGCATATATGCATTTTTGTGTGTTGACTGTGAATAGTAGTGAATCCTGCATGAGACAGTCCACGTAGATTTCTGCACTCTTATTCAGCAAGGTAGCAAGCAAACAGTTCAATGCAGGAGGGTATTGTACAGCATGTCTACAGCACAAAACATACAAAACATCTGCTCATCCAAGCCAACAACTAAACTTATGTCACTTCCTGACCAACAGGCTGCCCTCACCAAAACAAGCAGGAGGCTCATGTACCATTTTAGTCTTCTCTCAGAAGTCAGCCTTTTCACTTACCAGCAGGCTTCCACTGCAGAGAAAGAGAGCTCTAGAGAGCATTATTCAGCTCTAGAGATGGGAAGGTCTTGATAAAAAAAATGGAGAAATTGGGAAAAACTTTTTTCCCAATTTTTTCAATGCCATTTTTCCAGACAAATTTGAAAAAAAAAGTGTGAACTACAGTATGTTTTTTCTACAATGATAAGTAATACAGTATATCTATGACATGGTATTCAAACAGTATTAAATGAGGACCTTAAGGAAAGATTTCTGAAAAGTATTTATTATTGCAGGTTTTCTCAGCTGAAAACATGCAAATCCTGGAATACAATTCAGGTAATACTGTACTTCTTAGGTCTCAGGACTCAAACAAGATGTATTTCTGCCACTTTCTAGGAAAGGCTCCAGTTTAGTTTGCATGTGGGCTCCGTCTTGTACCTCCTACAGTTGGGTGATTGTTGGGATACAGTAGACCAGGGGTCTCCAAACTGCGGCCTGTGGGCCAGATGTGGCCCTTTGCTTGCTTTTATCTGGCCCTTGGGGCACTTTTCCTTTTGCTGATAGGAAGCACTATTCATTCCATTGACACAAACAATGGGACGTTATTCCTCCCACTGACACCAATGATGGGGAACTGTTCCTCCCACTGACACGAGTGATGGGGCACTATTCTTCCCACTGGCAACAATGATGGGGCACTATTCCTCCCACTGACACCAATGTCGGGGCATTATTCCTCCCACTGACCCCGACAATGGGGCACTGTTCCTCCCACTGACACCAGCGACAGGACACTGTTCCTCCTACTGACCACCAAGCCTAGGGTGTTGTTTACTCCCACTGATGCCAGGACATTTTCTACTCCTACTAGCCACAATCTAGCCCCCCTAAAGTTTGAAGGGCCTTTGTTTCAAAAGTTTGGACACCCCTGCAGTAGACGATAGTTTCTGTCCTCCTCTCAGGCCCTAATTGACAGGTAAGAGGGTAAAATTGTCTGACAAATTAGTTTATCTTTTTTACTATTTAAATGACTCCTAGTATTCTCCACATCACTGCATAATGTTTACCTATAGTTTACCTATAGTCTGGTCAGTAAATAGTTTTTTCTTTTCCTTCTCAGTAAAATGGTGAGACCAACATCTAGAGTTTGGAAACATTTCCAGAGTGCAATTTCTGCTGAGAGCAAAGCTGCAATGTGCAAATATTGTGAGAAGAAATATTATTTTCCAAATGCCACAAGGATGACAAAACACACCCTGGCATACCAGAGGTGCCCTAAAGATTTTTAAAAATACTTTATAGCAGTGGTTCTCAACCTGTGGGTCGCGACCCCTTTGGGGGTCAAACGACCCTTTCACAGGGGTCCCCTAAGATCATCAGAAAACACATATTTCCGATGTGTAAAGAGCAGCTACTGTGTAGAAAGCAGCTGCTGTGTTGAAAGCAGCTACTCTGTTAAAAGCAGCTACTGTGTTGAAAGCAGCAGTATTGGAGGTAAAACGACACTCATGAATTATAATTACTGGGTAAATAATTTTATGGTTGGGGGTCACCACAACATGAGGAACTGTATTAAAGGGTCACGGCATTAGGAAGGTTGAGAACCACTGCTTTATAGAATGAAATGAGGACCGTAGTGAAAGAGCAAGTAGCTTTCGCAGAAACACTTTCTGCAGCTTCAGGATAATCACAAAGTGTTTCTTCAACCAACAGCATCATCAAGTAAAGAAGTGTTACAAAACACTGCCTCACAAAAATACACAATTACTTCATTTATAGATAAAATGACACATGAAAATCAGGAGAAAATTAATCACTCTCTTCATAGAGCAATACATGCTTCTGGATCAGCTTTGTCAATAACTGAAATGCATATTGACAGGAAGCTTTTAAAATATTATGAGGGAAAGGTTGGTGGTTACCTGTTCTCATGTATAGTTGAAATGTTCTTAACATATACAGTCCTTGTTATTCCATTTGTAAAAAAAATACAATTTTAAAAATCACGTTTAGTTTATCTATTGAATAAGCTGTACTTTTATTTCAAGAATAATACTTTTATATACACTGCATTGCACATTTCCAGTATAACAAAATGACTTTCAATTTGTACATTTACTCCACACTAAATTTGTTTTTTAATTTTTTTGGGAAAAAGTTTTTTCCAGGGCTTCAAAATTTCCAGAAATTTTACATCTCTAGACAGCTACCAATTAAGAGGTGGACATAGAAATGAAGGCTTTATCCCACCCAAAGACCAAAAACTGAACCTATTAATGCATGGTCCAAGCATAGTGAAAACAATAATAAATAAACCACACTGGTAAAAGAAAAATAGTGCATTTAGGGTTTTTTTTCTTGCCTGGGAAGCATTGTAATCAGTACCTTTTAGGCTCCTGAATTGTTTACATCCCAGCCCCATGTCCATATGGGGGTACAGACCTACTGTTGTGGGGCTGGAGAAAGTAAGCAATGAACTACAAATGAGGTGACATCACCAAATGTGTGTTCTATTGAAATTTACAAGTCCCTCTGCTGCAGTGGCCAGTTTTCATAAATCCTTGCAAATAGATCTGTGATTGGATGATGTGGCTGTGCCAAATTCAAACACAGACAGAAGGCTGTAGGGAAAAGCACCCCATGATTCAATTAAATGAAGGGGGTAGTGATTTGACGGGGGAAGGGGGGTTGAGGAATATGACCATGTTTCATTTTACTGCCTAAATATAGGTGTAGTATAAAAAAGACCCAAAGGTAAACTATCTGAGAAAACAAAGTTTGTTTTCTCCAAAACATGTACGAATGTGTAGGTAAAAGAACCTAGGCGACACTTACACCGATCACAATTTTGCAAGCCAAAGCCTAACATTGTAAAAAAAATAAAATTCAAATCTATATATCGATATCTATCTACAGTCAGGTCCATAAATATTGGGACATCGACACAATTCTAACATTTTTGGCTCTATACACCACCACAATGGATTGGAAATGAAACGAACAAGATGTGCTTTAACTGCAGACTGTCAGCTTTCATTTGAGGGTATTAACATCCAAATCAGGTGAACGGTGTAGGAATTACAACAGTTTGCATATGTGCCTCCCACTTGTTAAGGGACCAAAAGTAATGGGACAGAATAATAATCATAAATCAAACTTTCACTTTTTAATACTTGGTTGCAAATCCTTTGCAGTCAATTACAGCCTGAAGTCTGGAATGCATAGACATCACCAGACGCTGGGTTTCATCCCTGGTGATGCTCTGCCAGGCCTCTACTGCAACTGTCTTCAGTTCCTGCTTGTTCTTGGGGCATTTTCCCTTCAGTTTTGTCCTCAGCAAGTGAAATGCATGCTCAATCGGATTCAGGTCAGGTGATTGACTTGGCCATTGCAGAACATTCCACTTCTTTTTCTTAAACTCTTTGGTTGCTTTTGCAGTCTGCTTTGGGTCATTGTCCATCTGCACTGTGAAGCGGCGTCCAATGAGTTGTGAAGCATTTGGCTGAATATGAGCAGATAATATTGCCTGAAACTCTTCAGAATTCATCCTGTTGCTTTTGTCAGCAGTCACATCATCAATAAATACAAGAGAACCAGTTCCATTGGCAGCCATACATGCCCACGCCATGACACTACCACCACCATGCTTCACTGATGAGGTGGTATGCTTAGGATCATGAGAAGTTCCTTTCCTTCTCCATACTCTTCTCTTCCCATCACTCTGGTACAAGTTGATCTCGGTCTCATCTGTCCATAGGATGTTGTTCCAGAACTGTGAAGGCTTTTTTAGATGTCGTTTGACAAACTCTAATCTGGCCTTCCTGTTTTTGAGGCTCACCAATGGTTTACATCTTGTGGTGAACCCTCTGTATTCACTCTGGTGAAGGCTTCTCTTGATTGGTGACTTTGACACACATACACCTACCTCCTGGAGAGTGTTCTTGATCTGGCCAACTGTTGTGAAGGGTGTTTTCTTCACCAGAGAAAGAATTCTTCGGTCATCCACCACAGTTGTTTTCCGTGGTCTTCCGGGTCTTTTGGTGTTGCTGAGCTCCCCAGTGCGTTCCTTCTTTTTAAGAATGTTCCAAACAGTTGTTTTGGCCAAGCCTAATGTTTTTGCTATCTCTCTAATGGGTTTGTTTTGTTTTTTCAGCATAATGATGGCTTGCTTCACTGATAGTGACAGCTCTTTGGATCTCATTTTGAGAGTTGACAGCAACAGATTCCAAATGCAAATAGCACACTTGAAATGAACTCTGGACCTTTTATCTGCTCATTGTAATTGGGATAATGAGGGAATAACACACACCTGGCCATGGAACAGCTGAGAAGCCAATTGTCCCATTACTTTTGGTCCCTTAAAAAGTGGGAGGCACATATGAAAACTGTTGTAATTCCTACACCGTTCACCTGATTTGGCTGTAAATACCCTCAAATTAAAGCTGACAGTCTGCAGTTAAAGCACATCTTGTTTGTTTCATTTCAAATCCATTGTGGTGGTGTATAGAGCCAAAAATGTTAGAATTGTGTCGATGTCCCAATACTTATGGACCTGACTGTATATTTTATATATATATATATATATATATATATATATATATATATATATATATACACACTGCTCAAAAACATTAAAGGAGCACTTTGAAAACACATTAGGTCTCAATAGGGAAAAATATCATGCTGGATATATATACTGATATGGACTGGGTAATGTGTTAGGAGCGTAAGAATGCCCCATTGTTTGATGGAAATGAAAATTATCATCCTACAGAGGACTGAAATCAAAGACACCCCAAAAATCAAAGTGAAAAAATTATGCAGCAGGCTAGTCCAGTTTGCTGAAATTTCATTGCAGCAACTCAAAATGGTACTTAGTAGTTTGTATGGCCTCCACGTGCTTGTATGCATACCTGACAATGTCAGGGCATGCTCCTAATGAGATGATGGATGGTTTCCTGGGGTATTTCCTCCCAGATCTGGACCAGGGCATCACTGAGCTCCTGGATAGTCTGAGGTGCAACGTGGTGGTGTCGAATGGACCAAAACATGATATCCCAAAGGTGTTCTATTGGACTTAGGTCAGGCGAGCATGGGGGCCATTCAGTGGTATCAATTCCTTCATCCTCCAGGAACTGCCTGCATACTCTCACCACATGAGGCCAGGCATTGTCATGCACAAGGAGGAACCCAGGACCCACTGCACCAGTATAGGGTCTGACAATGGGTCCAAGGATTTCATCATGATACATAATGGCAGTCAGGGTAACATTGTCTAGCCTGTAGAGGTCTTCACGTCCCTCAGTGGATATGCCTACCCAGACCATCACTGACCCACCACCAAAATGGTCATGCTGAACGATGTTACAGGCAGCATAACATTCTCCACAGCTTCTCCAGACCCTTTCATGTCTGTCACATGTGCTCAGGGTGAACCTGCTCTCATCTGTGAAAAGCACAGGGCGCCAGTGGCAGACCTGCCAATTCTGGTGTTCAATGGCAAAAGCCAATCAAGCTTTATGGTGCCGGGCAGTGAGCACAGGGTCCACTAGAGAATGTCAGGGACTCAGGCCACCCTCATGAAGTCTGTTTCTGATTGTTTGGTCAGAGACATTCACACCAGTAACCTGCTGGAGGTCATTTTGTAGGGCTCTGGCAGTGCTCATCCTGTTCCTCCTTGCACAAAGGAGCAGACACCGGTCCTGCTGATGGGTTAAGAACCTTCTACGAACCTATCCAGCTCTTCTAGAGTAACTGCCTGTGTCCTGGAATCTCCTCCATGCTCTTGAGACTGTGCTGGGAGACACAGCAAACCTTCTGGCAATGGCACGCATTGATGTGCCATCCTTGAGGAGTTGGACTGCCTGTGCAACCTCTGTAGGGTCCAGGTATCGCCTCATGCTAACAGTAGTGACACTGGCCCTAGCCAAATGCAAAACTAGTGAAAAACAGTCAGAAAATATGAGTACGGAAAAAAATGTCAGTGGCCTCCACATGCAAATTCATTCCTGTTTTGGGGGTCATCTCATGATTGCCCATCTAGTGCACCTGTTGTTAATTTCATTAACACCAAAGCAGCTGAAACTGATTAATAACACCCTCTGCTACTTGACTGACCAGATCAATATCCCAGGAATTTCATTGATTTTTTGAGCAGTGTATATATACAGTGCTCAGCATAAATGAGTACACCCCTTTTTGAAAAGTAAGATTTAAATCAATATCTCAATGAACACTTTCCCAAATTTTGACAAAACGGAGTTTAATAGAAGATGTGTTTAGCTCATTACATGAAAATAAGGTTAATAATATAACTTGGATGACAAAATCTTCATTTTTACTCAAATTAGTTGATGCAAAAATGAATACACCGCACAACAGAAACTACTACATCTAGTATTTTGTATGACCTCTATGATTTGTAAGGACAGCACCAAGTCTTCTAGGCATGGGATGAACAAGTTGGTGACATATTGCAACATCACTCTTTTTTTTCATTCTTCAAGAATGACCTCTTTTAGAGCTTGGATACAGGATGGACAGTGATGCTCAACTTGTCTCTTCAGAATTCCCCATAGGTGTTCGATTGGGTTCAGGTCAGGGAACATGCTTGGCCACTGAATCACCTTCACCCTGTTCTTCTTCAGAAATGCAACAGTGGCCTTAGATGTGCATTTTGGATCATTGTCATGTTGGAAAAGTGCACAACCACCAAGGGCACAGAGTGATGGCAGAATCTTCTCTTTCCATATAGAGCAGTACATCTGTGAATTCATTATACCATCAATGAAATGCAGCTCCCCAACACCAGCAGCACTCATGCAGCCCCATAGAAGGACACTGCCACCACCATGTTTCACTGTAGGCACCATGCATTTTTCTCTGTACTCCTCACCTTTGCAACATCATACAGCTTTGAAGCCATCAGTTCCAAAAACATTTATCTTGGTCTCATCACCCCAGAGTACAGAGTCCCAGTAGTCTTCTTTTTGAGCATGGGCCCTGGCAAATTCTAGGCAGGCTTTTTTGTGTGTGGGCTTTAAGACAGTCTTCCTTCCTGGACGACACACATGCATGCCATTCCTCTGCAGTTCACGCCTTATTGTGTCATGGAAAACAATCACCCCAGTTTGGCTTTCTACTTCTTTAGCTAATTGCAGTGAACTTGTGTGGTGTTTTTCTTCAACCCTTCTCATCAGAAGACACTCCTGTCGAGGTGTTAACTTCCATGGACAGCCTGGACATCTCTGTGAGATGGTTGCAGTTCCATCTTTTTACATTTTTGTATCAATTTTGCTACAGTATTCTGACTGATAAGTAAAGCTTTGCTGATCTTCTTGTAGCCTTCACCTTTCTTGTGTAAAGAACATATTTTCTTTCTTAGGGCTTGTGACATTTCTCTTCCATGCGGTGCCATTGCTGACAGCATAAAATGGGAAAGTTTTTTTTTGTTAAGTAACACCCTTTTATAGTCAAATGTCTGCTGGACACCTGTTTAATGAATAATTAGAATTGCCTGTTGCTGAATATCTTGTTAATTAGGATTTTGTTGTCTAAAATTTAGCTTTGCTCTTAAGACTTTCATTGGGGTGTATTAATTTTTGCAACATGTTCTGGAATGAATTTGTTAGGAAACATACTTTTTTGTGTGTGAAAATTAACAAATCTTGTTTGCAATCAAAGACCAGCATTTGTGTGAGTATTTTGTAGTATAGTGTCCCATAGAAAATGTTAATTCTGAAAGTAAAGGTTTTCTGAGAAATCTGTTGGCGTGTAGTGTATTCATTTATGCTGAGTACTGTGTGTGTGTGTGTGTGTGTGTGTGTGAGAATCTGTACGTGTGTGTGTGTGTGTGTGTGTATGTATATATATATATATATATATATATATATAACTTTTTTCTCTTAGGAAATAGGTGCAGAAACTCAACCAGGGCCCCCAAACCCCCCATCCCACCCCGCAAACACCCTCCGAAATGCATCAAATACTGGGTGTAGTAAAATTTTACTAACAGTGGGAGGTTCTTAAAGGGGCATTAAATACCAGGCGTGCATTGCGCACAGAGTGCAGAGTTCAGGGATGTTCAATATAATTGGTGCAGAGTTCAGGGGTGTGCAATTTTCATAGTGCAGAATTCAGGGCTGCACAATGTACAGAATGCAGAGTTTGGGGATGCACTACACACAGAGTGCAGGATCCAGCTTTCTTCTTCCACAGCTGCTTACCACTGCATCCTCCATCTACATCTCACTTTGGCCCCTCTGCAGCTCTGACCTCTGCATGCAACCCCCCTCTTTCCACTGCCCCCATCTTCTCCCCTCCCCCTTAAAATCTTCACCATCTTCCACATGTCTTACTTTTGTTACTGAATTAAGTTGAAGCACCCAGCCAGCTCTAGTACCTCCCCGCAAAATGTAGGTGGCTCTGCCTCTCTCACGTGCAGGGAGATTATCCAGTGGGGGTTGCAGCACCGCACTGCACCCCGGGCACCTGCATCTGCCTTGTCCCCATCCTACACTCAGTGGGAGCTTCTCAGAAGATCAGATCTGTGGGAGCCATTGAGAAACAAGCTGTCACTTGTAAACACAGAAGCCGGACTTTTTATTTACAAGTTATAGTGGTGAGCAGGAGGCAGAGGGCCTGAGCCAAAGGTGGTTCCACCAAGTTCCAGCTGAAAAAAGCCCTGTACATACTATATAGATAGTGAGAGACAGAGACTAAAAATTCACTTTAAGTGCTGCAAAGATCTTGGCAATTAGGAAATTAGGTGTCAGAACAGGTGCTGATATAAACCATTACAATATGCGTGTGTCACCAAAATTTACCAATACTAAAATTCCAATTCAGTTTTGCATGTTTGTTGCTATCTTGAACTATTTACCAGGCCCTGTATCTCTTCTGACCTCCATTGGCTCCATTGTATCAAAATGTTGCCATCTCCAAGAGATATACAATTATACTTACTCTAGAAAAGCAACAGCTGGTATCAGATTGGTTGCTAATGAAAATATTTTTCCTATCTCCCTTTGTAGTGTAAAAAACATACTAGTACAATTACCATTATTTGACTGAAGAACAAAAGTCTAATGAAAACAAACTGCAGAAGTAGATATAAGCTTGAAATAATGTGTGAAGTATAAATATATTCATATTGATAAGACATTTAAAATGTATATATCTCAATTTTTTCTATAGCACCTTCATGTGTGAGAGGCTGATTGGGAATTAGTGCAGGATGAGAAGATGGAACAGCCACTTTCACCCCCACCAGGACCTGACAGCCTTCGCCTCTTCACCAGAGAATCTCTTGCTGCTGTTGAGAAGCGCTTCGCAGAAGAAAAAGCCAAAAAAGCAGCAGCAAAGGACCGCAGAGACGACGATGACGAAAATGGACCCAAGCCGAACTCGGACTTGGAAGCAGGCAAAGGCTTGCCTTTTATATATGGAGACCTACCACGCGAAATGGTCACGGAACCAATGGAGGACCTTGACCCCTATTACAGCAACAACAGGGTATGTGACTTGATGGTCATTACTGCTTCAATGTTAACTAAAAAAATGCCATGTTAAAGGGTTCTTTTAGCCTTTTATAAGAGTTGAAATATAACCCTACTTCGGTGGTAAAATGTTTTGTAGTCATTTTAATTTTTTTTATACTAGTTTATGCAACTTTAATGTTTCCTTGGAGGTTTTTGTATCTTTCTTAAGAGCTGTGGCATAAGCTATTATCTGGTTTTGTTGGTGTAGGAAGCAGGATGTATGTAAAAAATATGTTTTTCAGTGAGATCTGTTCTACCTGCCAAAAGACTTTTCAGAGAATTTTGTGATTCACACACATCTGCCAAACAGTACCACCAAGGCGGTATTCTCCAGTTCAGCATTGCAGCTTCTTGTGTCCAATTTTCACCGCCATTCTGGCCACTGGTCTGTAAATTAGCACCATCACATCAATGATGTATGGTCTGCTGACCATGGGATTTTCTTGGTTAAATAAAGGTGTGTAAATCAAACTAAGCATAATTACAAATCCCTTACAGCAGTTCACATATATGTATTTTAGTTTATTTCCCAGAATTCTAGTTTGAAGCAAATATGTGTTTGGAAAACAACTAAATCCTTTACTGTAGGCAGAGTAAAGGACACAAACTGACAGTTGCAGGTCTGGGGAGTAGAGAATGTGTAGTCCTATTCAAGAAGGGTATATTCTTGCATGAAGAAATGCACCTGTGGATGTGCTGCATTTGCAGTTGGGAGCTGCAGGGCACAAATATTTTAAAAACTTTAGAAAGTAGACATAGCATTATTATGTTTTTGCATGTACAGTTTGCATGCATTATTTATTATTTTATTCCATACTCTTTCTATACTTTAAAGTGGTATCAAACCCAAAATCAAATGTATTGTATTGTAGCTTACTAACCCTTAGATGTGACGCCTTTTATTTTTTATTTTAAACTTTCTTTCTTCTATTTTCATCTGGTGATACAGCCAGTAAATCTGATGTTTTTCAAAAGAACACGCTCTCCAGCAGAATGTATCAGTTACAGAGATGAGACAAACCATTTAATACTAGCAGGGGTTCTTATAATGATCACCTTTTATTAATTTATGTAAAACCTTTATACTAAATGGAAAAAGAATTGTTTGCTGTAACTGCTTATAAGTATTAGCTGGAGTTTGGCTTCAATTTGTTTGTGTATTTAAATCTACTAGTCAGTCTAACACCCCCCAGCCTGACAATGTTGCTGTCCAAAGGTGCCCCTGTGCTCCTTCATCCAGGGGGCACTCTAATACCGGAGGTGTGTTACTGGCCAGATAGTCAGATGAAAACAGAGGGGAAAAGGCCTAAGAAAATAAAATAAATGCAGCCACCCCATCTAATGACTGCTAAGCTGCAATATATTACATTTTTGGTTTGGGGTGTATTACCGCTTTAATGTCAATTAAAATATATACACAATGTATAATTCATATCATTTGCATAGATGTGGACTGGTGTAGAGATGCCAGAACTGAGTACTCCTAGCCCAAACCCCCTTCCCTGTTACTATAGAGATTTTTAGTGTTGTGTCTCTTTTGGTTGTGTCTCTTTTGTGTCTCTTTTGGTTGCCATCTATCTTCAGGCTGCGCAACCTGGGACAACTGTGTCATTTTTATTTCAGTTGCCAGTTGTGTAATCGACTCAAAGTAATCCTAAAGGTTGGAATAAAAAAAATAAATATACATGTTATACTTACATGCTCTGTACAGTAGTTTTGCACAGAGCAGCCCCAATCCTCTTCTTTTTTGGGTCCAAGGCTGTGTTTCTGGCTCCTTCCCCTAGCCGAGTGCCCCCAATAGCAAGCCTTTTGCTATGGGGGCATTCGAGCAGGTTCACTGCCGAGCCACGTTCCTGTGAATGGACATTGTCCATTTACACACAGAGCACTGCTCTGCCCTGCCCTGCCCCCCACTCTTTCTTCATTGGCTCACTGGCTGTGATTGACAATCCAGCTGCTGTGTGGATAAATAAGGAGAGCGAGACCTGGGAGAGATGGGGCTCAGGTCAGTATAAGGGAGGACGGGGGGGGGTTTGAGGGGGGAGCTGCAGCCAGAAGGTTCTTCACCCTAATGCATTAAATCAAAGACTTTCTTCCTTGAAACCACTTTAAAGTTTTTTAATTCAATTTCAATAGGGTCGGGATAACTTGAGACTCTTTTAGGTTTTTATCGCTGTCTCTAATTTCACTGAGGACATGCACCCTCTCTGTTTGTCCTGGTGATCATTATGTGGGAAGAAAGTAAGATCCTCTATAGTCTTCTTCCGCCAACAACATTCCACTGAAACTGCCCACTAAAATGACCTACTAACTGCTAAAACCAATGGCCATTACTCAATACTCATACTCCTAGACCTTTCCGCTGCCTTTGACACAGACGACCACCCGCTCCTCCTCAGTAAACTCCACTCCAATGGCCTCTGTGACCTTTCTCAGAGCACTTTCAGTGTCACATACAACAACAACTCCTCCGCTCCTCTTCCTCTTTCAGTTGGTGTACTCTAAGGCTGTGTCCTCCTTTTCTCTCTCTACACCTCCTCCCTGGGCCAACTGATAACCTTCCATGGCTTCCAATACCACATCTATGCTGATGACACCAAGATCCATCTCTCCACTCCCCAGCTCACCCCCTTAATCTCCTCAAGTATCACTAATCTACTAAGTGATACATCAGTATGGATGTCACATCACTCCCTTAAACTCAATCTTTTGAAAACCGAGCTTGTAATATTTCCTCCTCCACGATCCCCGGCTCATGACTTTACCATTAAGATCAACAGCACAACCATTGGTCCTTCCCCTCATGCCAGGGTGCTAGGTGTAATCCTAGACTGACCTCTCCTTCGGGCCCCACATCCAATCACTGGCTTAATCCTGCCGCCTCAACCTCTGCAACATTTCCAAAATCTGCCCCTTTCTGACCAATGACACCACAAAGCAACTCATCCACGCTTTTGTTATATCCTGCCTTGATTACTGCAACTCCCTCCTCACTGGTCTACCGTTACACAGGTTATCCCCCCTTCAGTCTATTATAAATGCTGCTGCTAGACTCATACACCTTACCAACTGATCAACGACTACTTCCCCTCTCTGCCAATCCCTTCATTGGCTTCCACTAACCCAACGTATAAAATTCAGAATACTAACCACAACATACAAAGCTATCCACAACACTGCCCCTAGCTACATCACCAACCTCATCCACAGATACTGTCCAAATCGCCTGCTCCGCTCCTCCCAAGACATCTTGCTCTCTAGCTTCCTCGTCACCTCCTGCGCTCACCTCCAGGACTTCTCCAGAGCCTCTCCCATCCTCTGGAACTGCCTACCCCAGTATGTCCAGTCAGCCCCCACCCTGTCAGCCTTTAGGTGATCTTTGAAAACTCACTTATTCAGGGAAGCCTACCCCACCTCCACCTAAGAACTGTACTTGAGACACCTCCATCAGATCATCCCCTGCAGCTATCACCTTTTGTACCACCTCCCCCATCCTTTAGATTGTAAGCTCCACAAGCAGGGCCCACCTATTCCTTCTGTTCTGAAATGTATTGTAATTATACTGTCTCCCTTTATATTGTAAAGTGCTGTGCAAACTGTTGTCATTATATAAATCGTGTATTATAATAATAACAATACTGGTAGGGTTTCTAGGTAAAACATTGCACTTTGACACTGTCACCATAGGGTCACTGACAAATCAAGACAAGCTCTAAAAAAAAGAAGTTTATTATTATACAGGATTTATATAGCACCAACAGTTTGCTCAGCACTTTACAATATAAAGGGAGACAATACAGCAATGATACAGTTCAATACAAGGGGATAAGCAGGGCCCTGATCCTGGGAGCTTACAATCTAATAGGATCCAGTATAGTTACTTTTCCGGTGGCCTGTGCCTTGAAATGCCACCACCTCACTATTCTCCAGCCGCTGCAGGTATTTGACTGGTGAAGGTATTCTACCTGCTTCTCCCTTGCAAGTACACAATGATGTATAAGGCAGCAGGAGAAACAATTGCACATGGTGGGAGGAGGAGATATTTGACCTACCTGATCTGTAGAATACCTGCAGTGGCTGGAGAGCACTGAAGTGGTAAAGTTCTGTTTTATATGTGCAGTGTTTATCCAAAGCTGCTACTTCCAGTGCAGTAACATACACTGAATATTTAAAGCAACAGTTTGCCAGTAATTTAAAGGGGAACTAAACCCTTGTATCTGTTTCAACCAAATAAGCTGCCATTGTGACATCTGTTTATCCTGAAGCTGCCATGGTGCTGCACATGTGATCAGTTGTGACGCCAGCCATTTGGTGGTTTGACAGTTTGGTTGAGAGCATTAGCATTCATGTCATGCCTTGAATGTAACTATCTTTTGAAACAGTTAAATTGATTTAGTTCCGCTTTAAACTCAAACAACATTTTGAGAGGGTCAGTCAGTCAGTTATATGAACAGTGGAAAAATTTTTTCCTAAATACTGTCTACAAACTCTTTAATGGTTCCAAGAACACATTTACACATTTTAAATACTTTTGGCAGTTACTGAAAGTCATGGTTGGTTGTAGATTAGCAGTTGCACTGACATTAAAGCAGAACTTTACCCATAACAGCTTGATAAAAAAAAATATTGAAAATCCGTGCAGCCGCACCACCCGCACCGAGAAATGCGGACCCGCAGGAGGGTGCCCTTAGTTCTAATGGCATGTCACCCACACTGGAAAACGCAACCGTACTGGGAACCGAGGTTCCTGTGCAGGCTGCATTTTCAAAAGAAGTGCAGGGACTTCTCTGAGTGTCACGGGGCACGGGAGTCCATTCAAATGAATGGACTCTCTTGCCTTCGCAAAACGCGGCCCGCACGGCTGCATATATGTGAACTGGGGCTTATTCCATATTAATTATTATGCTACCAAAATTATTGGGTGCTGTAAATTGCCTTCAGCTTTGTTCCTGATTCTTCTTGCTGATGGCTGCCATTTTGCTGATGCTCACAACATCTGAACATCAGTAAATCAAAAGCAGAACTAAACCCATTGATTAATGGTTTAAAAACACAGTTACATTCCTGGAATGCTAGGATTGCTAACTGTCACGGGTGCTTGTGTCCTTAACCAAACTGTCATGCCATCAAATGGCTGATGTCATAACTGATCACATGTGTAGCATCCAGGGGCAGACTGACAACTTATGGGGCCCCTGGGCAATAATGGATCATGGGGCCCGTGTCCTTGCCCAAACTCAAAAAAGCCTATGAAAAAGGTACCAGGGGCATTTCATGGGGCCCCCTACTGACCCCGGGCCCTCGGGCAGTGCCCGAATTTCCAAATGGTCAGTCCACCCCTGGTAGCATCATGGCAGTTGCAGATCAAACAGAAGCAGCTTCCTTGGCTGTAAAAGATAGGAGGATTTAATTCTGCGTTAAGGGCTCATTGACGTCATGATGCACAGACTTGAGTTTTTCTGCATGTGTTCTGCAAGGCAACAAAAAAAAAATTGTTCTCTATGTGCCCTGTTCACACCACAATGCTAGTATTGTGCAAATTTTTCTGTGCACGGATCTGCAATGTGTATCAAACTCATTGCAACGTGCATGAAAACTGATGTAAACTGATGTCTCTGTAAGTGAAATCTGCATGTCAGTTTCCATCAGTTTTTCTGATGGAAGCAAATCGACCTCTAAAAATTTGTCAGTACCTAAAAATGGAGAGCAAATGAGCATGTGCAAAGCAGGGTGAGACAGTGTATTACTGGATTTTAAACAGTATAGCCACTTATTTTTAAGGTTTTACATAGCTATACCTGAAAAGGGGCCAGGTTGAAGTGACCTAGCAAGACTTAATTTTCTGACTAAAGTTCCACTTTAAATTACAACAGATTTTAGCCCTGATTCCCACTTGAGGGTATGTAGCTTGAGGCCTCATTCATACCATGGTGCAGAGACATGAGTTTTTCTGCACGCATTCTGCAAGGGGAAAAAAAACAATTGTTCTCTATGTGCCCTGTTCACACCACAACCCTAGTATTGTGCAGATTTTTTCTGTGCAGGAATCTGCAACATGTATAAATCTCACTGAAACACGCATGAAAACTGATGTAGACTTGTGTCTCTGCGAGTGAAATATGTTCATTCTTTTCCATCAGTTTTTCTACATGTATGGTGCGAATGAAGCCTAAAGCTCAAAGCTCCACAAAGAGCGGAAAAGATAGAACTCGACACTTCAGCACTCTGAAACGGATAGCGGCGCTTGTAGCATAGTCCAATAGTCATATGGTCCTGTCACAGCCCGGACTGGAAAGAACAGGCAGCGCAGCCCTCCTCAGACTGGGGAAATCCAACGCTAGTCAAAAACATAAAAAAGAGAGGGTGCATTATCTTATCATTACACTTTATTAAAGGATGTAAAATACAAATATTATATACACAAGGCAAGTGAGCTTAAAAGCATATATTACATAAAGCACACATTATGGACCTCTTTCCACCTCTAAAGAGAGACAAAATGGCAAGACCAGCTGATGCGTTTCGGGGACCTAATCCCCCTTCTTCAGAGCTAGGCTGGTCCCTCCCAGAACTCAGACTCCTTATATAGATGACATTGTTTGATTGTGCAGCCCACCTACCACTAGAGGGTGGGGAACAGGGGGAGGAGGTTCTATCACGAAGACGCCACCTCCTAACCATATTCTATGTGTATAAAAGCATATAACAAAACTTAAAGCGTGATAACACATAATATACAGCCCACCGCAGGCAGTAAAAATAAATATAAAAATATGGAACAAACTGAAGAGTGATGTTATAGGTCAAACTTGTGATAAAAACAATGATGCTAATGATATTGTATTATAGAGAGAGATGTCAGAGTTACCATTTTCTATATATACCACTGAACCCAGGAGGAGCTCATCCATCCGCTCCTCCACAACACCACCACTAACATCATTCTTCAGTTTGTTACATATTTTGTATATTATTACTACCTTTGGTGGGCTGCATTGGGATAGATCCAGAGCCTGGACTAGCTGAGTGACAACAGCCGACACTAGCGTGCTGTCAGCTGAAAAGGGGTCATAGAAGTGCAGAATGAAGTGAACTCCTGTGACCAACAGAAGTAGGTCCAAAAGAGCTTTGGCCATGCTTTTCTCTTTTTTTTTTTAAATCAATCTTTATTAACATTTTCAGGTTATATAAAAGTATCATTAAATACGTTCACAGGCAAACAAACAAAAGGAAGGAACCAGAGGACATACAGCAGCATCTATAAACCATAAATGTTGATTGTAAGTTATACATAAGCTGGGCACCAATATTACCCAGGAATGCAATTACTTTACAAAACACACCATAGAAAGCACATAGGCTGTTTGTGTAAATCCAAAAATTAAAATAAAAGGAAGAAGGAAAGGTACACACACAACCAAAAAAAGAAAAAAAAAGGGGGGGGGGTAGGGGAAATAAGGCAGAGTAAAAAAAAAAAACCCTATCCAAGGAACAACGAAAAACACCTGGGTGGGTAAAAACAGGAATATAGGGTTATACAATGTTTCATATCGGTTTGTGAGGAGGTAGCTAGACTATGAGAGCCCATACAGAAAAATCATCTGATATCTCAAAGGAATAGTACATCCATCCCTGCCATACTGCTTTACATTTCTCCCGTTGATTCCTAACCATGTGCACCCATTGCTCAGGTTCCATAATTGCATGTACTTCCCTCTTCCAATTGGAAAGTGTTGGGCAAACAGATCTAGGAATCAAGGATTTAGCTGCTTTCAGTAGATGGGGAATGATGCTTTTTTTTTTTTGTACAGCCATGCTTCTCTTTTAACAATATTTCCTTTTCACTTCATAGTTTAAGGGTACCTTCCCCATTTTTTATCCCCATTGTATTTGACACTCAGGCTTGGTTCACATATGTGGTGACGCTGCAGATCTGCACAAAAATCAGTGCAGAAGCATTACCCACACAGAAGAATGCGGACCCGCTGGCCGGTGCCATTAATTCTAATGGCACACCGCCCGCACTGGAAATCGCAACCGCACTGGGAACCAAGGTTCCTGTGTGGGCTGCAGTTTCCAAAGAAGTGCAGGGACTTCTTTCCTGCGTGTCTCGGGGTACGGGTGTCCATTCAAATGAATGGGCTCCTGTGCCGGTGCAAAATGCGGCCCGCAGGAACGCACATATGTGAAGCAGGGCTAACAGTAAAATATGTGTAAAAACCACTGTCTAACAATTGACTCAATATCTAGGAATGTGTTAGTAATTTGGAGTTTTGAGCTCAGCTTCAGGTATAATTTCACTGTTTTATTTCCCCATGTTCTTTTCATAGATGCTTCAGGAGGCAATAACTGGTGGCAAAGCTGATCCATTGGGTTGGAAAGGGAAGGAGGGGTGGTATTATTGTAGGTGTGCCTGGAATGGCTAGGTTTTTTAAAATGAGAAATGTCTGTATGTAGGAGAGCAGAGGAACAGCAGCTTTAATAATTTAAAAACCATGCTCTAGAATTGAATGCCTCTTTAAGGGGACAGATTGGTGTTGATTTACTAAAGGCTTAAGGGCTATTCCCTTAGCAAAGGAATTTTCCCTTAGCTTAGTGAATGAGGTTAAACTCTGCTGACTTCCATCATCCAATCATGGGCAAGCAAAAATACTGTTTTCCTTTCTCCTTTCATTCCTTTGTATATGCTTTGCAAAGTTAATTTTCACTGCATTTTCTAAGTTAGGGGAAAATTCCCTTGCAACGTAAACAGCCTATTTGCTTTTAGTAAATCAACTCCATTGCGGGTTTTTTTTGTGTGTTTCTCTATTTATTCTGTTCAGAACGTAAAGCAGAGAATAGCAATAAGGTTCTTTAGTAAGAAACATACTTCCACATTAATAATTTTGCTGTCAAAATTAATGGGTGATGTAAATTGCCTCCAGCATTGTTCCTGTTTCTTCTTGCCAGAGGCTGCCATTTTGTTGAAGCCCAGAGCCACGAGCAGCAGTAAACCTTTAAGCAGTCAGCACAAATTTGGCACAGTGCCCAAAAATAGAGAGCAACTGAGCATGTGCAGAGCATTATTGGATTTTAAACAATATAGGCACTTATTTTTAGTGTTTTACATATCTATACCAGCGAAAGGGGCCAGCAGGAAGGGATCTAGCAGGACTTAATTTTCTGACTAAAGAAACAAACTAAAAATCATTTCTATTTTTTAGCCAGATGAAAAACTGCTAAATTGTTATATTTTCCATTTTTTTTGCCAGCAATTGGAGTACTGGGCTTCTTTTAACATGTTTACCAGGTCCATCCTAATTGATCAAGCTTGTTTTTCAAAATTCAGTAGCTAAAATGATAAACATACAGCTAAGAAACAGAGTCATTCAGACAAAACCTACAATAATACTAAGCAAAGAAAGATCAAAGGTGTAAACACCAAGAATGATCGTAACGCACCAACCCCTTGGACTGAAACCAGTGGTCTAATGCAAGGAGTGGTCTAATGCATTAGGGGTCTAATGCAAGGAATGACCAGAATATATACAGTATATATATATATATATTTGTGTGCCGGTTAGAAATTGGTGCCCTGGCAAGCTATATGTAAGTTCACAGTGTGAAGCAATGAGAAACAATATAAAACAATCTGACAGAAGCTTATGTAAGCTAGATAAAGCAGGCAGCTATAGAACACACTACTAATCTTACTCTGGAAATGCTGCTTCGTTCCAGCATGGGTGTGCTGTGCGGCTGTAGGAGACAAAAAGGGGAGGGAGAGAGAAGTACAACAACCACAGTGTAGCATGGAAAGTGTAATTTTAATTGAAAATGTAAAAAAAAGAGTTAAATAGGCAGACAGGTAGCCAGGATGCTGATGGTCAAGGCAAGGCTTCCTGGTTACCTGTCCGAACTCTGTCCAAGAGGCTACCTGACTGTCATGCTCAGCTCCTTTTTAACTTTGTGAATGTTTCTTTTTTACATTTTCTATTAAAATTACACTTTACATGGTACACTATGGTTGTTTTGCTTCTCTCCCCCTCCCCTCTTTTTGTCTCCAACAACCACAATGATATAGGTCTCCTAATGGGTCAGCTCTGTATAGGTCCCTACAGACTTGCAGACACCCTCAGAAAGCAAACAGCATCTGGTGTTCTCTCTCTCTTTAGAAAAATCTAATAATGTTTTGTGGCATCGGAGACATCGTATGTAAAATTTTAATTAAAACGATTTTTAAAAAATGTATTGTAATAAAGTATAAACTAAAAAAAACAAATTGACCTTTAGGCCCCTTTCCGTATGTCCGTTTTTCATCTGTCCATTTAAGGATGAAAAACGGACACCCATGTATCTCTATGGACTAGTGGATGTAAACGGATGATCATCTGTTTACATCCGTTAATGTCCACATCCATTAACATCCATTTTTTTGAATGGAAGAAAACCCTATTTTGCTTCCGTTAAAAAAACGGAACGGATGAAAAATGGGTGTAAGTGGACAAAAAGGATGTAAACGGACAAAAACGGATGTAGGCAGACAAAAACAGATGTAGACGGATGTAAGCAAAAGTAAGTAAGTAAGGCAAAAACTGATGGAAATGGATGAAAAACAGATGTAAATGGACAAAAGTGGATGTATACGGATGTAAACGGCCGAAAACATTGATGTAATCGGATGAAAACAGACAGAAACTGGATCCAAAATAATGTAAAAAGGATGAAAAACTGATGTGAACTGATGAAAAACTGATGTGAACTGATGCAAACTGATGTGAACTGATCCACCTGTGTGAAAAGACCCTAAAAAATTGCTTTTTCACTTTAAATATGTCTGTTTTCAATAAATCATTTCACATAACCTGAAATTTAAAATTTAGCAAGGTGATTCATTCTACCAGAATGTAAACAGATCCATATCTGTAGTTTGTGGCTATACTATTTCACTTTGTCACAGTGAGAAAGCGTTTATATAGCAATTTAGCTGTACAGAAATTATTTGTAACATGTTTTACTGTAAAATAATGGTAGCCGTAATACAATTACAGTTATAAGGACATGATCATTTTAAAGAGTTTGGTGTTCAGTTTTTTTCATTCGTTAATATGGATTTTTATTTCTGTGTGTTGCAGGGTTCATAAAGTGGGAAGGAACTTTGTTTTAGCTTTGGATAGAGTAGGTAAGAATTATAGCACCTGTCTAGCCTATAGCTGATTGCAAATCCGACAGGCTGCTTTACAGAAGTCGATTGATAGGTCGACTTCTGTAAACCCATCTGATGTGAACCAGCCTTAACACATACTGATCCTAATGTGAGGGTCTGTTTTGGTCAGCCTGACTTTGTTGGAACAGAAGTCTGTAAAACCAGCCACAGACGTTTGAAATCTTGGCCGGTTCAGCAGGAATTAGATTTGAACCGTGTATTAGCAGGCTGAATGTACCCAAGTTGATCAATCGATCCACTTGGATGCAACCAGCCTGCCAGATCTTACATGCGACTATTGCTAGTGGCTATTAAAGCCGCTAGCAATAATCACTGTCTCCTCCCAGCAGGGACGGTTTACCCCACGCACCTTAACCCCCTTCCTCACCTAGAGAACACACTGTGTTGATAGGGGAATCGAGTTGTGGTTGCAGGAAAGAAATTTGCACCATCTATGGCCTGCCTGAGCTCCAAAGCCTGACCGTAGTGAGTGCCCCTGTGTTTAGTAATACACTGCAGATAATATTGGTGCTGTATTTCAGTCAAGGACGTAATCACTTGATCTTCATTGGTCTCTGTAGTTAATGAAAAATAATTAGCAGTTAATTATTCTTAAACAATACACTTGGTCAACTGCAGAACAGAAAGCAATTAACCAACTCTGAAAAAATATGTTAGTGCTTGCCATTGTAAGAAAGCATTTTAGTAAATGGGAAGGAAAGGTTTTCAAAGCAGTTATCTGGTGATGGTTCGCAACCCAGAATCGATAACGTCCCATCACCGGCTTCCTCTTTACTGCTGCTTACCACTGGCTTTTTACCAACAATAATTACAAATAGAGCTTGGATTAACGGGATTTGTTTGCTTCAAGCAGTTTTCGCATACCCATTAAAATCTATGAGAATCGGGGGGGGGAGGGAATGGGAGGGGGCAATCCCCCCCCATGCCTTATTTTTAACCCCCCCCCCCCATGCCTGTTTTTTTTAAACTAGGAAAACTTAGAATATGTACAGACACAGCACATGATTTACTGATAGCCTCAAAAATGTTAGAAAAGACCAAAACTAAGCATGGCTAAGTAATCTGCATGCCTAAACACACACTTTTAGAGTGGAAATGCACTGCATCTGAGCACCACAAACCAAAAGGCACTATTTACATTTTTTTTTTTAATCCAAACAACTTTTATTGTCAAGACCTTAAACAAATGGAACAGTGCTTACAGAGATCACGTCTTTTAAAACAGATGATGCCTGGAGATTGTCTCACCAAAATCGCCAATGGTTCTAACGCCAAAGGAAGCAAAAAGGGCGAGAGACGGCAGCCCTGCCTTGTCCCCTTCTGCAGCCTGAATGAATCTGACAAATCCCCGTTAACCCGGATTCGGGCACTAGGGGCCGCATAGAGAAGACTCACCCAACTAATGAACTTGGAAACCAAACCGCATCTAGATAATACCTCCATAAATAAGGTCATTCCACACTATCAAATGCCTTACCCGCATCAAAAGATAAAATTGCCCTCCCCCCAGGGTTGTCCACTGGAATTTGCAAATTCAAAAAATGTCTGTGAATATTATTAGCCGTCACTCTAGAGGGAATAAACCCCAACTGATCTTTATGCAGGATATTACCAATGATCCAAGCCAGTCTAATAGCTAGAACCTGGGCCAGCAATTTAGCATCCGTATTCAGAAGGAAATAGGTCGGTAGGAGTCTGGTTTTAATCTTTTCCAGGATTCAACGATACTATAATAACAGCTTCATTCATGGAGGGGGGCAAACCATCTCTATCCATGGCAGCATTCAGGGCATTGAGAAAGGCTGGGAGGAGTTCACCGTATCTCTTATATATTTCGAATGACAATCCATCAGAGCCTGGGGATTTATTACTGGGGATACCTGCTAAAGCTTCGGATAGCTCCTCAACAGTAATTGGCATATCTCATTCTCTCTGGTCAGTCAGATATTTAAATTATTTTTAACTGCTTTCCGTCCGCCCTATAGCAGAAGTATTGCTTCAGGGCGGCATGGGTGCACAAACTTTTATACATATATATATATATATATATATATATATATGTGATTTTTTTAGTTCTGGGTAGGGGAGCACACGCACGCCCTACATGCGCCGCCATTCATGGCCTCGGTTGTCAGTCACGGGTCCCGGTCGGTGATTACTTGCCGGCGCTCGGTGATTGCCGAGCATCTCTGATGGGGGGGGGGGGAGAACTGTTTGTAAACATTACAGTTACCCCCCCGTCAGCTCCTGCACACTGCTTTGCATGGCTCTGCATAGCACAGCCATGCAAAGCAGTGTGCTTATAGTGAAGCACTAACACAGGACACAGTGTAAAACAGCACACAGTCAACCTTTTGATCGCCCCACATGTTAACCCCTTCCTGCCCAGTGCTATTAGTACAGTGTCAGTGCTTTTTATTAGATGTCAGTGACACCAAGTCAGTTCCCCCCAGTGTCAGAATAGCCGCCGCAGTCTCGCTAAAAGTCACTGATCACCGCTATTATTAGTAAAAATAAAAATTAAAAATCCCAGTATATATACCGCCATTTGTAAACACCATAACTTTCACGTATACCAATTAATTTACATGTATTGGGATTTTTTTTTAGCAAAGACATGTAGCAGAATGCATTTTGGACTAAATTTTATGACGAATTTTGATTTTTTTTAATTTTTTACTGGACATGTTTAATAGCAAAATGTAAAAAAAATATTGGTTTTTTTTCTCAAAATTGTTGGTCTTTTTTTTTCTATAGCAAAAAAAATAAAAACCGCACGGGCGATCAAATCCCGCCAAAAGAAAACTCTATTAGTGGGAAACAAAGGACGTAAAATTTCATTTGGGTGCAGCGCTGCATAACTGCGCAGCTGTCACTTAAAGTATGCAGCGCCGTAACACAAAAAAATGGCCTGGTCAGGAAGGGGGGTAAATCCTCTGGAGGGAAAGTGGTTAATATTAAAAACAAACTCCCCCATCCATCCATGTATCCATGCTTTATTTTGCTGAGAAATCACTTTGAAAACATCCCCCTAGCATTTCTGGCTGTGGCCATCTTGAGTAAGGGCAGATGATTCATGTATTATTATTATACAGGATTTATATAGCTCCAACAGTTTGCTCAGCGCTTTACAATATAAAGGGAGACAATACAGCAACAATACAGTTCAATACAAGAGGGTTAGGAGGGCCCTGATCCTGGGAGCTTACAATCTAAGAGATTGACTTCAGTCTGCTGTCAGCTGAAAATGGGTCACAGGAGTGCAGAACAAACTGCACTCCTGTGATCCACAGAAGTGCAGCCAAAAGAACTTTAGCTGTACTTCTTTACCACTTCATGTCCGGACACTTTCACCCCCTTCCTGCCCAGGCCAATTTTCAGCTTTCAGCGCTGTCACACTTTGAATGACAATTGTGCGCTCATGCAACACTGTACCCATATGCATTTTTTAGCATTTTTTTCAGACAGATAAAATTTTATTTTGGTATTTATTCACCACTGGGATTTTTAGTTGTTTTTGCTATATAAATGAAAAAGTCCAAAAATTTTGAAAAAGTGTTTTTCTTATAAAGTTTTGCAAATAAATAATCTTTCTTCATAAATCTTGGCCAAAATTTATTCAGTTATCTTTTTAGTAAAAAAATAACCCAAATTAGTTTATAACCAAAAATTATAATTTTTTAAACATTTTTATTTTATTTTTATTTTTTTTTAACATACTGTCACCCTAGCAGTACATTGTCACCATAGTGACACTCTACTACTTGTGGGGGGTGATGAAGATTTTTTTTTTTATACACTGATTGCTTTTACACACATAAAGGCTGTAAAAGCAATCATTTCTCCTTCTCTCTGGCTGCATTCTTGCAGCCATTGAGAAATACTGTGTGAGCTGTGATTGGTCACAGCTTGTCACATGGTACAAGGCTGTTGTGAGTAGCCTTGTACCAGGTGACCTCTATGATCATTCACAGATTTCACACGTAGTAAGCAATGTTGTCAGAAGTGACATCTTGCTTACACCTATTCATGTGATCACTGATTGGCCAATCAGTGATCACATGATCGGGACCTCACACAGAGGTCCCGTACAGTGATCAGTGTTCCGTTGTGTCCGGAGGACACAGCAGGCACCGGATTGCGGTGCCGTGTGATCCCAGGGAACGCGCACAATCCAAAAGGCCGGGTGCCGTTTATGAACGGCAACCCGCCCCTGGACTGCCACTGTCCGGCCGTTTATATACAGCGGCCGGACGGGAAGTGGTTAACCACTGGTCTGCTGGGGCAATTTTTGAATTTTTTTGCACTTGTTAAAATCTGTGTTTTACTAGAAATTGTAAATTGTGTAAACCCCCAAAAAGTATGTCTTTTCTGAAAGCAGAGACCCTGGAGAATAAAATGGAGATTGTTGCAATTTTTTGTTGCATGATATTTGCATAGTTATTAGCATTTACTTTCTGGAACCCATCTGCCCTTAGCTCAAGCATACAGGCAGGAGGGTGTGCTTAGCTGAGAGGACCCCTCCTGCATTCCTGAAGACTCCTGGGATGTATGGCATAATTTGCCTAGGCATGGAAACCAGGAGGTAACTGAAGAAATGTAAAAACAGTTTAAAACAAGTAAATATAATATACTTTTCTATTTACTAATGCTAGAAGCATTAGAAGCATGTAGATGCAAAATAGTCAATGTCGACTGAGACAGTAAAGTTCCACTTTAAAGCATGACAGGCCTGGTAAAATAGTGCAATTCCTGCACTACCATGCCCATAAAGAGAGAACACAGACACAACTGACACTACTGTGGAATAGGTGGAAGAGTATTTTGTCTATACAGCATATTATGTTTGTGGTCGTAAATTCAAATGTTACCTTGGAGATCAGTGTAAATTCCTCCAATACATTAATGGTCAGTACAAATTCCAATGTTACATTGAAGGTCAGTGTAAGTTCTTCTGTTACATTGATGAACAGTGTAAATTCCCCTTTTACATTGGTGGTCAGTGTCCATTTCCCTATTACATTGCTGGTCAGTGTCTATTTCCCTGTCACATTGATGGTTAGTGTAAATTCTCTTGTTACATTGGTGTTCATTGCATATTCCTCCGTTACACTGGTAATCATGCATAGTATGTGTAGCCAGTATAAATTCCCCCATTACATTGGTAGTCAGTATTAATTCTCCCAATATATTGGTAGTCAGTGTAATCTCCTTTATTACATTTGCGGCCAGTGTAAATTTACATGTAGCATTGGTGGTTAGTGTAATTTTCTCTGTTACATTAGTTGTCAGTATAAATTGCCCTGTTACGTTGTTGGTCAGTGTAAATTCCTCTAATACACTGGTGGCCAGTGTGATTTACACTTGTAGTCAGTTTAAATTTACTAATTGACGGTCAGCATCTATTCCTGTTACGCTGGTGATCAGTGTAAATTTCTCCTTTACACTTGAGAGTAGTATAAAGTTCCCTATTACATTAGTGGTTAGTGTGAATTTCCCCATTACATTGGTAATCAGTTAAAATTTACTCATTGGTTCTCAGTATGCTGTATATTCTTCTGTTACATTAGTCATGAGTGTAAATTTCCCCATAGCATTGGTGGTCAATTATATTGATTGTCAGTGTAAATTCCCTGTTACATTGGTGGTCAGTGTAAATTCCCCATTACATTGCCGGTCAGTGTGAATTTCTTTGTTACATAGGTGGTCAGTGTAAATTCCCCATTACATTGCCGGTCAGGGTGAATTATTTTGTTACGTTGGTGGTCAGTGTAAATTCACCTTTACATTGCCAGTCAGTGTGAATTCTTTTGTTACGTTGGTAGTCAGTGTACATTGCCCATTACATTGCCGGTCAGTGTGAATTCCTTTGTTACGTTGGTGGTCAGTGTAAATTTCCCATTACATTGCCGGACAATGTGAATTCCTTTGTTACGTTGGTGGTCAGTGTAAATTCCCTTATTACATTTCCGGTCAGTGTGAATTATTTTGTTACGTTGGTGGTCAGTGTAAATTCCCCTTTACATTGCCGGTCAGTGTGAATTCCTTTGTTACATTGGTGGTCAGTGTAAATTCCCCATTACATTGCCGGTCAGTGTGAATTCCTTTGTTACTTTGGTGGCCATTGTAAATTCACCCGTTACATTGGTGGTTAGCATAAATTCCTCTGTTATATTGGTGGCCAATGCAAATGACACTAACATGAAGAGAGTTAGAGCACAAACAGAGGGAAAGCTCCCTTTACTCATGTTAACATTTAGGCTTCATGCACACTGGGGCTTTTATCACAAACGCACTTAAACTGTATTTTTGCAAATGTGTTTAGGTCCGTCAAGTGCTTGGACATTTATTTATTTCATTGGCCATATTAATAATTTATTCTGGTCATTAGAATAAAAAAATGCTCAAGTATACTAGCGGTTAGGCATGTTTGGAATGTGTTTGCGCGTGTTTACCTGCGTTTAGTCGTGCCAGGTGGTTTTTATGCTCGAAAGCTCCTGTCCTGAACATGACTTTGCTGTTGGCCTATAGAGTGCATAGACATATAGGCCAACATGGAGGCGAGTTTAAAGGCAGAGAAAAAAAAAGCTCAAATGGCTTTATAAGCAGCGGTTTTGATCCAGAGTGGTCAGCTGAGCAGAGAAAATGAGAGACATAACACACATTATGTATTTGTATTTTCTCCTTGTTGGAGATTTGTGTCTTTACTGATGTTTTCTGCTAGGAAAAAGGAATTCATGAAGCTTGTGCCCTGTTCCTCCCTCTCTCTGCTCACTGGTCTGGCAGCTGTGGATGATTAACAAAAGCATTCCTGGTGTCACAATACATTTTACACAAGTAGAGAATGAATGGATCTTTCCCTCTAGCTCCGTTCTGCCTTATTCTATAATTGACACTTTTAAAGTGATACAAAACCCAGGACTCTAAATTCATTATATTTTATCTCCCACAGTACCTAGAACATGGAAATGCAATTATTTTAGTAAATATAAACTGCTAAATACCTTTTCTCATCAGCAGTTAGAGCAGTCTTGTCACTTCTATTCGTGTTAAGCAGAACACTGGTTAAAGCTTGTAGGAGGAGTTTTCTTTCTGCTCTAGGAGGATGCAGAACCCCTGACCTCTGTCTGGACAGTGCTGATTGGCCCTGTGCTGATCACATACACCCTCCCAAGAAAAAAAAAACAAAACTCTATAGCAATACACACCAAACTGATCATGTGCATGTGACCAGGGGTTCAGTCTGTATGAGGTAGTCATTTCAACAAGAGGAGGAGCAGAGAAGTTAGGATCAAACAGCCTTTTTACACAATGCAGAGGATTAACCCCTTAGGTTCCACAGTGAGTATAACAAGCATGCTTTACTGCATATACAGACTGATTTTACTGTTGCGGGTTTAATAGCATTTTAAGTGCTCCTGGTCCCCCCTCTGCTTTGCAGGAATGATCACAGTGTGACAAGTGCCATCTGCCAAGCAATACCAGGACAGGGTCCTTTAGCAGTCAAAACAAAAATTCCAGAGCTTGACCTCCCCAGAAGCTATAACTTTCTGCAGCAGCAAAGGCTGCAGGTCCTGCCCTATTTGCACCCTTCTCCTGCTGAAGAGCCCAAAGCAGCCCTGGGCCCTGCCAAGTATCATTGACTCACTCTCTCCTCTTTATAGGAAGTACTTAATACCCATCAAAATCAGGTGGTGGATTCACAATACTCCCCCTAACATTTTCGCTTCACGGAGAGCCAACAGCGGTGTGCCAGCAAAATAAAGCTTCAAAGTTGAGTATTTTTACTGGCAGGTCAACTGCTGGTCAGAAGGAGGTCAACTACAGATCATATGCACCTGTCAGTGAATTTTGAATGATCTCAGAAATATTTCAGACTGATGTCCAAGTGATGCCATAGACACAAGCCCAAAGCCTGTCAACCCAGGCCCTTTCAGACATCAAATACTGGCATTGTGCAATTGTTGGCTTGAAAGGCTGGTAATATCAAGCATGAATGTTGGTGACCCTACTGGGCAATAAGTACTGAATTTAGACCTAATATTCTAAATTCACTATATGCCAAACATTTTGTTGCAATACTTCCACTGGCACCTTCCAACATTCTGAGATGAGAAAGGGGAATATCCTTTAAAGTAGAACAAAATGCATAACTTTTTTTTTTTTCTTTTTTTTTAATTTGGGTAGAGTGAGTTTCACAAATATCTGAGAGCCGGAAAAATCAGTTTTATATATTACCTGATCAGATTTGAATGAATTAATAGGCTTTAATTGGAGCTTTTTTATTTTTTGTTGTTAGCATAATATGATTTAGAACAACAAAAAAAATAGTAAAACAAAGCAAAGAAATGCCAAATAAACTTGAGGCAATCAATGTTCCCCTTCACATCAGGAACCCTATCAGAATCCCCCTTACATCAGATTCCCCATCAGAACCCTGTTACATCAGAGTCCTCCTTGCATCAGCATTCCCATTTAACTCGGAGTATTGATGAGAGTCCTCATCAGGGTCTATCTGTTAGAAATTCTGTATATAGCCCTACAGAACAGACAGTGTACAGTCCACATGTGCTTTTCTGTTTCACTACTACAAGGAAGACAGGAAACTGTATTTAGAGAAAAGACAGAGTGTTTATCATAGATGCAGCTACAAACTTATAAACACCGCCATCTACTGGTTGAGGAATATATCTCTACTGAGTACTGATGTAGTTGTTGCACAGAATACAAAAACACTATGTTCCAACACCCCCGCTCAAGAACTGCTCCTCATATTAGTGTAATCTCAGATCTCAGTTCTATAAATCTGTTTAGGTTCACTAAGAGATGTCATCTCTTTATCAGTAGCTCTAATCCACTTTTGTTTCTCATGGGTTGGAAGTATTTGCATTTCATCCCATGAATCTAGCTCTGGTTTTAATGCCATGTGAGAAACATAGGACAGATGTTTGACTGGGATTCCTTTATTGCTTCTGGTGGATTTCCTGATTGAAATCTCTTGTCTCCTGGTTTCTTCTTTAACTGTATTTGGATTATCTGCATTATTTTCAATTTCTGTGTCACTTTGTTGCTTATCTTTATGTGACACTGATGTGGAATTTCCTTCAGTTTGAAGTGTTTGTGTTAGTTGCTGAAATTTTGAACACACTGAAGTTTCATGAACAATTATACTTCTGCTGATGGTTACTTTGTTTGTGTCTTGGTGTAGAATTCTGTATCCTTTTTGAAATTCACTGTACCCCACAAGTATACCTTCCTTTGCATTAGCATCCCATTTTGTACGTTTTTCTTTTGGAAAGGCTTTGCTTCCAAATAGTCAATTTTGGAAATAGCATGCAGTCATAATTGCCTCCCCCCAGTATGTGGTTGGCATCAAACAGTGTGGTTCTTCCACTCTCACATAGAGTATGGTTCATTCTTTATGCAACCCTGTTTTGTTCTGGGTTGTACGGTACGGTAGTTTGAAATAATATGCCATGCTCTCTGAGAATTGCTTGTATGTTATCACCTGTATATTCAGTTCTATTGTCTGTGTGCAATACACTCAGCATTTTGCCAAATTTGTTGCTTACGTGAGCCAAATACTGTTCATGTGTCTCTGGTACTTCACTTTTGTTGTGTAATAGATATAGTATAGTATACCTGGAGTAATCATTTATAAAAGTGAGAAAATACCTCTTCTTTCCTGGAGTCAATTCTTCCATTGTATCGCAAAGATCTGAATTAATTTCAGAGGTGTTTTAGCTCTGCTGTTAGTCAGCTTTGGAAAGGCATTTATTCTCATGTTTCCTTTTATACAGCTGGTGCATTTCATTGTTTAATCACATGGACTCATTTTTATTCGACCTGCTTAGTCATTCTGTTAATTTTTTTATTATGTCAGGACTTCTGTGCCCAAGTCGTCTGTGACATGTGTGAATGCAGTTTGAATGTTTTTCCTCCTTGGAAGTATTAACCACTTAATTTCAGTTCAGCTGATAATTGTAGCCTTTGCAAGTAAAATATCCCCTTTTGTGATGGCATGACTGTTACCTTGAAAGGTTACTACAATGCCTTATTTTATGAACTTTTTCACTGACAAAAGATTAGTTTTAAAAGCAGGGACATACAGGACACTTTTCGCAGGTATCTTTCTGGTGACACTCTGGAAAATATGACAGTAAAGAATACCGTCTCCATTTCTTCTAATTCCATTATTTGTCTATTAGCTGTGGTGATTTTTTCTGTTTTACTCTGGTCAAGGTGAATAAAGAAATTTCTGTTATTTGTCATGTGACTCATTGCTCCTGAATCAGCATACCATGCCTGCAAAGATTAGGTGAAAATTTTGGATTGAAAAACATATTCATTATCTGAAGAAAAATCTGTTTCTTCCTTCACAGTTTTAGCCTTTTTTAGTTTAGTTTATTTTTGCATTTTAGCTTTCCAGATTCTGCAGTCTACTTTTGAATTGCCTTGTTTCTTGCACACAAAGCACTCATGTTCTTGCATGTTACTGTTTTTATTCCAATTTTGTGTCTTTAATGCAGACTCTGCACCAGAAGCACTGTCACTTTTAATTATTTTTGTTTTATGCTTATATTCATCCACAAGCTTGTCCTTAACATATTCCAATGTCAGTTCATCATCTGGACATGCATCAAGTGTTGTGACAAGCGTTTCATAACTTTTTGAGAAACCATTAAATAACAGTGCTGCAGCATGAAAATCTGTTATTTCTTCTCCTATACTTCTCAGACATTCAACCATTTCCAAGGTGTGCCTTATGTAATCCTGCATATCCTAGCCTTTCAACAGCTTAGTTTGGTATAGCTTTCTAATCAAATACAGTTTATTGCTGAGATTAGCTCTTTCATGCACCTTTTGTAATCCTTCCCACATTTTATTAGCAGTTTCACAGTTACATATATGCATTATTTTGATCATCTGCTATGACAAGAGAGATTGTGCTCTGAGCTGCCTGATCTTTCTCTAGCCACTAGTTTGAAATTTGTTCTGATCTGACTTCACTTATACATTTCCATGTACCATCTTTTATTAGCATTTTGTTAGATTTGCAAAATAAAGCTTTGTTGCAGCTGTGTTACTGGCAATTTTATTTTATTCTGTTGCAGTCTTCTTTCTGTTGCTGTATCTTGCACTTATTTGCTGTAGCAGGCTTTGACTGGGCATCTGGGCCCATAACCTGTTAGAAATTCTGTATATAGCCCTACATAACAGACATTGCAATCCACATGTGCAGGATACTTTATTCAGAGAAAAGACAAAGTGGAGATAGACATAGATGGAGCTACAAACTTATAAACATTGCCATCTAGTGGTTGAGGAATATATCTCTACTGAATATTGATGTAGTTGTTGCACAGAATACATGAACACTGTATTCCAACACCATCTTACATCAGAGGGCTTGATGAAATCTTGCAGCAAACCTGCTTTTGCCCACAGGCTGTAGTTTGGGGACCCCTCATTAGATCAAAGAGAGAAACAATGAAAGAAAAGAGAGGGGCATAGAAATATGATTCTAAGAAAGGGAAAGTCCTTCCAAAGAGGGACAGATGGGAGCTATGTAGGCATGCCTCACAAAGTGTGTGAAGTAGTCATACTATCTCTGTATTAGTCTTAAGATCTGTTAGTACCATATGTATAATGATAGTCCTTGTTACTCCATAGCGTTTTCTACAGAAAAGGTTCTCCAGACTATATCTGGATAAAATACTCTGGCACAGCATGTAAATGTTTTGAAAACCTGAGGTTTCATTTGGCAAGTGCTTCCAGAATATTGCTTTGTCATCTGCTATTTATGGAGACATTACCACAAATGTCTCTTGTAGCTACAGTCAGCAAGACAGAGGACACTCTCAAAAACTCTAAATGTGAAGTTGGTTTGCATTTAAGTGCTAAAATAGCTTTTGAAAATCACTATAACCTTTTATTACTGAGCAAAAGCTTATATTAACACAATGGCGATAAAAGTGTCATCCAGCCAGCAGTCTGCTGTAAGCCCAGAAAGTTTTACTTTGGTGTAACTGCCATAGGTTTATTATTCAATGTTATCTTAAAGGGAAAAAAAAACCTTTTTTAACTCCTAAAAGATATAAAAGACACACATGAATGCAGCTCTGTATTTTAAAATGTATTTTTTCTAATGCAAGAGGTGTAAGTATCTAAATTTGACTTGGAAATAGCCCTGCACAGTAAACTTCCAGGTTTTATTCTCAAGGGTTAATTGAACAAGCTGAAGTTAGAAGCTGATTGGCTACCATGCACAGCTGTATCAGATTTTGCACTCTCCGGTTTTAGTAAATCAACCCCTCTGTGTCTTTGCACACATAGGCGTTTACAGGCATTTAGAGGCATGAGCATATAGAGGCAGAAAAGCCCAGTTCAGTTCAGTAGAGGAGCGCCAAAAATGCTTAATGTGCCTAAACGCGTGTAAATGCATCTAAATTCTAGGCAGGTTCAGCGCTGGAGCGTTCATTCATTCAAGTAGCCAGAATAAATTAATATTCTGGCCAAAGCAATAAATGAACACCCAGATGCTTGCACCTAAACATGTTTGCAAAATGCGTATTTGTGCATGTTTTAAAGCTGCTTTTTTCGTCCCCTGGAGCAAACGTGTCCACAGGAGGAAAAAAAAGTCTTGTGTGCATGAGGCCTTACTGTCCAGTGACAGGGTAGAGCTGGGTAGGGGACCTATCTGTAAGTGAAAGTGACACTGCAGCAGTGAAAGATCAGGTTTCTTCCTTGCCTATCAGGACTAGGCTGTGTGGTAGGAATAGGTAAATCTCATAAATCTCAGTACTGGTTGGACATGAATACAAATCTTTCGGGAGGTAAAACAGCTCTCACACACATATATAAAGTATATCATCTATGTATTTTGCTGTTTGCCTAGAGTGCAGGTTACTATCATCTGAAAAATGGAAAATGATTACTAGTCGTGTGTTAATATGACTGTACTGTACATATGAACTATGATGATTACTTTGCTGTAACATTACTAATGAATCTTGTCTTTTTTTCCTTCCAGACATTTATAGTATTGAATAGAGGGAAGACAATCTTCCGCTTCAGTGCCACGTCTGCCTTGTATATTTTAACTCCCTTTAATCCCATTAGAAAAATATCAATAAAGATTTTGGTACATTCATATCCTTTTCTGGTAAATAGTCTTGACACTGGAATACATGGTTTCAGGGGCAGACTTCTTGTCTGCAGAAACCCTGAAAAGTGTAAGGAGCCAGCCAGTGTTTTATACTTGTATTTGCATGAGACGGAATATTCATTTTACGTTTATTGCCTTTTTTTTATATATGTTTTGTTTGCCAGTAGGGAATCCCTAGCCCAGTTTAATGGAGCATCCTAGACAATATAAAGATGATCTCCAAAGTGAAAAAGAGTTGACATCATGTTCAGAGATTTGTGTATTAGCTTGGTGTCCATTTTATCGGTTTTTACAGCTCTCTGCAGTCTTCATTTACTGAGCTCACATCCCACTAGCCTAGACAATGGGATCGATTTATTAAAGGAATATAGGCTGTTCACTTAGCAATGTAGTTGTTCACTTTGTCATTTGAATAAGGGTTACCTTGAATACCCAATTATATGTGAGGAAAAAAAAAAAACAGGATATTTGGTAGCCCATGATTGGTTAATCAAAGTGAACACAGTTACACCCTATTTGTTAATATGCACTTTCCAGAATGACTGTGGTTGACTTTCTAAACAGTTAGTCTAGGTTGAAACCTATGCAGGTTGCGTTTGAGGCGTTTCTGCATTGCGTTTTGCCTTTTTGCACTTGCATCTTTGCCTCTTTTTGGATGCGTTTTTGTTGTGTTTTTGTGGTGTTTTTTTAATTTTTTTCATTTTTCTTGTTGCTAGGCAGATTTTAAACACAAAATGCATAAAAAAACATGGCAAAAATGCAATACATGCTTTTCTGCAGCATTCCCATTCAAGTCTATAGAAGTAAAAATGTAACGTTTTGCATTCAAAAAAGTCCCTGACCCTTTCTAAAAAACACACTGGGTGAAAACGCAGAGAGGTGAACCTGTCCCATAGGAAATCATGTTAAAATGACTGTACTGTGTTTCTGAAAAATGCTGCAGAAAGCGTGAACCTAGGGTTAGAGAATGTTCACTTAGTGGGAGAGATGTACTAAGGGAGTGGACACTGGTCTCCTAGAAAAGCAGGGCCATCTTAACCCCTTGGCACCGGCGCCTCCCGGCCCTTTAAGGGTTTCAGAAGCCAGGAGGCAGGGTGGAGTTTAGGGTCATGTTACAGCCGTGACGGCGGGAAAGGTCCTGATCGAAAGAGGACATTGGGACCTTTCCGTGAGTACCAGACATGTGTGCTGGGAGCGGTCTCAGCACATGTTTTTTTTTAATAAAACACAAATGTGCGGCCGTTAAAGGTCTAGGCCCAGACGCCGGGAGGCCGCACATTTGCGTTCGCCCCGTGCCAAGAGGTTAATGCATGGGGGCCCCATGATAATCTTGCATTACACCATACTTTCCAACTGTTCTGGATTTGCCAGGACAGTCACGCTTTTTATAAGCCGTGCCCTTGGCAGCATCCAGGAATCTGGGCTGCAGAGACAGCAGCAGCCTGTCAGTCAGCTAAATCTACAATTGGAATGACATCTTCCCCTGCTAATTGTTTAAAATTGGTTTTATTAAAGTACTAATAAATATACTGTATGTGTAGTTCTATCAACTATTTATACTTTCATTATTGAGAGTAGGTGCATAAATTGGGGAAGGCTAGTAGAGGCCTTAGCACATTACTTTGCCCAGGGGCCCATGATGCTATTAAGACGGCCCTGTAAAAAAGTTTTACTTAGCTTTAATTAATAGTATTTAAAGCTGTAGTAAACTGCATCAAAAGAAAAAAACATTCCCTGCAAGGCAATAGCATAATGTATTAGAATGCATCGCATACTAGCACATTATGTAAAACTTACCTTAAAATGAAGCCCTCCGGCAGTGTGCTGTCATCGCTGTAAAGGCTTCCATCTTCAGCCGGTTTTCCTTCCGGGTTCACGAATTCCAGCCTTCTCACTGGCTGAGCTGCGATGACGTCATTTCCACGCTTGCGCACAGGTGTCATGGGCCATGGCACACAGCTCTGAAGGAATGGCACCGGTATGCCGTTCCTTCAGAGTGAATGCGGTAGTTAAAAAAACCCAAATATATTAATTTTATTATAAGCTTACCTGTAAGTAAAAATGAACAAAGTGGCTGTACCAGGTACTTGTTTTTTCCCTACTCATCTTTTCTGACTGTTTTTCAATGGCTAGGGTCATTGTCACTACTGGTAGCATGAGGCGATACCTGGACCCTACAGAGGTTGCACAGACAGTCTAACTCCTCCAGAATGGAACATCAATACGTGCCATTGCCAGTAGGTTTGCTGTGTCTCTCAGCACAGTCTCAAGAGCATGGAGGAGATGCCAGGAGACAGGCAGTTACTCTGGAAGAGCTGGGAAGGGCCGTAGAAGGTCCTTTACCCATCAGCAGGACCAGTATCTGCTCCTTTGTGCAAGGAGGAACAGAATGAGCACAGAATGAGCACTGCCAGAGCTCTACAAAATTACCTCCAGCAGGCCACTGGTGTGAATATCTCTGAGCAAACAATCAGAAACAGACTTCATGAGGGTGGCCTGAGTCCTTGACATCCTCTGGTGGACCCTGTGCTCTCTGCCTGGTACCATAAAGCTTGATTGAACACTAGAATTGGCAGGTATGCCACTGGCGCCCTGTGCTATTCACAGATGAGAGCACATGTGACAGACATGAAAGGGTCTGGAGAACCTGTGGAGAACGTTATGCTGCCTGTAACATTGATCAGCACGACCGTTTTGGTGGTGGGTCAGTGATGGTCTGGGGAGGCATATCCATGGAGGGACACACAGACCTCTACAGGCTAGACAATGGCACCCTGACTACCATTAGGTATCGGGGTGAAATCCTTGGACCCATTGTCAGACCCTACACTGGTGCAGTGGGTCCTGGGTTCCTCCTGGTGCATGACAATGCCCTGCCTCATGTGACTAGAGTGTGCAGGCAGTTCCTGGAGGATGACGGAATTGATACCATTGAATGGCCCCCACGTTCGCCTGGCCTAAATCTAATAGAACACCTCTGGGATATCATGTTTCGGTCCATCTGACACCGCCAGGTTGCATCTCAGACTGTCCAGGAGCTCAGTGGTGCTCTGGTCCAGATCTGGGAGGAAATACGCCAGGACACCATCCATCATCTCATTAGGAGTATGCTCCAACGTTGTCAGGCATGTATACAAGCACAGGGAGCCATACAAACTACTGAGTACCATTTTGAGTTGCTGCAATGAAATTTCAGCAAAATGGATTAGGTTCACTTTGATTTTCGGAGTGTCTTTGAATTCAGTCCTCTGTAGGTTGATCATTTGCATTTCCATCAAATAGTGTGCATCCTTATGTTCCTAACACATTGCCCAGTCCATATCAGTGTAGATATTTTTCCCCACTGAGATCTGATGTATTTTCAAAGTGTTCCCTTACATTTTTTATAGCAGTGTATATATATATATATATATATATATATATATATATATATTTTTTTTTTTTTCCTTTCATTTCTGTTTTAAACTGAATGGGTTGTTTTACAAGGTGAGGATTCACATATACTTCAATGAATGGTTTGTTATTGGTTTACACTGTAATCAAAGTACAGAAAAATATGAATTAGGATGTTAATTACATCTGTTCACACTTGTGCAACTTCAAAATCAATCGCTTTACATTGCGACTTTACAGTGCAACTTGATGTAACTTTGGATGAGTGTGACTTTGGTGTGACTTTGGCTTTGACCAATGATGATTGTTTGTGCTCTACAAAGTCACACACAAGTCACATGTGTATCGTTCAGGTGTGACTTTCATGTGACTTTTGAGGGTTTATATTGTTTATGGCCTTCAAGGCACATGAAAGTCAGACCAAAGTAGTGCAGGAACTACTTTCAAGTCTGCGACTTAAAGTAGCACAGATAAGAATGGTACTCAATGGGAAACATGGGGTAAGACTTGTAATGCGTCTTTGGACCCCAAAGTAGTATGACAAGTCACACAAGTGTGAACGGGCTCTTAGTGAACCAGCACAGTGGTCTGACTACTGTAATGATTCAGAGCTCCGCAAGGTATTCTTCTTTACATGCTCTACATACAGTAAAACCACATTTTGAAGACTCTGTGCTACCATGCTGCTAATAATAGGACCTATTAATACACAGAAGTGCTGAGTGCACTTTCCACCATAAATTAGATCCATGATTAGATTTTACATGGCGCCTGTATGACAAAAGAGCGCATCATATGCAGTCATTACACTTCCATCCATTGTCAGGTGGGGGTTTCTAGGAAGCAATATAGGGGTAATGTTGTTAATTTTATATTTAGTTTGTATATTACAGGGGATATCCAATGTAACACCATAACATGATGATAATTTAAAGGGAGATCTCCTTTAATTTAAATGATGTAAAATGGTTAGCTATCTATCGTACATCATACTGGTTGATCAATTGTGCCCCATCACTGTCGTCCACTTGGCCATGCTGAACATGTTATTCATAAATTTGGCTCACCCCATTTGTTTATCAGCTTTAAATAGAACTAAAGGTAAAATCACAGCTCCCTGCCTACTAAAGCTCAGGAATGCTGCATAAAACATGTTCTTTAGGAGGTTGTAGAGGAGAGATGGCTGCAGATATGTAGGAGGATTTGTTTCTTCTCTGTGGCCACCTGAGGCCAGTCACATCACTGGGTATATGAAAGGGATTACAACCAGTTTAAGAAAATTTACCCTCTCTATATTTCCTGATGACTGTCACTAGGAAGTTACATAGTTATATGTAACTGTAACCTGTACGTTTCCATCCGACTGCCATCTGATCTGACGGACAGAAGGGGAACAGATACCCATCTGTCTCTTTTTGACGGATTGGATTGGATGTCGGCGGGTGTAAACAGACACGTCTGTTTACTCCCACTGCTCCATAGAGGAGAATAGAGGTTCCAATCGTGTCTGCCCGAAAAACGGGCAGGCAGACCCCATTCAGTACATCCATGGGATCCTTTCCCAGCAGCCTTACTTGCTGGACCACCAGGTGAAATAAAGGGGGAAAAAGCCTATAAAAAACAAATACAACCACCACATATAATGGTTGGTAAGCTGCAATATACTGTATTTCATTTTTTTGGGGGATTTAATAATGCTTTAGGTGAGGGAAACCTTTACTTTAAAAGGACTTAATAATGACCCCTTAAAAGTCCATATATTGTGGGAAATGTATTTATACTAATGATGGTAATCCTGAATGAACCTGTAATTATAGAGAGATGCATTAAGAAATATTATGAAATACTAGTTATTGGTGTAACAGTTAATGAAGGTCAGTATTAAAGAGCATACCTACTCTGACAACCTATGAGCACAGCTTGGCTTCACATGCTGAAATGAAGTCTTCGGCATCCAATGTGCTATTTTTACACTTTTCGATTATGCTGCGGTTTGATATCACCCGTAGCTACGCAGCATAATAAGGAGGAAAATATATATTGAATTGCAGCAGACTCTGGTGAACTCAGGCAAATGTGATATGCCTAAATGTGCCCATGATTCACAGATCTGCCCAGAAGAGTCCAGTGTAATATCACCTTTAGACGGATTTTGCCTTTAATATTCTTTTTCAGTTGTAAACAGCATACACATCTACCTGCACTCCAACCATCTACCTCTGCCATCTGTACTTTATAATAAGTGTTTCTATTTGCATAAAATATGTTTTTCCCAAGGTCAACAGATAATTCAGCATGCAAATGTATCTCCTTCCTGTGTTAGGCTAAGGGAACATGATATACATATACAAAATAATCCGATGCAGACATCAGAATGTAAATCATGAAGAGACGGTCTAACATCCTTTTGTTTTTTTTAAAGCTGAACACAGCGAGACTTAAATACCAATTAAACAGGAGTTTTACCTACCTTATCCCTCGCACCGCCAGTGCTCTCCTCTTCTTTCTGATACCCTAGGTGGGCGGGCCTTTGTGTCCTCTCTTACAATGCAGTACTGCTGGTCCTGCATTGTACGTGATGACGTCAGAGTGTGACAGATAGGTGGGTCATTGTAGAAAATGAACTTCAGGGGATCTGTTGTGTAAAGAAAAGAAGCCTGCAGGGGTAAATAAAAATTCTTTTTAATGTTCCCATAGACAAAAACATGCATTTAACCCCTGTGGGAGGGGCAGTCCACTTCAAGTCTAGTTTTTGAACTTCCCCGCTATTCAGAATTCAGTTTTTAGATAAACTACATTCTTTGTTTCTTTGTTATATTGCAGTAACTAAGGTTGAATAAGGATCAAACTCCTGACAGGTCAATGCATATTACCTAATTCTGTTGATCCTGCAAATGGCAAAACAGAACTTTAGTATGAAAGCTGCCAACTCCTTTCTACATTGAGGAGAAAAAGCCTTCTTTACCCCAAATATGATAGTCAAGTTAGTTATCCAAATCATGGCCATCCCTCTGATGAGTACTATTTACCATCAGCTGTTGTGTTTTATGTTATGTTTTCTTTTTTAGCATTGGTCTTTATGTCATTTTTTTTTATGTTTACATTTATGTTTCTGTACTTACTGTTCGCTTAATGCAGAGCTCCACCTAAAAGGGGAAATTCCTCTTTAAGACCTCATCTCCCGCTCCCTTTTAAGGATTGGCATCTTTGGGGAGGGGGCGAAGATTGGGTACCTAATTCTGACAGGTACTTTCTCCCACTTCTGCTGCGACCACCTGGGCAATTGGAAGCTGAAGTTGTCCTCTCCTCCTCCCTCCCCCCTCCCCATAGTCTTCTGGGACATGTAACAGGTTCCAGAAGACTACAGGACCGTTCACAAGATGCAGCGGTACTTGCACTTTCGAAGCCGCAAGCTGTCACAGCCAGGTGCCCACACTTATGATACCGACACCAGGGAGTGAGGATGGCCGATGAAACCAGCAGAAGTGAGTACACCGCTGGATCATGGGACTGGTGAGTGTCTGTTTCCTAAAAGTCAGCAGCTTCTCTTTCCTTTAGCTTTGACTGGAGCTCTGCTTTAATTGCTTCCTGACAGCCCTATAGCAGAAATACTGCTACAGGGCGTCACGGGTGTGCAAAATCACATATATATACGTGATTTTGCATTTCTGGGTAGGGGGCGCACCCGAGCTGCACGTGCGCCCTACCCATGCTGCCATTTGCGACCACGACTGTCAATCACCGAGTTCCGGCTGGTAATTACCTGCCGGCGCCCGGTGATTACCAACAATCACCGACGGGGAGTAGGGCTGTTTTGTTTATTAGCAGTCCTCCTCCCTGTCCGCTCAGGCACACTGCTCTGCGTGGCCATGCAGAGCAGTGTGCTTACAGTGAAGCACACACACCCCGCCCCCTAGTAAAACACTTGCAGCACACAGTTAACCCTTTGATCACCCCCTCATGTTAACTCCTTCCTTCCCAGTGCCATTAATACAGCGTCAATGCTTTTTTTTAGCACTGATCGCTGTACTGGTGTCACTGGGGATGCCAGTGACACCAAGCCAGTTCACTCCAGTGTCAGAATTCCTGCTACAGTCACGCTATAAGTCGCTGATCGCCACCATTATTAGTAAAGAAAAAAAAATTCTAGTATCTATACCGCCATTTGTAAACGCTATAACCATTATTAGTAAAGAAAAAAAATTCCAGTATCTATACCGCCAATTGTAAACGCTATAACTTTCACGTAAACCAATTCATTTACATGTATTGGGATTTTTTTTTTAGCAAAGACATGTCACAGAATACATTTTGCCCTAAATTTATGACGAAATTTGATTTTTAAACATTTTTTACTGGACATGTTTAACCGCTTCCGCACTGCCCTATAGTAGAAATACTGCTACAGGGCAGCACGGGTTCACAAAATCACATATATATACGTGATTTGCGCTTACGCGGTTTTTGCGCTCCTTCCAGATAGCATCAGATTGCACGTCAGTACACCAGTAATCACATTTAACCCCTTGATTGCTAGGAACACACTCACATACACAATAAACCCCTATTGCTCTATAGTGTCTGAATGGATCAATATCTTTGATCAGATCAGCACTATACCAGCGTTCACATTAGTATAATGTCCCCAAAAATGCAAGCGTTAGCGGGATCAGCCCCGGCACCTGCCAGCACCTGCGTTTAGCCCCTACGCTTACCCCCCCTTCTCCCCCAGCAAGTGCAGTGTCAGTAGGTCACTGTCACTTGAAACATTGCACACAAAACCGCAGTGTTCGCAGAATCAGGCCTGATCTCTGTTAGCACTTGCTGGTAAATTATTTTGTAGCGGTTCAAGCAGTCCCTGACAGCCAGGTGCTCTTTTTCCGTGAGTCGCACTAGGTACCTATAAGTCTAGTGGCCAAAATTTCAATGGAAAGGTACTCTAGTGAAGAGGCCTATAGGATTCTGAGCATGTCAGATGAAATGAGCACTGCAATATAACTTGGTGACGTGGTGAGTCCCATAAGTGCAGTACAAGCTGGTGCGGTGGCGAGCACAAGTAGTGTCCCATAGCCAACAAGAATTCACACACAGACCCATAGAGCCCCGAGTATCCTTCCGGATGTGCTTGCAAATCCCGATTGGTAGCCCACAAATTCTGCAGCACCCCTATTTCCCCCATTCACTGCCCAACCCGGAACTCAGGTGGAAACAGCAAATTTAACTACTCCCCTTGATTTTTTGGAGCTGTTTTTCATGGAAGATGTGTATGCATTGATTGTGGATCAAAGCAATTTATATGCACAATAGTTTATTGCCGCCAGCGAAAATTCAAACCTTGCCAGACCATTCACATGGAAACCCATTACGGTTTCTGAATTTGAAGTTTTTATGGGCTTAACCCTCAACATGGGCATTACTAAAAAAAAATGAATTGCAGTTGTATTGATCCACAGACCCGATTCATCATATGCCCATGTTCTCTGCTGCCATGGCTAGGCATAGATATGAGAGTATAATGTGTTTTATGCATTTCAATGACAACATACTGTGTCGTCCTTGGGGAGAGCCTGAATTTGACCAGCTCCACAAAATTTGCCCCCCCCGTAAATTACCTTAACCAGAAATTTGCAGATGTTTTTACTCCCCAGCAAAACATCTGCGTTGATGAGTCCCTAATTAAATTTTTGAGGATGTCATTCAGCTGCAGCACGGACTTGTTTATTCTGACAGCAACAGGGTCTTGCTCTAAGTAAATACATAAGTAGGTGTGTGCAGTGCTGTTGGATGAGATTTTTCATCCACAGTTGAAAAAATAGCATATATGCCAAAGCATGAGGGTCTGCAGTGGCCAGTGGGTGAATGGCCCCTATGCTTCGGCATATATATTTTATAATATTATTTGGCACATTTTATGTGTGCCCACCATTAGAAGTGGGTGGATGCAGGGAGGTATATTCTAATGGTATATTCTAATTCTAAAGCTCCCCCTTTCAGAGCTCCTGCTTTGTGTTCACATCACAGATTTAAAGGCTGGAAGGCTGCTGGGAGGAGGAGCAGAGGGGGCTGACCTGCTGAGAAAAAAGGGCTTCATCCCATTTATTGCTAGTACAGAAAATGTAAATTCTTGATTGCTCAAAGCCTGGCCACAGATTCATATTAAGTATGCCTGTACACTATAAAGTCAAGGGAAGTCCTCACAATTCAAGGTGTTCTTCTGACAATTCTTGACATAATTGTGTGGACCTTCATTTGCATTGTGCTTCTACAGCTGGGCAAAGTTTTGATCCTGCAACACACACAAAAATGATTGCTACCTGGATTACTTGCCTTCTGCATATATCTGTACACTTTTTTTACCTTTATATGGAATGTTCCTTAACTCCATTTTACGTTATTCAGCATGCTCATTATGTGCACTATTTTGACCAACTGTGTGTTCATGACCATGAGTAATCCCCCGGAATGGACGAAGAATGTAGAGTAAGTAATATGCCAACCTACACCAAATCCTTACCACAATTGTGCCATTATAACCCAATGTGAAACATTCTCCATATTATGACTTTAGATACACTTTCACTGGGATTTATACCTTTGAATCTCTAATAAAAATTCTGGCAAGAGGATTTTGCTTAGAAGGTTTCACTTTCCTGAGGGATCCATGGAACTGGCTGGACTTCAGTGTCATTGTCATGGCGTAAGTATTTATTATGTTTTATTTATTTCAAGTTTATTACCTTAACACACAGCTTCAAAGAAGTAGAGTTCAGTTTGTTAAAGCAGAAAAGTAATTTAGGTGTAAATGTAATGCTGCGAAAGAAGTGAGATTGGTAGATACAGCATGTAGTTTTTTCAGTAGTGATGCATTTTGGAAGTGCCACATTTAAAGCCTCCACTTCCTTTATACGTCTGTTTGCATTGTACTTCGAGGCAGTTAGGTTGTAAAAGAGTTAGATTTCAAATACACCAATGTTGGTAAATTACAGTTCCAGCCAAAGTATTTTTATTTCCAGTTTTGGATAGCATGGGAAAGGGTTAGAACCTCTCTCAGGTTTAAAAGTTGTATGTCTTCCCATTGCGGAGATTTCCCTTCTCTTCCTATCCTGTTTGAAACCTGTCACTTTGGATGGAAGGGACCATCTTTCCAGTGGGGACCCAGATAGCAAAAAAAACCCTATCTACTCTGGTTCAAATCCTTATCTACTCTGCTAAAATGTGTCTCCATTGATAAGATTTTACCTGTTTTGACACCCATTAAATCAACAGGAAGTGAGGGAATATTTCAGTGACACAGGCAGCAATAAAACTTGATACAGGTCTTACTCTTTCCTCATTGTATCTATTGCTATCAAAACTGTCTGACATTCAACTTTAAGCATCACAAAACATCACTATAAGATATACCAAAATGTTGTAACCTTAGCTCTTAACATATTTTAAACACACAGTGAGTTTTAAAACAAGCCTTTACTGACTTCTGTAGCTGCAGGCATTGAAAAATAATTCATCCTCAGATCACAACAAATACTATAAGGTTCAGTACACTTTATTTCCAAACACCTTACAACACCTGCTGTTTGTTTACATTTGAAGTCTGGCAGACTGCCAAGCCCCTGCTGCCAGGGATAATAGGGGCAGATGAGTTGCAATTTCAGTGCCTCTGTTATAAACCTTGTGAATGAATTGCCCCACAGTACAAGCAGCTAGGGAGGTCATTGAGTGCGTGTTTTTGAAAACTCACTTATTTGTTGAAATATGTAAACACTTACATTTCCATAGACTGGACACATATTCACTTTATCAGTACAGAAAACTATGTAAAAAGTGAAAAAGCTGAAAAAAGCACTTTATAAATATAACTAATCGTAAACCAACAGATTCCCTAAACAAAGGCCATTCATGATATTCACACATATGAATGTAAGCATTATACTTTGATAGGACTTGAGATATTTTAGACTTCATTGCATTTTCCTGTGGAGTGCAACCTAACATTTTGTGTTAACAGACTTTTTAATCTGATAGAACTTAAAGACAGGCTGAACACAGTGTCCTCCAGTATGATCTCTGAAGTATACTGTAAGTTAGTTGTATGAAGCAAAGAAACTTTCCCCACAGTCACATATATCCAAATATATTTAGTCCTGAGACTACAGACTAGAAATTCAAGCTTCTTCAAATATTAATCTCAATTTATTCATGTTTTTCGCACTTTAGCTTACTCCTTTGACTGGTTCTGTCATTTTACTTTGACTGGTTCTTTGATTTATAAATAATATTTAACAGCAACAGGTGAACAAAGAAATGATAAATAGTTCAAAGTGACATAAAAGACAGGCATAAATAGATCTGTAGTTTTCTATGCATGCGTAATGTGTAAGATTTAGGCTCTCTATGAAGTATATGCTAATACTAATTCATTAATACTGAAATTGATATGAAAACTTGTGTCCATGACAAGAGAGTGTTGGACTGTAGCAGTTACTAAGTAAAAGAAAAGTTAATATTTAGAATGTTAGTAACTTCCACAATGATTTAGAAGAACATCTTTCTAGCTGCACTTTTCCACTGGAAAGACTATAACTGCAAGTAACCCAACACAAGACAAAATTTAATTTCTGTTTTGAATAAAGTGAGAATAGTTTAAAACCTCTGTTTATTTTTCCATTTGGAAATTTCCCCCTTACTTTCTTCTTGGGACAAGAAGTGGGTGGGACAGGAAGAGAGGAAAATTCTCCCCAACAAGACTGAGGTTGCAGCAAACATCTTTTTTTAGGAGAATGGGGAAAGCTTAGAAACTTTGTGAGGCTTTTATTCCTGTTAGTGCATTTCTGTCTCAATAAACTATTTCCCCTCATTTCTTGTCTTGATGTCAAGTGAGCATAACGTCACATGTGTTTCATGCCATAAATATATATACCGGTATTTTAAATATTTAAAAAAATGTTCACCTGTTGACATTTTGGTAACAATTTATGAACTCAAGAATTATTGCAATCTTATGGCATTATAAAGACCTCTTACTAGTAAAAACGTGCCCAACCAAACACACTATTTAAGAAAGACACTTTACTTGCAGTTCCAGCTGAAATTTATGCTGCAAAATTTGCAAGTTGACTTTTTGTGAATGAGAAGAGAAACTTTTCCTCCAGTTTTCTTAACCCTAATTTTTATATATAATCCCCTCTGATGAGACTGATGCCATTCTTTGCATTGATGTGACTATATAATTTATAAATCATAGATAACCTGAGACATTTGCACACCTAATTATATATAACGAAGGTATGTAAAGACCTCACTATTGGATTCCAAAGTCAAGTAACATTATTTATCTCAGCTTGAGAAAGTGTTCAGCGAATTCCTTTTTCCAAAAAGATATGGGACATACTGTGCATGTTGGAGGGCAAAGGAGGTAACAGTAGTGTAGATGTGGAAGGAGGTTGGGCATTTTTGATACAGGAGGTAATGGGCTCAGTACATCTACTACAGGGTGAGATATTGTGGTTAGGAGATTGTTGTAGGTCTGTAGTTGAAGTTTTCAGGTTCTTGGCAACATCATACAAAGGACCCAGGTGTGTTCAACTATACCACTGTACATAGAATGACTAACTACACATAGAAATATAACTTCTGGTCACCATTTAATCATGGTTTGACTCTTAATAACTGTATTGATTACAGCAGGATCACTGCAATGCATTACATTCAATTTTTTATACTGTAGCAATGCCACAAAATTCTGAATCAACTATTTTTTTCATAGATGAAGTGACGTACATTTTTTAAAAATGTCAGCTAACTTTTATATCATATTGTAGGTCACTACAACTACAATAGACAAAAGTCCCTTGTAACATGCAAATAAAAAAAGTATACAGTACATTTTAGACCATTAGGTACTCACACAAAAGAATGTTTAGCAAATCTCTTGCTTTTATATTAATTTTAGGACAAACTGTGGTGACATTGTTGCATGGATACTGTATTATAATGCCCTGTTCTGAATATAGTATATGAAAAAAGTTTGCTTAGTTGTATATTATATATATTTGATGTTTGAAAAAAAATTTTTTGACAAGTTAAAGCAAATATCAAGCTCTTAATTCATAGGTACGCATAAATAAAAGATTATATTCATTAGAAGCAAAGAGGAATATAATTAAATACACCCTAGGAATCAATGATTTAAAATTAGTATCAAAGAAGTAAAAATGCTAGGCTTTTGATGGACGTTATTATAATTAAAGACTTGTCCCATCTTAATGCTCCAGCCTAGGCTTGGAACTGTCAGTTCGGGCACTTGCCAGGTTGCCAGATTCATACAAAAGTGGATGTGATTTAGTATATTAGATGCTGTGGACTGCTTGTCTCAGCTATTTCCACTTCAGTCAGTTAACAGAGTTTCCTGAGGCCCATATATGTTTTGCACTTGGACTCCCATCCTACATGGCGTTGGTGGAGTTAACAATACAGAAATTGTATTGCCCCACTGAATTTAGCAGCTACCGTATATAATATATATATGCTAGGGCTATTGTAGTCCCAGCAAAATACTTTCCTAATTGGCTTTTAAAAACTGTAGCTAGACTTTGACCACGCCGCCATGGTTTTAATCCCATCACTCTCTATAAATTTATATTCATTAGTGATTCGTGGTTTTGAATTAAGCACCAAAAAAAAGGTCTTAAATGGAAGACCTTTGTAGATATCCTGAATAACTCTGATTTAATCCTACAGGTATGTAACAGAATTTGTAAACCTAGGCAATGTTTCAGCTCTTCGAACTTTCAGAGTATTAAGAGCTTTGAAAACTATTTCTGTAATTCCAGGTAAGAAGTAATTGGTGTGAGGTGTTAGGCCCCTTTGTACATCCAACTGTTTCTTTGTGTCTGTCATTGTGTTTGTGTGTGAACTCCCCTATTACAGATATGTCACAGAGTTTGTGGACCTGGGCAATGTCTCAGCATTGAGAACATTCAGAGTTCTCCGAGCATTGAAAACAATTTCAGTCATTCCAGGTGAGAGACAGGTTAAACACGTAGGCTGATTTCACTTTTTTTGCTCATCTTTGATCTCACTTTGAGCCCAAAGCCTCGTTGCTTGCCATTGCAATGCAAGAAAGCACAATCGATGAGTTCAAAAGCACAAATCACTTGGCAAATGCCTGATTTCCAAACGATTTTGTGCTTTTAACCATTTTGAAGCTTTTCATTTTTTTCTTTCTTTTTTTTTTTTAATCAGCCTTGGAGTTTAACAAAATTCTTGCATGGGACATCGCAATAAATACCCAGCCTGTGTGATGTTTGTTTCGTTTTCTTTTCTGTTTCCCATCCAACTAACCCTATATGTGAATGTCTTTCTGATTGTTTAATTCATGAAATGTACTCTACATCCCCGACAATGCTATGTGTTATGATTACATGCTCAATTTGAAAAATCATCATTGCTGTTTCTCTCTTTAAAAAAATCAAACAAAAAAGAAAAGAAATAAAGAAAAGAAGTCCAAAAGTAAAAAGAAAAAAAAAGAATTTTGAAAAAGTACATTCCTGAAAACATGGGCATTGCATGGGAAATTTTATTCTAGAAAAACAGTGATAAATACTGGCATCTAAAACTTGGGCACAGTTTTATAATATACGATCATGACAATCTTTATTAATTGTAATTTTGCAAAAATGTTGAGTATGTTATAAAATTGTCAGAAGATGTACTGTCTAGGCTGCAGGAATGAATGCATATGTTAGATATCACCCGTAGCATGAAACTCAAGGTGTCTTGTTTTCTTACAAAACAAGCATAATTCTTTATTTCTTATGAAAATCTTCAGCATCCATTATCACTCACTTTTTTCCAAATAACCTCCATTAATACTTTCATCTCTACCCTTGCTAAACACCCACCATAGCTCACAATTTCACGAACATCAAACTTTATTTAGGCTGATGCATGGAATTTCAATACTTCTATAGGGCACATGTTTTCTGCTGTTTATTGGCCTACGATAACCACTTGCCTGTTTTTTTAGGCCTGAAGACCATTGTGGGCGCCCTCATTCAGTCGGTTAAGAAGCTTTCGGATGTGATGATTCTCACAGTGTTTTGTCTAAGTGTGTTTGCACTAATAGGACTGCAGCTTTTCATGGGACATCTACGGAATAAATGTGTACGGTGGCCCCCAGAATACGAACCAAATATTACCTCCTACTTCAATTCCTCTTATGGCATGAATGGCTCCTATATCAACATAACTTTAAATCCATTTGACAAAGAAGAATACATCCAAAATGAAAGTAAGTATGCATGTTAACACCTCTATAACATATTTTGTGTTTACAGTTAGAACTGAGCAGGTTATATTGAAGCAATATGAGTAATTGGCTACATTTCTTCAGCAGGATAATCTGTTTTCCATGTAAGCAGACATGTGTATCATTGTAGATACATTTAAGAGGTATTAGTAACAAATGTATGCAGTTTAGAAGATATCAAATATGTCTGCCATTTTGCCAGTTGGGTCTTTTACTAGCTCACCACTCCACTCATATTATCGAAGCGTACACAAAATTTATTGAAGCTTACACAAGCTTTAGAGGGTCAGTCCTTTCCTATTGTAACTCTTTTGGCCTGGTGATTGGCTGGTCAGGCTTAATTACATCATCATAGAGAGTGATACATCTAAAAGAGCAGAAGAGGGGTTTGGAAAAAGTGAGTATAAGTGGGTCAGGAGTTGAGCTAATAAAAGAATCTCTCACTTTGCCCATTTTTTCTCTTTAAATCAGATGTAGCCCAGTTATATGCACCATATAACTGGCCTACAGTGCTGCTCCTCCCTCTCCCAGTCAAGTGCAGCTGTGCAGAGAGGTACAGAGGGCTATTTGCAAAATGGACTCAAGTACAAATTCAAGCAGTATGTGAAAATTTATAAAATGATGGTTTAATTTAATACAAACTGGATTGAATGAAGACAAGATAATTTAACTACATACAAGTCTGTTTGTAATCATTCTGAGCACACTAATAAACATGCATATAGAGAAAAATGAATAGTAAAGTGCAAACAGGATTACTACGTTTCTAAAATGTTAATGCACATTGATTGGATCATTTAGACTAAACAGATCACATATATACATGTCTAACAACACCTTAAAAGACTGAATCTTCCCTTTAAGTAGGACATAATTTAAGGGAGATTAAGACACAGTATGGATTAAGTACAGTCATGGCCGAAATTGTTGGCACCCTTGATATTTCTCCAGGAAATCATGTATTTCTCACGAAACGTATTGCATTAACACATGTTTTGCTATACACATGTTTATTCCCTTTGTGTGTATTGGGACAAAACAAAAAAAGGGAGGAAAGAAAGCAAATTCGACATAATGTCACACAAACCTCCAAAAATGGGCTGGACAAAAGTATTGGCACCCTTTCACAACTGCGGATAAATAAGAATGTTACAAGCATGTGATGCTCCTGTAAACTCACCTGGGGCAAGTAACAGGTGTGGGCAATATAGAAATCACACCTGAAAGCAGATAAAAAGGAGAGACGTTCACTTAACCTTTGCATTGTGTGTCTGTCTGTGCCACACTAAGCATGGACAACAGAAAGAGGAGACGAGAACTGTCTGAGGACCTGAGAACCAAAATTGTGGCAAAATATCAACAATCTCAAGGTTACAAGTCCATCTCCAGAGAACTAGATTTGCCTTTGTCCACAGTGCGCAACATTATCAAGAAGTTTGCAACCCATGGCACTGTAGCTAATCTCCCTGGTCGTGGACGGATGAGGAAAATTGATGAAAGATTGCAACGCAGAATAGTCCGGATGGTGGATAAGCAGCCCCAAACATGTTCCAAAGACATTCAAGCTGTCCTGCAGGCTCAGGGAGCATCAGTGTCAGCGCGAACTATCCGTCGACATTTAAATGAAATGAAACGCTATGGCAGGAGACCCAGGAGGACCCCACTGCTGACACAGAGACATAAAAAAGCAAGACTACAGTTTGCCAAAATGTACTTGAGTAAGCCAAAAGCCTTCTGGGAAAACGTCTTGTGGACAGATGAGACCAAGATAGAGCTTTTCGGTAAAGCACATCATTCTACTGTTTACCGAAAACGGAATGAGGCCTACAAAGAACAAAACACAGTACCTACGGTAAAATATGGTGGAGGTTCAATGATGTTTTGGGGTTGTTTTGCTGCCTCTGGCACTGGGTGCCTTGACTGTGTGCAAGGCATCATGAAATCTGAGGATTACCAAAGGATTTTGGGTCGCACTGTAGGGCCCAGTGTCAGAAAGCTGGGTTTGCGTCCAAGATCCTGGGTCTTCCAGCAGGACAATGACCCCAAACATACGTCAAAAAGCACTCAGAAATGGATGGCAAAGAAGCGCTGGAGAGTTCTGAAGTGGCCAGCAATGAGCCCAGATCTAAATCCCATTGAACACCTGTGGAGAGATCTTAAAATTGCTGTTGGGAAAAGGTGTCCTTCCAATAAGAGAGACCTGGAGCTGTTTGCAAAGGAAGAGTGGTCCAAAATTCCGGGTGAGAGGTGTCAGAAGCTTATTGATGGTTATAGGAAGCGACTGATTTCAGTTATGTTTTCCAAAGGGTGTGCAACCAAATATTAAGTTAAGGGTGCCAATACTTTTGTCCAGCCCATTTTTGGGGTTTTGTGTGACATTATGTCATATTTGCTTTTCTGCCTCTGTTTTATATTTGTTCCAATACATACAAAGGGAATAAACATGTGTATAGCAAAACATGTGTTAATGCAATACCTTTTTTGTGTGAAATACTTGATTTTCAGGAAAAATATCAAGGGTGCCAACAATTTCGGCCATGACTGTATATATTATATATTCATCTCACAGAAGTGGGGCAGAAAGCTGTAGGAAATGTAATTATTATTTGATGAATGTATCCAATCATATAGGATTGGCAACAAGGTGAAGATGAATTGTAGAAAGTTTATTCAAATGCGGAGTGAAAATAGTTCCAGAATGCAAGCAACACTAACGCGTTTCAGTCAAACAAGACCTTACTATGAAACACATTAGTGTTGCTTGCATTCTGGAACTATTTTCACACCGCATCTGAATAGAATTTCTACAATTCATCTTCACCCTGTTGCTGATCCTATATGATTTGATTTACTGGTTCAGTGGATGGAAACCACGGGAGTGGCAGGGTGAGATATATACTCCTTATGGAAAACATGCTATGAAGGTTGCAGCATCTATTCTTTGTATATTTAATGAGTGTGTTGTGTTCTTTCCTTATCTTTGTTTTTTGTGTATATCCTGCTCTAAAGGTACTCATACAGTCAGGTCCATAAATATTGGGACATCGACACAATTCTAACATTTTTGGCTCTATACACCACCACAATGGATATGAAACAAAACAAACAAGATGTGATTTAACTGCAGACTGTCAGCTTTAATTTGAGGGTATTTACATCCAAATCAGATGAATGGTGTAGGAATTACAACAGTTTGCATATGTGCCTCCCACTTGTTAAGGGACCAAAAGTAATGGGACAGAATAATAATCATAAATCAAACTTTCACTTTTTAATACTTGGTTGCAAATCCTTTGCAGTCAATTACAGCCTGAAGTCTGGAACGCATAGACATCACCAGACGCTGGGTTTCATCCCTGGTGATGCTCTGCCAGGCCTCTACTGCAACTGTCTTCAGTTCCTGCTTGTTCTTGGGGCATTTTCCTTTCAGTTTTGTCTTCAGCAAGTGAAATGCATGCTCAATCGGATTCAGGTCAGGTGATTGACTTGGCCATTGCATAACATTCCACTTCTTTCCCTTAAAAAACTCTTTGGTTGCTTTTGCAGTATGCTTTGGGTCATTGTTCATCTGCACTGTGAAGCGGCGTCCAATGAGTTCTGAAGCATTTGGCTGAATATGAGCAGATAATATTGCCCGAAACACTTCAGAATTCATCCTGCTGCTTTTGTCAGCAGTCACATCATCAATAAATACAAGAGAACCAGTTCCATTGGTAGCCATACATGCCCACGCCATGACACTACCACCACCATGCTTCACTGATGAGGTGGTATGCTTAGGATCATGAGCAGTTCCTTTCTTTCTCCATACTCTTCTCTTCCCATCACTCTGGTACAAGTTGATCTTGGTCTCATCTGTCCATAGGATGTTGTTCCAGAACTGTGAAGGCTTTTTTAGATGTCGTTTGGCAAACTTTAATCTGGCCTTCCTGTTTTTGAGGCTCACCAATGGTTTACATCTTGTGGTGAACCCTCTTTATTTACTCTGGTGAAGTCTTCTCTTGATTGTTGACTTTGACACAAATACACCTACCTCCTGGAGAGTGTTCTTGATCTGGCCAACTGTTGTGAAGGGTGTTTTCTTCACCAGGGAAAGAATTCTTCGGTCATTTACCACAGTTGTTTTCCGTGGTCTTCCGGGTCTTTTGGTGTTGCTGAGCTCACCGGTGCGTTCCTTCTTTTTAAGAATGTTCCAAACAGTTGTTTTGGCCACGCCTAATGTTTTTGCTATCTCTCTGATGGGTTTGTTTTGTTTTTTCTGCCTAATGATGGCTTGCTTCACTGATAGTGACAACTCTTTGGATCTCATCTTGAGAGTTGACAGCAACAGATTCCAAATGCAAATAGCACACTTGAAATGAACTCTGGACCTTTTATCTGCTCATTGTAATTGGGATAATGAGGGAATAACACACACCTGGCCATGGAACAGCTGAGAAGCCAATTGTCCCATTACGTTTGGTCCCTTAACAAGTGGGGGGCACATATGCAAACTGTTGTAATTCCTACACCGTTCACCTGATTTGGATGTAAATACCCTCAAATAAAACTGACAGTCTGCAGTTAAAGCACATCTTGTTTGTTTCATTTCAAATCCATTGTGGTGGTGTATAGAGCCAAAAATGTTAGAATTGTGTCGATGTCCCAATATTTATGGACCTGACTGTACACTTAAGATGGCATTCGGATGTACAGTATTGCACAGTGGTGACAGAGACAGAACTGGAGACTTATAAATGTATAAGCTTGGCTTGACCAAGACCGGAGCTGCAGAATGACATCCCCAGCATGGCTCTATCCATGGGGAAACAATAGCTAATCCAAAAGGGTATCAAAACGTAGAAATACAGAAGCGATCATCAGACCCAAACTGGATGAAAGAGTCCCAAAAAATTTTGGTAGTGAAAAAAGTATAATAAAAAGTCATATAAACAGTCATTTAAAACAATTAAACCAACAATTAAAATTATTTTGGATACTTCTGTCTGGTTTTGATCTGGCTATTCTGTATTTTCGATTGAGAGAAGCCTTGCTGTGTGTGAGCTGCCTCATCGGAGCTATTTCAGCTTGTTTGAAGTTTTCCTTCATCTGACTACATGTGCAAGCTGCCAGCACCTCTTTGAGTATGTTTTTCTGGAGGTTATCTAACCTGTCTAACTGATCTCATCCCCAGCAGGGTGAAAACACCATAGACATTAGAATTTCACTTAGTCAAACAAAAACAAATCTGACTGGGAGATGCTCATCTATTGATTCCTTAGTAAGCACATACTGTAGCAACTGATTGCACACTTAAAATGTATCTAAAAACAAAACTTTTTTTTCGTTGTTGTTTTAGTGTGTGACACTCCTATCGTTTTTTTTTTTTTTTTATTGTAGTCTATTTCCCTGCTGTGGAATCTCACCCTTTCTATTTGTTCTAGTGACCACTGTCACTGGGCAAAGGTGAAGCAAAAACAAAAAAGAAGCGCACCAACCTTGCGCAGTACCTCAGTAAACCAATTTTATTGAATACAAAAATATACTCACAAACAAAGAAGTATTTCAAGCATGTCAGTTCTCAAAGGAACTATGAGGCTGTGATGAAGAAGGAACATCCTTCGAAACGCGTCAGCTGATCCCTGAGTGTCCACCCCTATGATGGGACTCGCACAGGTCTTACCATTCCATAGTTCCTTTGAGAACTGACATGCTTGAAATACTTCCTTGTTTGTGAGTATATTTTTGTATTGAATAAAATTGGTTTACTGAGGTAATGCGCAAGGTTGTTGCGCTTCTTTTTGTCTTTGCTTCACAGTATTGGTCGGGCTTCCCCAGCCTTGTTTGGAGCTGCACAACCTCATATGCAAATGTGGTCGAATTTTTTCAAGTTCTGGTTCCATCCATCCACCTCCTTTGGGTTTTAGAGCACAGGAGAGTTTGTTTCTACTGTACAAAAGTGTCGGTAAAACAAACATTTTAGAGTTGTTACATGATCAGAGGGGAAATCTTCCAGTGGGGACAACGTTTTCATTTACAATTGTCCGAGAAAGTATTTGCTTCACTTTGGAGATATTTCTTCTTACTTCCCGAGGGCTGTACAGAACCGAAAATGAATGGAATTGTCCCTAGAAGGACACAGATGGCAAACATCCAGCTTGGTATACATGATATTCATGGAGCTGTATAGTACAATTCCATGAGAGACTAAGTGGAGGTTTAATAGATCAGAAATGTGTAAAATTCTGATCAAGACCAAGAGCTCCCAAATAATATTTCAACATTCAATAAGTTTAAAAGTTGATTAAAATGTGCTTTTTCTCAACAGAAAATTTCTATTTTCTGCCTGGCCAGAGGGATGCCCTTTTGTGTGGCAACAGCACAGACTCCGGGTAAGCAAAAAAATGAACACACTTTAATGTCATTAATTGTAGAAAGGTTTTGACTGTCACCTTTGTTTTACAATATCTGACAGATATATTTACATGCAGAATATTTGTTTTTAAATTGAATTTAAAAAAAGAAGTCCCCAAATGTGAACCCTCAAACTAATACTAGGACATTTCAAAACTGCTTTTAGAAAGATTTACAGCATTTACCAAAACAGCAGTGGATGGCTGTAGGTAGTGAGTCAAAATAAAGTGAATTCAAACATGCTTAGGATAAACATGGCAAAGATTTAAAAAATAAAGCAAACAGAAATAAAACTAAGATCTAAGAGGCATACATGGTGCATAGCACACCTGCCAGGGTTTCATTGTTTCATTCTGGCATATTCGTAGTGCAACAGGGGTCTGCATTCCCTCATGTTGGTGATGTGGTGAACTAAGAGTAGAGCACTCATCTATCCCTAAGGCTAGGTGCACACCTAGCATTCCATGAACATGCGTTTTTGTGCGCTTTTCCGTGCACTTTTTTGTGTGTGATTCCTGTCTCCTTTCTCTTCCCTCTGCTATCTGTATTAGTCACTTTTAACAGGTTATCCCAACACCACAGAATCTCAAGAGATGGTCCTGCCCCCTTCAGCATACAGAAGGTGATTGACAGCCTCGGCTGTGCATGTTTTCCCAAGAGATTCTGTAGAGAGGGGGTGTGCCATTTCTCTCCACTCAGGTCTCAGATTACACTCAGCTCTAACCTATGTGCTCTGCAGTGCCTGGCGTCATATCCTTGCCACCTGCTTGCTGGAGCTGAGAAACAACCTTTGATCTGTGTGTTTTAGAAGGCTGTAGAGGAGAGAGGGCTACAGATAAACAGGCACAACTTATGTAGGAGGATTTGTTTCATTTCAGTGTATCACATGAGGCTTGCCTGTTCAGTAGGTATACTGTATGTAAGGGTTTACAACCACTTTAAGCTAACCCTAATGCCTAACTATCTCCACTCTAGACCATTAAACATAAACTAACCCCAAAAATTAACACTCAACAAGCTGCCAACACATAACTTTAACCCTATTACAATCCTGACATTAAACACCTTATCTGCACTTAACACCTGCCCTAAACCTTCACCTAACCTTAAAACGGAGTTCCACTCAAAAGCGGAAGCTCCGCTTATTTGCCTTCCCCCCCCCCCCCTTCACTGCCGTATTTGGCACCTTTTGGGGGGAGGGGGAGCAGAAACCTGTTTTTTTACAGGTACCTGCTCCCTCTTCTGGCTCAGTTCGCCACGGCAAAGTGAGCTGGAAGTTTAGCCCCCTCCGTCCTCCTGCAGTCTCCTGGGAACCTACACAGGTCCCAGAAGACTGACGGACCAATGAGAATGCGCAGCAAGACTCGCGCATGTGCAGTGGGCATCCAGTTGTGAAGCCGCAAGCTATCACAGTCTAGTGCCCACAGTTGTGATGCTGGCACCAGGGAGAGAAGAGGCAGAGAAGGGATGGCGTGGGTGAGTACATCTCTGAATCCTGGGACAGGTGAGTGTGTGTTTATTAAAAGTCAGCAGCTACAGTTTTTGTAGTTGCTGATATTAATAAACACAAAACTGACTGGAACTCCGCTTTAAGAGTTAAAACATATGTTTGTTCTGCAACACAGGTTACTGCACTTTTCATGCATTAGCAAGTTGCAGTAGCATTCATTTTGAATGGTATCCCAATGCACTAAGGCAGCACAGCTCTTGTGCGATGCACAATGCATGGTAATGTACAACCATGCGGTGCTGTGTGCTATGTAAGAAAAAATACGTCATATCCATTTTTTGTTCAGTTCTTGTGCATTGGCAGCTCACTCAATGCATGTTAACATGTGGCACAATGCACTTTAATATGTGAAATCAGATATGACTGTGCGCGTGCAGTGCACAAGAGCAGGCAGAACGAAATAGGCCCTAAAGCCGGCCTTGTATTAAAATGCTAGAATCAACCTATCTTGTTAGAGCTCCACCACTTATGATAAAAGCAGAGTTTCAATTAAAGGATTGAAAACATAAAACAATGCTTTCCTCACATCCCAGCTTCCTGAGAGCTTGCCATGGCAAAAAATAAAATCACTGGGTCTTTTTCTGGGAAAGTTTAGTTTCCCAGATCTCATTGGAAGACACACTTTCTCTGGGTAGGAGCAAATTCTCACTAGAATTGGGCTCATCACTGTTCACTGGAGAAGGCCCAATTACATCAACTCACCTGCAGGTAGTGACCAGAAGTTGGGGTACACAGAATATTTAGGGTAAATTAATTTAAGGATATATGAAAACTAGCTAGTAAAATATGCTTCCCAATGCACCAGTCTGTTTGCGTTTTGGTCACCCATATTGTGTTGTAGATAACTTTAGGTATAATTTGCAGCACTTTTGACTATCCTCGCACACTATTAAACTCAGACTGACCCAAATGAAACATACCGCGTTCTAGAGCTAATGCCACAACTTTACTGTGGCAGTGTGCACTACTTTAATAGTCGTGATAACAAACAAGTGTGCCTACACATGCAGACTGGTGCACCAGGAATAGTATCTCAGCAATTTGTCTGTGCATACCCTTAAGTACGATTTTCCACATTTATTCATATATATATTAATTTATTTATTTAGCCAATGCCCAAAAGGATATGTATGTTTAAAAACTGGGAGGAATCCTAACTATGGCTACACCAGCTTTGATACCTTCAGCTGGGCTTTCCTGTCCCTGTTTCGACTGATGACTCAAGACTACTGGGAGAACCTTTATATGCTGGTAAGAAACACAGTTTTTATTGCTTGTTTTATCAGCCCCGTCAGAGAAGTGAGGGTTTGGTTGATGGGGATGGGAAAATTTGGGAAAAATGTTTTTTGAATATTGTCAAAGAAAGATTTGGGTGCTGGGATAGGGAGAGTTCGGAATACATATAGAAGTTTGGGTAGGACAATCATTTTTAGGGTCGCAATTCGACCTAATTTTGAAAGGCCAAATGTTCAGAGTGAATGGATTTCTTTAGTAAGGGATTGGAGAAGTGGTTTGCAGTTGGTCTCGAACATCTGTGCAGTGGAAGAAGTTAGATGAATTCCTAGGTAAGGAATGGAGTGATTAGACCACATAAATGGGAATTGCTTTGAAAGACGTAATTGAGTTTTCAGAGGTGTGTGTAGGTTTAGTATTAGAGATTTGTTTTTGATTAGTTTGTAGTATGAGACATCAGAATATTGGTTAATTATAGATCTGATGTGAGGCAGGGATTGGAAAGGCTGGGATATCATTAGAATAATATTGTCAGTAAATAGGCTGATTTTGTGTTCTGAGCCTTGGCAAGAGATGCCTGTGAAAAGGGACTCTTCTCTTAATTTACTTGCTAGAAGTTTGATAAGTGAAGCAAAAACTATAGGGGACAAAGGGCAGCCTTGTCTGGTGCCGTTGGAGATGTTGAAAGGCTGAGATAGTATACCTTTGTCGAGAACCCTAGCTGATGGGTGTGAATACATAGACATGATGGTGTTTTGTAACCACCCTGTAATACCAAATTTTTGTAGGACTTCCCTCATGAATCCCCAATGTATACGGTCAAACACCTTCTTTGCATCCAATGAGAGAAGCAGGGAAGGCGTTTTTTGGTGCTCTACACAGTAGATTAGAGATATTATTCTTCTTCTAGCGTCTGGGGCTTGCCGTCCTGGTATAAATCCAACTTGGTCGGGATGGATCAGTCTTGGAAGGAAAGGGACTAGTCTGTGAGCAATTAGTTTTGCAAATAGTTTCGAGTCCGTATTGATTACAGAAATGGGTCTGTAGTTTTGTTTGAGTTGTGGGTCTTTGCCAGGTTTAGGGATGGTAGTGATAGTAGATTGTAGCCTTTTGTTAGGTAGTGAACCCAAGGCTGCGGCATGATTGAAGAGATTCGTTAGATATGAAGAGAGGATGGTGGCAAAACATTTATAGTATTCGTTGGAATATCCGTCTTCTCCTGAAGATTTATGGAGTGGTAGCATTTTAATTGCGGATTCAATTTCTTTGGGGGAGAATGGTTCTGAAATTTCTTGGATTTGAGCTGGGGATAAGGTTGGTAGCGAGACTGACTTTAGGAAATGTCGTATTGAGTTGGAAGTTGGTTGGATTGTTTTTGTCGTCTTTGAGGTTGTATAGAGATTAATAATAGTTGGCAAACGTGTTAGCAATGTCCAGAGGAATAGTTACTGGAGCGTTGGAGAGGGGGTGTTGTATAGAGTTTATCTTAGTTTTGAGACGTTGGTGTTTTACCGATTTGGCTAGTAGTGATCCAGCTTTGTTTCATAGGGAGTAGTATTTTGCTTTAGTTCTTCGTAAGTTGAGGTCGTATTTGAATAGTAGTAAAGAGCAAAGTTTATTTGTGAGCTCCATTAAGGAAGATGAGTTGATATCAGAGGGGTTGTGCTTGTTTAATTCTTCAATCCTTTTGATGGCTGCTAAGACCTCTTCAATCTGACGCCTTCTCTGGGTAAGAGTTTGTGAATTTATTTTCAAAAGAATCCCTCTCATGTAGGCTTTGTAGGTGGCCCATAGGTTAGTGATAGAAATATCTGGTGTGTCATTTATGTCAAAAAAGAGAGAATGAGCTTCAGCTATAGTTTTGCGATTGGTAGGGTCTGCTAGAAGGGAGGAGTTGAGTCTCCTTGGACGTGGTGGGAAATATTTGTTCGAGTCTCCCAAGGTAATGCTTATGGAGGCATGGTCAGACCATGTAATTGTGCCTATCTCCGAAGAGGTGATATTTTGTAGAGTCCATTTGTCGGTGAGGAAAAAGTCTATCCTTGAGTATGAACGTTGAGAAGGAGAGTAGTATGAGTAGTCTCTCTCTGCTCCATGTTGGCATCTCCATATATCGTATAAGTCATTGGTGTGTGTAAAATACCGTATTGTCTCGATATTTTGTTAACTTGTATTGGTGAGAAAAGTTCAAAATAGAAAGTCATTCCAACTCTTGCATAAACTCAAAAATTGATTTAATAATAATATTGCATAAAATTAAAAATAAAATATTGGAATACAGAATGTTTAAATAATGTCCAAAAAATATAGTTAAGTTCTTGAGATATTGTAAGTAATTATGTATGTGTAGTGTGAATTTGTGTGTGTGTAGCGTCAAGCTAGGCTTCTAAAAAAGTGAGCCAAAAAAGTCTTTGTTCTGCTCTATAAAGAGCAATTTAGCCCCCACCTTCTAAAAGTGGGCTGGTTTCTTTTCTGTCCCTTGTAGTCCCACAATGATGAAAGGCAACAGATGTATATAACAAACCTCTGTCTTCTTCCCTCCCCTCAGAGTCTGAAATTCAATCCTTAAAACCTTTAGACAAAGCAATATATATATATTCTCCTAAAAGTAATCTTAATATAAGAGTTATATCATATATAAATATCGTAATCAAGAAATATTACAGTATAAATCTTGTAATCTTAACATGTATAAAATAGATTCTTACAATTCTCTTATTAGTGAAACTTTAGCTTACAGACATGGGGGAAGATGGGGGAGGGACAGCTAGACTAATTACTACCACATGTTGCTTGAATGTAGAGAAAAAACCCAAGATATATATACATATGTATATATATCCACATATATGTATATTCACATAGACTATAAACAGTCTTTTTATCTTACTTTTCCCAATCTAGAACAAATAGAATTATAACAACTCAATTATTCTATTAAGATCCAACTCATTCATACATATGTTAGTACTGTTAATAAGCAAATATTAGATATTTGGTTAAGAAAAGCTTCTAACAGTGTGTAGGAAATGGTTCAGTGAGTGGGCCGAAGGGCGTTTTCTTGAAGAAGAATCTAGTTGTGTATTTCCGATTATGTTAAAGTCTCCTCCTATGATTAGGTTACCTTTTCTGAATAAGGAAATCTTGGTGAGTAGATGTTTACAAAATTTTATTTGGTTAGTGTTTGGACCATATACGTTAACCAATGTATATTGGGTGTTATTAATAAGGCATGTCAGGATGTGAAATTGGCCTTGGGGATCAGCATATTCTGAGGTAAATCGGAAGTTTACGGTATTCTTTATTGCTGTCAGAACGCCATTTTTCTTTTTGGGATTAGTCGCCATATAAAGAGTTGGGAATTGCTTCATGTTGAAGTTGGGTATTTTGTGTTAGTAAAATGCGTTTCCTGAATGAGGATTATGTCCGCTTGGAGAGAACATGTTTCTTTGGTTAGAGTTGACCTCTTGAAAGGGGAGTTCAGACCCCTAACATTGAGGGATATTATTTTAAGAGCCATAGGAGTGTAGATAGGTGCTTTGGAATTGCTGAGATTGAGATATTGAATCTTTTGGTACTCAGTATCTGTTTGTGGAAGTAATCATTTTTAAGGACTGTGAGTGATTTGAATAAGGTAAAGGTGTAAGTGTGACAGTTTTGTGGCAGTTAGTTAAACAGTTACTTGTAAATTGTATGATTTCTGTTGATTTGAAGTAGATAAAGGAGGTAGGGTAGCAAAAGATTGGTTGGTTCTGTAGGTGTGTAGATATTAAAGAGGACATAAAAAATTATTGCGAAAAATACAGGAAAAATGGGTAGCAAAATTAGCTACTGTTAACTGGGGGTGAACTGTTAACCATGACAATAACAGATAGTCATGGTGTAGAAAAATTGTCATTCTAACCGATTTGGGAACAAGGCTGAGCCATTTCGGCCATTAGTGTAAGAGAACAAGGAGAGATGTGACAGAGTAGTGTGAGGGATCTGGAACCATGGTCAGGTCTAGTCCCCGTCCATACGTTGAGGGTGTTGTGGAGTACGTTGAGAGTCCTCCACCAGGAAGATATTCCATGGTTTCAGGAGGTCAATGCTGGCTTCCAAGCTTCTAATAGTAAAGAATTTGCCCTGTCATAACATGGTGAGTTTGGTGGGGAAACCCCATTGATAACCTATGCCATGGTTTCAAAGTACTTTTGAGACCGAGATTAATTTCTTCCTATTGTTGAGCGTTTCTTTAGATAGATCAGCACATAGTTTGACACCCGCGTAGGGTTGTGGGAGGGGTGTCTGAGCTCTCGTATCCGCCATTAGTTTTTCTTTGACATGGTAAAAATGTATTCGTGCCAAAGCGTCTCTAGGGACTGAGGTGGGGAGAAATGTGGGTTTTGGAATTCTATGTGCTCTGTCTATTGCTAATTCTACATCCGTTAGTGACGGTATGAGGTATTTCATCAGTTGTTGGAAACAGGATGTCAGGGCCTCAGGTGCGACTGATTCCAGGAATGCCCCGAAATTTTATGTTGTTCCTTCTTGAGCGGTCTTCCAGATCCGCTATTTTGAGTTTTAATTGTAGTTCTGAGTCATGTTCAGTATGTGAATCCACCATATTGTTGTGAGCAGTATGCAGGTTGCCTATTTTTTTTTCAATATGATTCATTTTGCATGTTCTTGTACAGTGTTAGGTATAGGAGCTATGACCGCTGAAATGTCGCAGTGTAGGGTTTGTCTTAATGATAATAGCATATTTTTAATGGTTAGCTCAGATACTGGCTGATCAGAAGCAGGAAATGCTTCAATGGCTGACTTAAAATTAATGGCACCTCAGCACATCTACTGAAGAGCAACTCTTTTTACCTGCGGGTCGGGCACAGCTGCACGCATTCCCAACCTGCAATAATGTAAACGGAGCTTCAATTCCCCTTTTCCCTAGAATATTTGCTCCCCTGATACTCTTTTCAGCATCCAAAGTAAAAGGAAATGCCAAGTACTGATGGGTATAGAGAAGCATGTGACACATTCTAGGTGACAATGATTGGACAATTTGCATGGGTGTTCATATGTGAAAACTACAATTCATGGCTTACACAGGATATACCTTTTGGTAGTGGTGGGGAGGTATGTAAAAAAAAGTTGTTGTTTTTTGCTCTAGACCCTGCGAGCTGCTGGCAAGACCTACATGATCTTCTTTGTTCTGGTGATCTTTTTGGGCTCCTTCTATCTTATCAATCTGATTCTGGCTGTAGTGGCCATGGCCTATGAGGAACAGAACCAGGCAACATTAGAAGAAGCTGAGCAGAAAGAAGCCGAATTCCAGCTAATGATGGAACAGTTAAGAAGGCATCAAGAGGACATTCAGGTAAAATTCCACAACATTAAGTTTTGAAAACTGTAGTCTGATGCTATCATAACCAGTGAGCCTTGTTGCACTAATGAACATATTCAGATGCATGGTACTTAGGTTGTTTTGTTTGTTGTTCACCTCCAGATTGTTATTTAATATACATGACTCAAAAGTATTTTTTTTTTCATTTTGAATAACTTAAGACTGCGTACATTTGTGAGCTGGGCTACTTATTTCTCTAGTCCCTGCAAGTTCCCCAAAAATTGCTATTTGGAATCTGCTATGCCGAAAATGGTATAGCATTTCTGGGCCATATATCCTCTTTGTGGGAATAATCTGTATAGTGAACACACCAGTGACCACAGAAGCTAAGCTGAAGAGCCAAGTTCTCAGTCAGCCAGAAAAGTGAGCAAAGCTTGTCTCTATCTACTACTAAAAATATTTTAGGTAGTTCATAGCAAAGCAACCTATAGAAAAGTGACTCCTGCAAGCATGCTGCAGAGAAAGGCTCGCTGTATGGACGCAGTGGCCCCTCTGCAGATGTCCAACATGCCCCCTGCTAACTCAAGCTCTTTTTCATCCTTCTAAAATCAGCAGTGACATACTCACCATGAAATCACTGCTAAACACCTAAGCCACTTTCTTGTATTAAATACAGTTTATGGTTTGTACAGAGCATCACTGCTCTGACATGCGGACAGCCTTATTTTATTCTGTAAGAAGAGATCCAAAAATAATGTATTGATCTCTCCATAAGTAATGTTTACGATAATGTCCCTCTAATGCTTGATTGATTTCTGCATTCAGGGAACAAAAAGGTTAATTTAGAGTCATTTTCTAAATAAATAAATGCATGTAGAAAGTATCACATATAGTGCATTTTAGAAGTTTTGAAAAAACGTACTTGCACTTGCTGTGCATTAAGCCGTATTTCTGAAAATGTTATTGTATTGAAGTGTATGTGTAGCCACACTATGTACCGTAATATATTTCTATATTGAACAAGCTCTCATACACCTCTGTAGCTGCAGACACTGTGCAGAAATGAATCTTCAATTATCACAACAGAAGCATTGAGCTCACAGTGCATCACCCCTTAATTTCTGTGGAAGCAGAAGCAGTTGGCAGAATGCTAGCCATCTAATGCAAACCAAAAGCAGGTGCTGCAAGAATCCAACTAAAAATGATTATATAGTCTCTGTTGTGATCTCTGAGGATGAATTATTTCAAAGTAGAAGCAGCTATAGAGCTCAGTGATGGCTTGTTTCAAATCTCTTTTGCTGTTTGGTATTTGTGAATACCTTAAAACTGAATTCCAGGATAAGTAAATATTTTCTAAATACAAGAGGTGTGTGTATATAGGGTGTAATAGTGTGTGGCAAGTGGTACAGCAAGTGAGCTGAGGAAAGTGATAAATGTTTAATTAATGGCATGATAGGCTTCCCTGAAGAGATGAGTTTTCAGGGAATATGATTATATGAAAGTTTATGTGCCTGGATTCAGCTTTAATGTCCATAGTCTGGACACATGTGCACGTTAAAGGCCAGCTACATACAGTATAAATGGTGGGTTGAATCGCTTTTTACATCTGCTGGAAATGTAAGTGGCAAGCTTTTTCTCCAACAGTCTGTGCTCTGATTTATTGGGTATTCTACTTTGTGGAACATTCATCCTGGGTATGTGACACCTCTGTTGACTGTAATCACAGAGAATGTTATGGAGAACTGGAAGTTTCCAAAAACTTGCCAACAACTGTACAAAACAGAAATATTAATTTAGTTGACAATTGCACTCAAAATGCACCTGATATGTCAGTTGGCACAATCTGACTGCTTTTAAGGCATATAGTTTTCCAAAGCATGCAGAATTCCCTATGAAATTTGCAAAGCATAGCTTTGCAGATTAAGGAAGGGTTAGATCCTAGATCGCTGTTGTATCCCTGTTAAGGCAATTCGCCTCCCTTAGGGCTCGTTCACACTTGGCTGTTTTACCAACGCTTGCCAAATGCCCCTATAGTGTTTGGCAAGTGTTGGTCCGGCGTTTGCGGAGCGTTTTTTAGCGCTCGGCAAACGCTCCGAAAATGCTGCATGCGTGGTTTAGCGGCGGTTGCTAGGCGTTTGCCGAGCGTTAAAAACGCCCCACAAACGCTTACAATGCAGTTTGAATAGTGTTACCGCTCCGCAAACGCCCTGCAACCACACCGCAAACCGTTTGCTGAGCGGCACCATAGACTAGAATAGGAGGCTTCAACGCCTCCTGACTCGACCAGAGGCGTCCATTTTGCCATGACGCAACGCGACGCAAACGCTCCCGTTAGAACAGCACCATGTGCTGTAATGTGCAGAATTGGCAGAGGCGTATGGGAAGCAGTAAAAAACGCTTCCCAAACGCCTCTCTGCCGCCTGCACACAACGCTAGTGTGAACGTAGCCTTACTGATGTGTCACTGGGGCAGCAAATAAGAACAAAACTTTACAATAAGAACAGGGAAGGTGGTACAAAGACTTTCTTTTGTAGATTGGGTTAGGATTTATAGCCTGAATTTTGAGCCGGGAAGGCTTATACCTTCCCCAATTTCTTGGCTAAAGTTCTAACATTTTAAAAGTATCCTAGGGTGAGGAAGCGTGGAAGTTGCCATTGCTGTCCCCTCCCTCTGAAAATACTAATTTTACAGCATTTATACTGATAAAAAGTCTTGAGTAAGCCACTTACGATGAACACGCATTAGGAATTCTCACTGCCCTTTAACCTTACTGATTTGTATACTTTTACCAGGTTAGTGCTTCCAAAAATTAAAGCCAGAGACAGCCAGTCAATTGCCACTTTCTTAGGTTTAACGGTTTCTTTTAAGTGCAGTAACCTATTGCAGCCAATCAGAAGTCACTCTGCTTAAGTCACACCAGTAGAAGATAGATTCTGATTGGCTGTGTTGCCATTAGGCGTGGGCTTTGTAATTTAGGAATTCGCTATTGAGTGTGAGTTATGGCATTTAGAAATTAGCTGTTAATAATATATGTTTTTGATTGAATAAAGCTGAATATCTGTTATTTAGTAACAGAGTTGCACTTGTTACAGTATGTATGTAAAGAAGATTATACAGTAAATATACTATCTTTTTAATACATAAAATGTCCTTTTTTATCGTTGTGACAAATTTAATGTTCACATAGGCAGCGGCAGCCGCAGCACAAGAAGCAGCGATTGGATCCAGAGAGTTTAGCGGAGGGACAGGTTATGGAGGCCTGTCAGAGAGTTCATCTGTAACATCCATGCTAAGCTCTAAAAGTGCCAAGGAAAGAAGAAACAGAAGAAAGAAACGAAAACAAAAAGAGCAGGGTGAAGAGAAGTGCGATGATGAGAAATTCCGCAAGTCAACATCAGAAAACAGCCTGAAAAAGTTTCGTTTCCCCTTAGAGGGAATGCGGTTGTCCTATGACAAGAAATCCTCCCCCCACCAGGTACTGTGGCATCTCTTCTTATCTTCCACACAAGTGTCATCCAGTTAGGGTGTACATCAATTTTAATGTCCTGTGGTGTTTGTGAAATGCACATCAAACTCAGGACAGCAGATTCCCAATTCGGTGAATGATGCAGTGTGGGTGGCAGTGTTCTGCCATTGCATTTCTATGGGCACAGCAAGTCCTATTAAGATCCATTTGCACTGCAGACAACACAGGGCAAACACAGGCTTTTGCTGCGTATTGCGTTTGAGTGCTATAAAATGTAAGATCCGTTTATACTCACCGGGCCTTCATCTCCTGTAAAAATTATATTCAGTGATTAGATTTTTAAATGTACCTCTAAAGAAAAAAGTTTGATTTTATACTTACCTTACCCTTCTTCTGGCCATGGTGCCTAGGCAAGTATAACGTCACACACCCTCCATCCTTAGATCATGGGGATTATAGAGCAGCCGAAATCTCACAAGAAGATGCTCTTGCAATGGACTGGAGTGTCTTCTTGTGAGATTGGCCTCGACTGCATTCCCCAGGAATCTTGCAGGAAAGATAGTGACTTCATGCCCAGTGATACAGAAGACAGAGATGAGTATAAATCTAGCTTTTTCTTTACAGTGCCCTTTGCACCTACCAGATGCAGAGGAGGAGGAGGGGGCCCAAGCAGTAAAGTGGGACCTTGCATTGTACTGCATGGTCTGGTTTAAGCAGCACCAGCAAGTCATTGTGTGAGTCAGTGTGGCCTGTCTACTGTATTTCTGTATTTTGAGTATTTTCTAGCTGACAGCTGAATCTTCTTCTCCTCATCACTTTGTCTAAAAATAACTGCCACTTAAATTGTTATTTGCCTTTCATTTAACAGTCCCTGCTCGATGTCCAGGAGGTCCTATTTTCACCAAGGCGGAACAGTAAAACCAGCCTATTCAGTTTTCGAGGCCGTGGGAAGGATGTGGGATCAGAGAATGACTTTGCGGATGATGAACACAGCACTTTTGAGGACAATGAGAGCAGGAGAGGCTCTTTATTTGTACCTCGTAGACATGGAGAGCGACGGAACAGCAATATCAGCCAAGCCAGCAAGGCCTCGAGAACCCTGCCAGTGTTGCCAGTGAATGGGAAAATGCACAGCACAGTGGATTGCAACGGAGTGGTCTCTCTGCTGGGTGGGCCGTCACCAACATCGCCTGCTGGACTACTTCTGCCAGAGGTGATAATAGATAAACCAGCTTCTGATGACAATGTAAGGAAGTTTCAAATAGTTTAGGCATGGTAGCCTTTATTGAGTGCTTCCCTCAGGAACACTCCATTATTGGTTGGTCAAGCTTTGAATGTGACTGCTTTTTTGCAATGCCTATAATATACTAACAGCACAGTCTACTATAAGTTAGCCTATAAACTCCACTAATTCTATTTTTTAACTAACAAGGTATGGTATTGCAGAGTTATAAGTAAAGCTTAACAAATGTTTTATGGAGGTACATAAATAGAAATGAACCCAACTGTGAGTTTTCATTTCTATAAACTTTCAGGGAAAATCATTATATTTCAGCAAAATGTTCCCATTTTGATAAAATGTATTGGGGTCAATAGGGAAGGCACAATAAAGCAGATTTCTGGTGGTTTTTAAGACTGCAATGGGCTTTAAATGGTTCCTGAGGGTTACAGATGCATGCTCTCATCCTGTGTACTATCCTGAACCAATTCTGGAGCCTGTAAACAGCCAATTATTGGCCTCATTATTTTGTTTAATGAAAAAAAACTATAAAAAGGCACAATACACGGATAATGACAATTATACAAAAAAAACCATAAATACAAAGCACAGTCAGGCCCCCTGTACATCGTGTGCTGTTTAATCGCAGCAGGATACAGCTCATCAAGTTGCATTGCAGTGCAGAATCTAGAAAGAGACTAGCGGCTTTCATCAAAGCCATCTGAGACAGGTTTTAGTCAGTTGAGTTTGCTCAAGGATCCTCCGCATTTAACCCTGCTGTGCTCTGTGGTGTCATCTGCCAGCTTCAACAGGACACAAGAGGTGGTGGAAGGAACCACAGTGGGGGACCATTCATCTAACACACCTGGAAATGTGCCAAATCCCCAAGGTGTTTGAGCAAGCTTCATTCTTCAACCCAGAGGAATGTGGTGGTAGGGGCAGCAGGACTGGTAAGTATTGTTGCTTTCTTTACAAGGAGAATTGCTTTTTAAATTTATAGGGATACTTTTCCACTTCAACTTGACCAAAACTTGTCTCAGATGCCTTTGATGAAAGCTGTTTTTCTCTTTATAGTTCGTCATAGCAATGCAATGTGGTGAGTTGAACAGCCTACATAGTCTATAATTCTACTGTCTTCAATGTGAACACAGGTTTACCTTATTAATAAGCTAAGTTAGCATTTCCTTTGCAATGTGAATATTAACTTTGCCAAGCGAACACCCTCTAGTCATTTAATAAATCAACTTCATTGTTTTACCAGATGTGAACTGGTTTAGTTACTAATACTGGACAGTACTCGATAGTGCAAAGAGATGTATCTAAAAACTAAAAAATAGTTCTGAAATTGTGAGTTCGGTTTATCAAATTCACTACTACTAGTGGTTTTAGTTGTAGGTCCTACATATGTAATGTGTGTTAAAATTTGACGGAAAGATTGAGGCAGATCTGTAACTTCTGAAGGAGAGTAAGGACTTTGTTGCTAGTCACAGACATTCAGTGCCGGTTCACATATATGCAGATTGAATGCGGTGTGAACCGCATCCAATCTGCATGACATTGCTTCTTATAGTGCCTGTTCACATATGTCCAGTGCACTGGCAGTGCAGATTCAGTGCAGATTGAAAGAGTAATTTTCAAACTCTGAGCAGTGCGGTCCGGTTCAGGTGCAGATTACAGGCTATTGATTTCTATGGGAACCCTTTGTAAACCACACGTTTCATCAGTTGTGAAAAGGATAAAATCGTGACCTGAACCTGATCAAAACCTGACTTGAACCACAGAAAAACTACTGTATCAATTAGCTGTGAAACTGAGCTTCAATCCGCACCGCACATGTGTGAATCAACACTTGGGCTGCATTCGCATTTGTGTAGTATGTGAACACGTGAAAAATTATGCGATTTTGCTTGCACTTAAAAATTAAAAAAAGGATATCGTGCTTGCAGTGCCAATTATTGTTAATGGCAACCAAAAGGAAGCAAGCAAGACGTGGTTTTGTACAAGAAAAAAAAATGTGCAAAGCTCAAAGTGATACTAGAGCCTTTTAGCCATGATTGTTGCATGTAGGGACACCTATTAAAATTAATGGGCTGTCCTATGCATGAAGAGCAGCAACACGCCGGAAACACAAGAAAGCATGCATAAGTGTGATGCCTGATGTTGTGCTACAGTAGTGTGAATGGGACTTACATTACAGCTAAAGGTGGAGAGATGGGAAACAAAGATCTGATGATTTCTGTGCACAGCATAAGCACTTGGCTTTCTTGCTGTCTTTTCCTAGATGTGCCTCGCTGAAGCTTATTTAATAAAAAGTGTGTATATGTAAGGTGCTGTAACCCTTCACATCCAATTAGATTCCAAGTTTCTATCGTAAAATGAGAAAAACATGATATCTGCCTGGTTGGCACAGTTTCAAAATAGTGAAATTCCCTTCTATATTTCTGTATGAAAGGTTTCCAAAATGTGGCCTGAGCTTCACTTAAGTTACAATAATAAATTAACTTGTTATTAATTTTTATGATGGAACAGCTAAATAAAGGTGTAGAGTAAACAATTAATATTTAACACATCACATACAGTAAAAAGCCAATGTGTTTTTTTGGGGCTCCAAGGATTCCCTTTATCATGGCTTATTATCAGCCTAACCACTTACTGGATTTAAGTTCACCTTTTGAAAAAAAAATATAAATGCACATTTTTGCAGGTAAAAAAAAGTACATTTATTATTTTTTCTAAGGAGCCTGTGGAGCATTGCACCCATGATCAGCAGATCGCCAGTGCAATCTCAGGCTCCTGCACACTCTCAGGATAGCAGTCGGCCTGTATCTCATTACTTGAGAACAGGAAGATCGCCAGTGCAATCTCAGGCTCCTGCACACTCTCAGGATAGCAGTCGGCCTGTATCTCATTACTTGAGAACAGGAAGAATCCATGAACTACCAGAGCGCTCACAAGTGCCCTCTTAGGTCATTGAGAACTGCAAGCCATCATCTGCACTGGCTGATGGTACTTGCAGGCTGTTCACGGCTTGGCACCACATTATTTATCTGAATTTTATCTCTTGATGGGAGACAGAGCCTTCTCCTGCTTTCCTTCCAAAATATCAGAGTCTTCTTCTCTAAACTCATTCAAATCAAATCTAAAAGCGTTTTTCTTTAGACAAGCTTTTACGTAACTGTCCCCTTTTCCTTTGTTTTATCCTGTGTATTTCTTGTGTTTTTGTTTCTGGTTGGAGGTGCGACGTACAGATACTGGAACATGTTACATGTTCCAAAGGTGAATTTTTCCTTTGAGAATATTGTTCAATTTCTCCTTTGAGCAAGTCTAATCAGCAACTACAGGAAACAGCTGGTGGATAGTATTGCTTTCAAAAGAGACTTCAGTTATGGAATACAATGGATCACATACCTTTATGTAGATAGTCAAACAATTTAAATAAAGTCATAAACATTTACAAATGCCTAAAGTAATACTAAAGGTTCAGATTTTTTTACTGGTTGTACAGAGCTGCTTGCTCTGGGGGCATTCGTGTGTGCTCACTCTCGAGCAGCTACTGTGTGTCCATAAGACACACAGAGCGTGTCTCGGCCCCATCCCCCACTCTTTCCTCACTGGCTGTGATTAACAGCAGCAGGAACCAATGACTCCCCTTACTAAATAGTTGTCACCAGATTTCCCATTACCTTCTGTCCTTACATAGTTACATAGTTAGTCTGGCTGAAAAAAGACAAAAGTCCATCCAGTTCAATCATTAAAAAAAGTTACAATCCTATACAGGGGCGTCCCTAGGGTTGGTGTCACACCTCCGATGATTCCCGAGGATGGATTGGATCTGCGGATTGAGCATAATGGATCGGAATCTGATCCATTATGCTGCCCAATCTGCAGATCAGATCCATCCTGCGGGGATCGTCAGCTTGAAACTTATGCGAGGTTAACTGATCTCTCCACGAGCTCCACGAAAAGGAACGTTTTAAAGCAAGCTGATGATCCCCGCAAGATGGATCGGATCTGCAGATAGGGGAGCATAATGGATCAGATCTGTGGATAGGGGAGCATAATGGATCGGACTCTGATCCATTATGCTCAATCCGCAGACCTGATCCATCCTACGGGGAGCGTCAGCTTGCTTTCAAACTTACCTTTTCTTGGAATAATCAGTTAACCCTGTATAGGTTGCAAGCTAACGATCCCTGCAGGATGGATTGGATCTGCGGATTGGGGAGCATAATGGATCAGACTCTGATCCATTATGCTCAGTCCACAGATCCGATCCATCCTATGGGGAACATTGGCTTGTCATAAAACTTACCTTTTTCGTGGAGCCTGTTAGGTGTCACGCCGTGCGATAGGTGTCACCCGGTGAGGCGCGCACCCCCCGCACCTGTCTAGGGACGCCAATGATCCTATACCCACAGTTGATCCAGAGGAAGGCAAAAAAAACAGCAAAGCATGATCCAATTTGCTCCTGCAGGGAAACAAATTCCTTCCTGATCCCCTGAGAGGCAATCGGATATTCCCTGGATCAACTTGTCCTTGTAACAACGGTCATTAGATCAGAGGATGAAACTTTCCAGCGGGTACACAGACAGCAATAAAAACATGACACGGATATTAGTCCTCCCTTGCTCTATCCAAAAAAATATAGACATACAGAGATACACCTAAAGGCAAACTGCAGAGATTTATCTCAGCCAATCAAAATTCATCTTTGGGAGATATTACTGCCTTAACCTGATTAATATGAGCTTAGATTTATAACTGTGGGGCTTAATGCAGCTTTTCATTATATATGCTCCCTGTATTGAAAGTTCAGTGAATTCTGTATAATAGTCTTTAGATTGTTTTTTAAAATACCACTAATCTCTAAAGAAATCCATCAGCATAATATGGGAGACTTCAATGCTCATTTATTTGCTGATGCAAGCTCCATATTGGTATTATTACAGCTGTTTGACTTCGTAGAGCCATATTGATCAAGTGGCAGATCATTGATTTACAAATCATTTGCTGGGTTTTTTTAAAATGCATGTCAGAGCTTCATCTACAAGACTTCAGTTGACGCTCACATATTTATAGCCAGATTGTTTTCTTTTTAACACACATATCAGAAAGGTTAAGTGATTTGAGGCTCAATGACACAGGAGATTTGACCCCATCTTGATCATGGCTTAGTAACTTTGATTAAACTAAAATCTGGTTTCCAGGCAACAGGTAATAAATCAAAAACAAATTCTCCTGCGCTCTAGGACCCAGGCGGATGGCAAATGGATGGAACCAGACCTGGAAAAATCGACCACCAATGCATGTAGAGTTGTGCAGCTCCAAACAAGGCTGGGGAAGCCGACCAATACTGCAAAACGAAATGAAAACGAGAAGCGCACCAACCTTCGCGCATTACCTCAGTAACCAAAATTTATTAATTATAAAATGATACTCACAAACAGTGAATAAAATCAGGCATGATCTAGCTCTGATGAAGAAGGGACGCCCTTTGAAACGCGTCAGCTGTACTGAGTATCCACCCCCTTGATGGGATTCGCGCTGGCTCTTTATCCTTCAAGTCCCTCTGAGGACTTACATGCCTGATTTTATTCGCTGTTTGTGAGTATCATTTTATAATTAATAAATTTTGGTTACTGAGGTAATGCGCAAGGTTGGTGCGCTTCTCGTTTTCATTTCGTTTTCCAGGCACCAGGGTAGGTATGGATTCTTTTTGCATAGTTACTTTGATTCAGTTTGGACCTATGTAAGTATACTTATGCCATACCTGTGAGACTGCTGTGAAAGTTAGGATTCACTCTAGTTGTCGTCACCTTCTGCTCCTATGCCAAGCGAACCCCTGTGTTCACTTTGCAGCAGGGCAGCCGCAGAAGACAGATTACTATAGTAGCTGTGATAGGTATGGTATATGCATACTTACATTGGTCCAAACTGGACCAGTGTAACTATGCAAGAAAACCCATACAGGGATTTCAGCTTTAAATGGTATTTAAAATCTTGCTTGTAGTTGAGCCTGTATTGTCTTGCTCCTGTTTCTGCGAATTGTTTTTTTCTGTAAAAACCTGGTCTGGGTATTATGCAGTTAAAGGTTTTCTTTAATGAATAATTTATGCAGGTTTTTACAGTTAGAAAATTGTATTTTACGTTAATATTTAATGTGTATCACTTAAACTTAACCCATGACTGGACTATGGGCATTTAAGTTTTACATATTCTTGAAGTGGGAGTAAAGGAGCAAATACTTGCCTCCACTCCAACGATCAGATGTACGCAAGGTCCCTCATCAGTGCTGACATATTCACCTGGCTTCTTTAGCTGGTTTGATTGGTTATTGCAGGATGATCTAACTCTTGTGCATGCACAGGAGTATGTTTATCCTGTACACAGGCACCGTACCCTGAACTGCACAGGAACAGGTTAGTGTACATTGTAAAGAAGCCTGTGAATAGGCAGGTAATATGATCTTACTGCAGAAGAGACATACCATGTCCCTTCTGCATGAAAAAAGCCCACCTGCTTGCAGTTTGTTTATTTAACACTTAAGTTCTTTAACAAGTAGTAAATGGGGTTTTAGACAATCTCTCACCAACCTCAGTACCTGCAGACACTGTGGAGTGATTCAACCTTGAATTTTACAATATAATCACTAAAGTCATTCTCAGCAGCTCAGCTCACCTTGCTATTCTCTGAACCTTAGGATTTCTGTTGCAAACATTAAGGATTATTTGCTCCATAGTGCCTGCTGATACAGAGATCAGTGAGATCATTAAAAGTTCATTTTAATGCTTGTTAAGGATATGTAAATACGTGAACGTTCATAGCTGGCCACAAGCGCATTTTCAAATCTAATTCTACCTATAATACACATTTGATATGGTAAGTGAAATAATCATCTTTCGAACGCAGACAAACTCTTGAGCTCTGATTGTGTACCTTGGGGAATGTTCACATTTTGTTGGATGAACTGTAGACACAACTGTGAGAGGAACTTTTAGAAGACATTTTAATAGTTGTATTCCATAGATGCAGCTCTGTCTACAGAATCCCTAGCATAATAAGAAAAAATAAACTTGTCATTGGGGTCAAATGGATACTTAAAAAGACCTGTAATACATAGGAGAACAAGAAGGAAAAAAATGTATCAACTTTTATAAAGACGGAGTCAGGAATTTTATTTCAAGCATTAGGCTACCAAAATATTTAATTTTGTTAGGAGTTGCTGAATTCAATAACCCACTGGCTTCTTTTATCTCTTACCTCTGTAGTTTTCACCTGCACTTTCCCCAATTCAGAGACTCTGGACTCTTGTTGCTGTAGCAGGGCAGTCTCACACAGCATTTGCTATCAAAATAATGAAAAATATAATAAAGCAATTAAATATCCTATTGTTCCAAGAGTAATAGGACATCAGTGGCTGGTTTGGTTTAACACCTACCAAAAACTAGGAAAAAAGTGAATGTGATTAGAGTGCACATATGACCTACACAGAGGCAGCCATTTTGTGGATTAAATCATTACATCTTAATCAAAAGCAAGAAATTTCCTGCATTGTCATTAACAGTACTTCAGTCCATAAAATGGTAGACTGAAAATACTTTAAGACATAATAAGCAAGTACAGACTGCAAAGTTTTTGCACATGGCAGTGGCATGCCAACTTTTATTTTGTCATTGGCTGCCTTTTGCTGCATTATAGGGAGAAGGGAACTGTTATTGCATGCAGTACGCCATGCAGCTGCTGAATATAAAGGCCAAACAAAAACTAATCATTATTATCCAAAACTGACGATAGCTACACATGCCGCATGTTGCATGATGCTGCCAGAATTATTTTAGGAAATGTCTAATTCCAAATGCAGTTTAATAACTTTAATTTTTGTTTATAGGGTACCAACACAGAAAATGAGCTGAGAAAGAGAAGATTAAGTTCTTATCACGTTTCTATGGATTTTTTGGAAGATCCAATCCTGAGACAAAGAGCTTTGAGTATAGCCAGCAATCTTACTAACACAATGGAGGGTAAGTGCATATGTGAACAGGAGTAGCACCGGTGGGATCTCATTAAATGATTAATCTCATTTACTGTTCGGATACAAGCAGAGGTGGGTCCTAGACCAGGCTGTAGGCTTCAGTGTTGGTCTGCTGAGAGGTCAAGGGCTGGCTATGCTGTCTCTCAGCTAACAAGATCACAAGACTAGCTGTATAGGTTTACCAATTTTTTTTCTAAGGCAAATCAGTTTATCCTGTATATGTAATTCAAAATGGTAACTATGATTCTGGAAGAATTTGATTTGTAGGTGTGTGTTGGGTGGGGAAGCAAGTATTTAATATGGGGAGCCTACAATAGTTCCAGCTATATCTGTCCTCCATAACAACTGCAGTGTTTGGTTGGAGAATCTGTTGTCAGAATTGGATTGTCCTTTGTATTTCCTCACCAGAGCGCATTCCATCCAAACTGTGTCTGAAGCGCATTCAGAATTCAAACATTTCCTAGATACTCCTGGTTATAGTTCAGCAGACCTAAGTGTTATTATCCCTTTCTCCCAAAAAGCTGAAGGTTTGCTTCACTAGCTCTTTAAAATCTAAATCTATTCAAAACCAATATTTTAGTTCTTCATGGCCACTGGACAGCTTGATTGCTCAGCAGCTTCTTCTATATTTCGCAATTTTGAGCTGTGAGATTTTCTAACACAGGGGTCTCCAAACTTTCAATGCAAAGGACCAGTTTACTGTCCTTCAAGCTTTAGGGGGGCCAGACTGTGACCAGTGGCAGTAGAAAATGCCCCGGCAGCAGTGCCCCACCATTGGTTTTAATGCGAGGAATAGTGCCCCATTGTTGATATCAATGAGGAGTATAGTGCCCTATTGATGGTATCAGTAGGGGGAATGATGTTCCATCATTGGTGTCAGTTGATGGAATAGTGCCCCAAAGGCCAGAGTTTGCAGACCACTATTATAACAGATCTGGCCAGATTTACTTTTTCTGTTTAAAAATCAGTAAAAATAGCCAATTCCATTGATGTATTTTCAGTAAAAATGAAAAGTGAAAACCTTTTCTAAAGGCTGAGGCAGTATTGGAGCCACAACTGAAGGTGTAGAGATCCAACCACAATCACAAAAAGAGCCATTATCTGATTCTACCCAAAGCTGCAGAGACAAATTAATGAAAAGTGGAGTCCTAGGGAATATTAATATTAGATATCAGACTTTGAACAAAAACCTGTACCTGCTATAATTTGTTTTAATCATTTCTTCCATTTTAAGAAGCCATTCTTCATTTTTATTCAGCCTGTCTGGAATATGTGCTGATGGAAGCAGACTGTCATATACATGCCTTTACACCTTCCAGACACAGAGGAGCTAGACTCTGAGTCCTGTAGGCATGTCAGGGCTGGACCCACATGATGCTGTCATGTCCTATAGAAGGTGTCAGAGCATCAATTCTGCATTTGATGTTAATAGTGTCTAGTGAAGTTTTAATTTTACTTGTCTCTCTGTTGAAATGTAATTATTGTGGAAGGTTTTACCATTGAATTGATCACAGAATGTGTCAATCAATGTCCATTTCAAAATTATGTAGTTCATCATTTGGACCAAATATTTTGAACACTTTATCAGGCTGTTTGGGAGACTGGCACAGCTGTGAATATATGGCATTGTTACAATGTGGCAGTCAGCTAAAGTATGAGCTTTGGGTTCTTAAAACTGGAAAAAAAAATACTTGCCAAAAAATTTGGGACATTTATGCCTTGGCCTTCTTGCCTATACCCAAAGCATCCTCTGTCAGTTGGAGGAGGTTGCAAGTTATTAAAGAGTACAAGATCTTTTAGGATTCATTCATACTTGTGCAATGCAGGAACAGAGTCAAAATTGCATGCAATCCATAGAGAACAAAAAAAGTGCATCTTTTCATTTTTAATGGTCCCCAATGCACCTTGCCGAAATCCGTAATAAAACACGCAACAAAATAAATTGTATAAAAAGGGTAAAATTTAGATACTGTAGTTTATACAAATTAATTGGCTGCACTGCCATAATGCACAGTAATGCACAAACGCCTAGAAATGCATGTGCGGTGCAAATTAATTTTCTTCTCTCATGTTAATTCATGTCTTACCCCGAGCTGCGATTCACAAAAAATAACCGGTGACCAAAAATTAACAAACAAGCCTTTCTGTGGATTCAGATTGGATTATTATTATCTGTAACAAGGCTTTCAATCTGCCAGACTGGTACTGAGATTATTAAATGTCCACATTAAGAACCCATTCACACTAGGAACTGCATGTTATTTGCACAGGAATGTGCTGTAGGTTCCTGTGCGATTCACATGCCGTTCTGTGCAGTGAGATTTCAGTCCATTAATTTTGAATGAACTTAAATCGCATTGCACCACACCAAAATTAGTGCAATGTGATTTAAGTTTACTCAAAGTAATGGGCTGAAAAGCAGTGCATGCACTACTTTTGGAAAACACACTGCAACCATACAAAAGTACCATGCGATCCGGTACGGGCCAACACACTGTGTGTTTGGGGTGTCATTAACTTTGCACTGACACCCGCTGCAGATCGCAAAGGCATTACAATTAGAATGCGGAGCAGAATTCAGGTTTCCCACAAAGCATTCTATTGTGAACAGGCCCTAAAATTTTAAAATGTTATGTTTGTTTCCTGTTCTGAAACATACACTATATGATCAAAAGTTTGTGAACACCTGACAATCTCACATACTACAGTATATGGCAAAAATTAGAGCAGAGTTCCACTCAACCTATCAAAAAATAAAAGTCAGCAGCTCCAAAACTGTAGCTGCTGACTTTTAAAAAACAGCCAATTACCTGTCCCTCAGTCCTGTGGTGTGTCCCCCACAGCTCGTTTCAGCAGCCGTCCTGTATTCCTGGAGGCCAGCTTCTTCAGTGTGGGCACCCGGCTGTGATAGCTTGCGCCTTCACAGCCGGGGACCCACTGCGCATGCGCGAGTAGCGCTGCGCTTCATTAATGGCCCTGTAGTCTATTGGGACCTGTCACATGTACCTGTCAAATTCGGTTAACTGCTCCCCAAAGGTGCCAATCCTTAATGGGGAGTGGGGGGGCAGTCCTTTTGGGTGGAGCACCGCTTTAAGTGATACCCCATGCTAATTATTGAGTGCAGGTGTTTCAAATGAAGGTTCTTGTTAATGTTAAAGCATTCAAAGAAATATTAAATAACTATGTGCTTCCAACTCTGTGATTACAGTTTTAGGATGTGACTGTGCCCAAAAGTCAGGTCTACAATGATATGGTTTGATGAGCTTGGTGTGGAGGAACCTGAGTTGCCTTCACAGAGCCTTGACCTCAACCATATTGAAAATCTTTGGAATATACTCAAATGCCTATTGCGTGCCAGACCTGCTAATTCAATCTCAGTACTAAATGGGCCAATCTTTTTACTAAATGGGCCAAAATCCCACAGACACATTTTCCAATGGAACCCAGTGGATAGCCCCAAAATGTTGTTCAGTTGCATATCAATGCACATGGTTTTGGAATGGCATATTTAACAAACTCATATATTGTAGGTGTGATGGTCAGGTGTCCACAAACTTTTGATCATATAGTGTAGATATACTGTAACTTTTATTTTCTTGTTCCTTTTTTTTTCTAAACTGAAGTATATGTATTGTTTAAAACGTTATATTTTTTACATGTTTACCAAATATGTGGTGCCCAAGTGTCTATTGTGTAATTATCTGTTTTTAATCTCCCTGTAGCTTCTTCCTGGCCTAAAATAGGTAACAGGGATGAGATTCAGATTTGCCCAATAATTAATTTGCTGTGAATTCTTTGGATTTGAAAAGGTGAATTTTGAGCAAATGTGCAATGACCAAATTTTGACTTCCTTCCTGTGCACCCAGACCAACAAACTCACAACAGCCAATAATGGAGGGGGATACTGCCCAGCCCCTTGCTCTAAAAGGGTCATCTAAAAGCAGCCATAGTGCCAGTGTGTAGGGAAATGATAGGAAGAGATCACGGATTACATGAGGAAAGCTACAATTAGAAAACTATGTTTTATTTTAACAAATTGCAATGGTGGATTACATTCTCATGTGCAATTTTTTTTTATCGATTTGCCGAACTTGAATCCATTTTCCCCCAATTCAAACGTTACTAGTGACAACAAATGTAAATAGAGTGTATATTAAAGATTCAAAAATCTTCTCTATATAAGGAACATTTAACAGTTAGCTGAAGATGCATTCATAGCCCAAGGTTCTGTCTTAGAATATCATTTTTGAGTTATACTTAAAGCACATTAATAATTTAGAAGGTAGCCTCTGCACTTGGTTCTGCTAGTGATGAATATTTTATGTCATGCTTAAAAGAGAAGTATGGCTTTCTGAAAAATTTAAAAAAAAAAAAATTATACTCACCTAGCTGCATCTGTCCCCTGTCAGCTCTGCAGTGAGAACTGAGTGATCAAACACCACTGATTGCTCAGTTCTACTCCTCAGCTCTGAGCAGAGAGCTGTGACTGTCAGTGTCTGGCTCTCTGCTCTGCCCCTCCCATGCTCACTAGAGCGCTGGCCTGTGGAGGGGGGGGGAGGCTAGCTCAGATTCTGGGAAGATCACTGAGAGGCTGAGCCAGGTGCCGATCCAGGCTTCTAGGTGGATCCCGAACATATGGTTAGGATCTTTCCAGAGCCTGGACTGGCTCTGTGATGTCAAGCTTGCTGAAAACAGATCACATGAGTGCAGAATTAACTGCACTCCTGTGATCCATAAAAAAGCGTTGGCTATACTTCTCTTTAAAGGCCTACTCTAGTCCGTTGTGGCTGTTTGAATGTGGCCATGGCATCACTGAGGTATTATCACTCAACACCCATTATCTTACCTGACATCTTATAGTACAACGTGTGCCTCCTCTTGCCGTAGCCTTCCTGAAGCTTCCTAATATCATACACAGGGGTGTATTTACCACAAGGCAATCAAGGCATTTGCTTAGGGTGGCATTTTTCAGGGGGGAGGCAGCACTGCCTCTTGAAAGAAGGGATGGAAGAAGGGACACACGGAGCATGGGGACCTGGTGGGTTCCGAGAGATGCTGCGGGTTTCATGACTGTGTATGCACAACCCAACTCTCGTTCCTGGGGATGACCGGACCTGTGAAGGTGAGTGTCTCTCTCTCGCCATGGGGGATGGTATGGGGGGCAGTGGTAGTGGAAGGCTTGGGTAGAGGGCAGGGGTGCTCTTAGTCAATGTCAGGCTCTTTCTGTGGGGGGGGGCACCAATTTTTGTGTTGCCTAGGGCAGCACAAAACCTGCATACACCAACCACTGATCATACACAATTGAAACTTTCTGAAAATCAGTAATTGCATTTGGTTTGCATGCCCACAAGGTCACAGTGCTCCTTTCTGGCATTTCGCCAGTTAGATTTTTCACTGTGGAAAGCAGGGACAGTATGTATTCAGAGATGAATGCCTGGAAAGAAAGAAGTATGTGTTCCAAACATTTGTCCCTGTGCACATACTGCCATAAACATTAGTACAGCTAGGTGCACCATCCAGCCGCAGGAGCTGCCAGCCTCTCATAGAATTTGACATACTGCTGGCAGTGAGGCTGGACGATGCGTACATGTGTTGGCACCTAAGTGCTGGAGCCTCATTCATCGGAGCTAAATAGCCAGTGTGTATAGGCCCTTAGAGTGTAGTGAACTAGTTTGTTTTAATACTATAATCCTAATTTCAAATTTTATTTATACAGAATTAGAAGAATCCAGGCAAAAATGCCCACCATGCTGGAACAAATTTGCCAACACCTACCTGATATGGGACTGCAGTGACAACTGGTTGAAAATAAAGCATATAGTCAATCTCATTGTGATGGACCCCTTTGTTGATCTTGCAATCACCATCTGCATCGTTTTAAACACCTTGTTTATGGCCATGGAGCATTATCCCATAACTGATGAGTTTGCTAAAGTGCTGTTTGTTGGAAATCTGGTAAGTTGTCATTGTTTGCATTGCTGCTGTTATCAGTATTGTTTTTAATTGATTATGTGGTGTACATGTCTTCTGCGCTGCATCCTTATGAACACTTAATTTAGTAAAAAAAACAATTGTACAAAGGGGATCCATGGAATGCCTTCCTCTTACACTTACAGTATAAAAACGCTCTGCTTTTTCAATTGCTGGCCACTCATGGCTGCTCATTCTTTGCACTTGCTGTGGATGAACTGAGTTTAACAGAGCCTGGCTGCAGTAAGACCTGCGTTAATTATGGTCTCCAGAGATCCTAGGAGACCATAATCAGTGTGCATTAGCTAAAATTCTGCTCTGTTCAGGTCTGTAAGGTATTACTAGGTCCCGCATATTGTGACCCACAAAACGTGCCCAAGCAGGGCAAAGTGACGGAGCCTCTGCAAGGGAGTCCTCCCACCATGTGACTGAGCTTCTTTAAAGGGCATCCTCTGGCAAAGTGACAGAGCCTCTACAAAGGGTGTCCTCCAGCTCCCATATACAGTACTTACCCTCTCTGAGCTCCTTTGCAGCTCCTTTCTCCTCTGCAGCTGATACTGAAATCAGCTATGAGAGTAACACAGAAGAGTGGTGATGTCACATCCTCAGGCACGTGGCAGTGTTTGGGCCTAGCAACCTAGCGATCGACTCGAGCAGCATTTCAGAGGAGCAAGCCACATGGTCCCCTGTATGCTGAAGCGCAGGTTAGTGTTTCTGGATGTGGGATGCTCTGCATTGACAAGGCAACAGGGTTTCTTTAAAATAGCCTCAGCAAAGATAGACTATATACAGTATTTTGATAGATATTTTCTTCAGAAACTGTCAGTATCCTGACTGACATGCTGATCCAGTAGCTTCAGCAGTTTCTGAGTTACTAACCCAGAATTATTATTATTATAATACAGGACTAGCGCCAGTAGTTTGCTCAGCACTGTACATTATAATGGGAGACAATACACGAGACAGTACAGTAACAATACCATTCAATACACGAGGGGTCTGAGGGCCCTGCTCCTTGGAGCTTACAATCTATGAGGGAGGGGATAGTGGTACAGGAGGAAATAGCTGTGGGGGATGGTGTGGTAGGAAGAGTGGAGGAGTTCAGTAATTAGCTGAGGGCGGGGTAGGCTTCTCTGAAGAGGTGGGTTTTCAGGGTGCGCCTAAAGGTGAGGAGAGTAGGTGATAGTCTGATGGATTGGGGTAGGGAGTTCCAGAGGATGGGGGAAGCCCTGGAGAAGTCCTGGAGATAGGCATGGGAGGAGGAGGAGACCAGAGAACTAGAGAGTAGGAGATTTTGTGAGAAGCGGAGAGTACGTTTTGGGTGGTATTTGGATACCAGATCGGTGATGTAGTTTGGGGCAAGATTATGAACAACTTTATACGTCAATGTTAGCATTTTGAATTTAATTAGACATATCGAGCAGATCTAGCTTTACTTGCAACATGTTTATTCTGGGTAAGTATTTAACCAGTAAAAGTATTTTCAGAAGGAAGTTAGCAATGACAGCTTATATTGTTCTCCCAGTACAGGTTTTGTTTTCAACATTAGGCATCAAAACCTCTAAGTGTTCACTACTGATTACATAGCCAAAACAAATTTAAACTGTAAACATAATTTCCAAAGAGCAACAGTGGGGATTAGTCGTGAAGAGTATGAAAGTGGTTATAAATTTAAAAGCTTCTTTTTTTTTTTATCTTAATACATTCTATGCATTAAAGTAAAAAAAACTTTCAGTAGCTATTCCTCCATCCCGCCTCCCTAAATACTTACCTGAGTACTGTATCGATCCAGGGCTGTGCCTGTCGGAAGGTCTTCTCTCCCCTTTTTCCTATTTTACTGGCTTGGCTGAGAACAGTGGGAGTCATTGGCTCCTGCTGTTGTCAGTCAAATGCTGTGAGGTGGGAGTGGGGCCGAGCCACACGGTGTGTGTCTAAGGTGCACACAGCCTGACTCTGGAGAGCGCCCACATGTGTGCCACCATAGGAAGCAGCTTGCTATGGGGGCACATGAAAAGGAGGCGGAGTAGAGAGCGTCAGCAGGTGAACCCCAGAAGAGGAGGTTCAGAATTGCTCTTTGCAATTCTTTGCACAGAGTAGGTAAATTGTCAGGACCAAGGTTTGAACTGGACAATTCTCTGGACAATTCCTTGAATGATCTTGCCTTAAACCTTGTTTCTCTTGAACCTTGAACCCTTTGTTCCTCCCATGAATGTCCTATTTTAGCCATGCGTTTGCATGTCCAGTTTGCCAGATTAGTGTGCTCTTCTCCAGCCAATATCTTGCTCTTTTCTCTCCTGCTGCCACCCGTATAACTGGTACTACTTGTTCCCTGCCTTTGGCTTGTTTCTCGACTATTATTATTATTATTTTTTGTTATAATACAGGATTTATAACAGTTTGCGCAGCGCTTTACAATATAAAGGGATACAGTACAATTACAGTCCATTTTAGTATAGAAGGTACAGAAGGAATAGGAGGGCCCTACTCATGGAGCCTACAGTCCAAAGGAAAGGGAGGGGGGTACAAAAGGTGATAGCTGCAGGGGATGATCTGGTGGAGGTGGCTCAAGTACAGTTCTTAGGTGGAGGTGGGTTAGGCTTCCCTGAATAAGTGAATTTTCAGAAATCACCTAAAGGCACTGACCAGACATATTGGGGTAGGGAGTTCCGGAGGATGAGGGAGGCTCTGGAGAAGTCCTGGAGACAAGCGTGGAAGGAAGTGACAAGAGAGCTAGAGAGCAAGATGTCTTGGGAGGAGCAGAGCGGGCAATTTGGACGATATCTGCAGATGAGGTTGGTGATGTAGCAAGGGGCAGTGTTATGGAAGAAGTTTGTATGTTGTTTATAGTATTTTGAATTTTATACGTTGGGTTAGTGGAAGCCAGTGAAGGGATTGGCAGAGAAGAGCAGCAGTCGCTGATCGGTTGGTAAGGTGTATGAGTCTAGCAGCAGCATTTATAATAGACTGAAGGGGGGATAACCTGTGTAATGGTAGACCAGTGAGGAGGGAGTTGCAGTAATCAAGGCGGGATATAACCAAGGCGTGGATAAGGATGAGGCGGCAGGATTTAGCCAGTGATTGGATGTGGGGCCTGAAGGAGAGGTCAGAGTCTAGGATTACACCTAGCACCCTGGCATGAGAGGAAGGACTAATAGTTGCACAGATGATCTTAATGGTAAAGCCATGAGTGGGGGATCAGGGAGGAGGAAATATTACAAGCTCGGTTTTGGAAAGATTGATTTTAAGGCAGTGGGGTCCACTACACTTCTGCTTGATCCCAACCTTGACCACTTGTTACTGACCTTTGCCTTGTTACTGACTACATTTCTGCTTGATCCTTACCTGATTCATCTGCTATTGGACACTTGCCCATGGTGGGAAAATCCTGAGGACAGCAACCTAGTACTAACATGCAGCATAACCCATCTCCACCATCAGGAGCTCTGGTGAACACTGGCTAGTACTTAGACTCTACACCCCGGGGAGCCTATTTCATCCATCAGAGTGACCTGCTGATGTACTTTACTAGCTGGTTATGGGAGCCTCTCTACTGCTATAGCTACTGGTCTCCGTGCCTGACCCCTGACTGTGACACAGTAATCTGGCCCAAACATGAGGAAAAGAAGGTACTATTTGTTATCAACCTCCTGACTGAGGAAACCCTAGATTCCTAGCTGTAAAACAAGACAGTTCCACTCTGGATAATTTTGAGACTTTTGTGACCGCTATGAATCAGGTTTTTGATGATCCTATCCTCTGCAGAAGGAAAGTAGCATAGTTTTTGACAGGGTAGACCAGCTTTTTTCAACCAGAGTGCCCAGGCACCCTGGTGTGCCTTCAAGTTTCTTCAGGGGTGCCTTGGCAAAATGGCCAAAAATTAATTGTATACCAGCCAGCAGATGGATGAATCCTACCTTTTAGTACACAAAGCCACAGGTTTTCATTGCACACTTTTATGACCTTCTAGCTGCCTTTATCCTAACAACCAATAACATAATAATTTGATAAGGAGGAAGTCAGGTGCATCCATCTCATCCTTGGTTGCCCCTCCCCTGCCCCTCTCCGTCAACAATGGAGTAGCAATAGCAGAGTGAGGGAGAGAAAAAGAGAGACACACTGGAATATTAGTCAGTACCAGTGTGCAAATGTGTATTTTCTTTAGAAGAATAAGAATAAATCACCTCTAACGTTGAGTGTACTGGATGTATGTAGAATAGTTTCTTACATTTTAGAATGGGGTGCCTTGAGATTGTGCAGAATTTTAAAGGGTGCCTTGAGATTATCCATAATTTTAAAGGGTGCCTTGATTGAAAAATTGTTCTTGAGTACACACATGTATTTTGATGTTGGATCTCAGATACCACTTAGAACCCAGAAACGCAAAAGAGTCAGTTCCGCCAAGGGCTCTCAGGTAAAAAATAAGCCGTCAGAGTTGAGACTCCTAATGATCTTGAGGCATTCATCCAATTATGTATCCAAATTGATCAGAGGCTTACAGAAAGGAGGAAGGAAAGGCTGGGAAAGTTTAAAAGTAGCATGCATTTCTCTGCTAGTCAATTCGTTCAGAAGGATCCAAAAGTTTCCCTGGATTCCAACACTCCTGAACCTATGTAGGCTGATGCTATTAGGAGTTCCAGAATTCAGTTCAGAGAACTTATGTCTCTATTGTTGGAACTCTGGGTATTGTGCAGTTAATTGGCTCAACAAAGTCAAAGGTACAATTGCTGGAATTGATGTTATAGAGCCTGAACAAATAAACTCCATTACCTAGTCTAACTCCCCATTGATCTATGAACAAAATAAAGTAAATTATCTACTTTCTCATTTTGTCATCCCTATTAAACGTATCATCGAGGACTGTGAAATTCCTTGCTCTGCTATGCTGGACTCTGGGGCCTGGGGGAACTTTATGGACATAGAGTTTTCCCTGAGCAATAATATTCAAACAAGAAATAAATCCAGCCCTATTGAAATGGAGACAGTTGATAGTTCACCTTTATCGCCCAGGCCTATTACCCATGAAACAGTTCTTCTGGTACTCCATTTTGAGGTTGACTACATCACCAAAGTTCCCTGCCATCCTGGGTATTCCTTGATTTTCTACCCATAATCCTTCCATCAACTGTGGAGCAGGGACCATCAATTTTATGCCCCCTCATTGTGAGGAACATTGTAGAGAACCTTGTCATACAAGTTCTCCACCTATCAGGGAATCACAAGTTGATGTGGTAACTAACCAATCATTCAACAACCTGCCTCCACAATACCACGAGCTCTAGGATGTCTGCTAAAAAAAGAATGCTGATCACTTATCTTCTTATTGCCCATATGCATATCCCATTGGACTGCTTCCAGGGGCAGAAATACTTTTTGGTCGCCTTTTCAATCTGTCAGAACCTGAATTAAAGGTGCTCAGGAAATAGCTTAATGAGAATTTAAGGGAAAATGGCTTTATCAGACACTCAGTGTTTCCTGCAGGGGCAGCCTGTTCTTTGTTGAAAAAAGGACTCCACCTTGCATCTAAGCATCGATTATGAAATGTTGGAAAGATTCAGTTCTGCCAAAGTCTTTACAAAACTAGACTTACGGGGGGCATATAACCTTGTCCATATTCATCAAGAAGATGAATGAAAAACTGCTTTTGGAACCAGATATGGGTATTTTGAGTCTTTTAGCCTTTGCAACACTGCTGCAACTTTTTAACACTTTATCAATGAAGTTTTTCAAGATCCGTTGGACCAGTTTGTGATTGTATTTCTGGATGATATCCTCATATTTTCTGATAACCTGGAGGAGCACCGAAAGCATGGTTGCACCGTCTTTGAATGATTAAGGAAGAACCAACTTTATATCAAACTGGAGAAATGTGAATTAGAATGAACCCAGGTCTCATTATTGGGATATATTATTTCTACAGAAGGAGTAAGCATGGATCCTGAAAAGATCAAAGCAGTGGTGGACTTGCCTGCCAGTAGAAATGTTAAGGAAATACAATGAAGAAACTTCTTTAGGGTGATAGCAGCAATTATGCAGCTGACAAAGTAAGAGATGCCCTTTGTGTGGTCACCTGAGTCACAGATTGCCTTTAGTAATAATCTAAAGACTCTTTTTTTTTTTTTCTTCCACACCAATATTGCTACATCCTGATCCTGAACTTTCTTATATCGTTGATGTGGATGCTTCAGACTCTACTGTGGGAGCTATCCTTTCTCAGCCAAAAAGGAGAAATGATGTGGCTTCATCCTTGTGCTTATTTTTCTTGTTTAATGTCTTCGTCTGAAAGGAATTGTGACATTGGGAATAAGGAGCTGCTGGTAATTAGGGAAGCTTCCTGAATGGAGGCATCTGTTGGAAGGGGCTAGTCACCTTGTAACTGTTCTCACTGATCATAACATTTTTTAATTCATTTCTTCTGCCTAGAGATTGTTCTCTAGATAAGCACGTTGGTCTCTATTTTTTTCCAGGTTAAAGTCAATCATCTAATATTGACCTGATTCAAGGAATGGTAAAGCTAATGCCTTATTGAGGAAGTTGGTTGAGTCTCTTTAGATAGGCAACTCTGAATGTACAATCCTATCCCAGAAGAAATTCCTAGAGATCACAAACTCCAAGACATTCTTGAGTCTCTTCAAAGAGGGGTATAATAATGACCAACTTCTCAATCATCCTCCTAAGGACAGTAACCCAAAGTATAGGAATGGCTTTTGGACTTACATTGCACATTGCCTCTATTTACCCGAAACGGTTCACGTAGAAGCCCTCAGGCTGGTTCATGACTCTAAACTTGCTGAACATATTGGAGTTTCTAAGACAGAAGAACTTTTATGGGTTTTTTTGGTTGCCTGGTTACAAGAAACATGTTAAGAACTATGTAATCTCATGTTTAACCTGTGCATGCAGTAAGACACCCTGATCTTCTCTCTTGGGGGATACTCCAACCACTCCCTGTTCAATCAAGACAAGGGTGGTCAATTTCTATGGTCTTCCTGGTTTTTCTTCCTCCCTCGTAAGAGATGACTGCCATCTTGGTAGTCGTCTACCGCCTCACTAAGATGGCTCACATTATACCTGTTAAGGGGTACCCTCTGCTGAACAAACAAACTGCAGAGTTGATGGTTCCTGAAGTCATTAGACTACATGGAATGCCTGATGATTTGGTGTTTGACAGAGGAGCACAGTTTACTTTGAAATTTAAGAAAAGCTTTTGCTCAGCTTTAGGTGTAACAATTGATCCATCTTCTGCTTTTCATCCTCAGTCTGATGGTCAGACCGAGAGGAGCAAACTTTAGAGCAGTACCTGCAATGTTTTGTTAGTTATCTTCAGGATGAGTGGGTGAACTATTTTCCTACGCCAGAGTTTGCTTATAACAATTCTACACATAGCTCCACCTTCTAAAACCCTTCCTTCAATGTTTTGTTAGTTATCTTCAGGATGAGTGGGTGGACTAACTTCCTACGGCAGAGCTTGTTTATATCAATTCAACACATAGCACCACCTCCAAAAGCCCTTTTTCTTAAATATCGGTATCATCCAGTTTTTATTCCTGATCTCCCTATCTCAACTCCAATTCCTGCTGTTACCAACAGAGTAAACACATTGCAGGAGATTCAGCAGAAAAATTATTGAGACTTTGAGGGAGGCTCAGGTATGTTATAAAAAGGGTGCCGAAAAACATGACAGATCACTTTCTACTTTTAATGTTAGTGACAAAGTTTGGATGTCAACTAAAAATTTGAAGGTACTCTTTCCATCTGCTAAATTCGGTTTGCCAGATTATTTTGCTCTTTCCACTCCTTTTGTTGTCCGTATAACTGCTTCCACTCATTACTGACCTTTGGCTTGTTTCTTGACTACACGTTTGCTTTATCTCTACCTGGTATATCTGCTACTGGACTCCAGCTGGCTCACCTCCTGAGGACAGGGAAATATTACTAAAACACTGTAAAACCCATCTCCACCATCAGGAACTCTGGTGAACACTGGTTAGTGCTTAGACTCCGCACCTTGGGGGAGCCTATGTCATCTGCCAGGACGACCTGCTACTGTAATTATCCAGCTGGTTGGTGGGAGCCATTCTATTGCTATAGCTACTGGTCTCTGAGCCTGACCCCTGACCATGTCATAAGTATAACATCTTTTTATTTTAGAAAAATAAAAAATGTTATTTTACAACCGCTTTAAATCTCTTTCTTGCTACCTTGCTAACAGTGAAGGGAAACACATAAACTGGCAATACATGTGTAGAACTTTGTTTAAAATGTTTTGTCTTAAGAACATTTGTTCAATTTTCTAATCATTAGCAGTGTCAAATGGTCATTCATTTTCAACTGCAGTGACGAGAAAATTTGAAGGAGCAGGATGAAAAGTTTTTCTGGACTGAACAAATGTGTAACAGTGCAAGTGTTTTTTGTTCAGAAAATTATGTTTTTTCCAAAATCAGATATTAAAAGCAAAATAAATTTTGAAGTAATTTTGAACATTCATTAAGCTATTGAAATGTACTGAGAATTTTTGTATGAATATTCATATGAATATTTGTTCAGAAATCTGATGGTGTCTGGTCAGCTTTAGGTCAAAGACAGCTTGGAGAGCCCCAAAAACATTACTGCCTCCAACCTAAACACCAGCTGAGGGGCACTGAGCCATGTAAAAGTTTCTGATTAGTACTGAAAACATAATTTCTACTGTAGTTGCAGAATTTGGAGTTGTCTTATTTAGATTATGCTTGGTGTTTGGTGTTTCTAGCATATGGTTTATCTGACTATAGATCTGTTCGTGAATAAGTAACTATATACGTTCATTGCTGGTGTTTTGTTTTGTTTTTTTCATTGGGTAATTGCATTGCATGATACAATCCTCGGGTGAAGAAGAAAACCAATATTTATTGACATATTGGTGTAACAAGCTGCAAGTGCTGCAGTCATGGTAGGCTCAGTGTTTTGTGAACTCAGCAAATGTTCTGACTATGCAGAATGCATCCTGCTGAGGTGACACAATGGAAGCAGTCCAAGCTTGTGTTTATTGAATGCTTTCACTTGCAGCACTTCTAACAAAGGTCTCATTTGCATTGAAATGGAGAATCTGTGAAAGATCATAACACACTGCATTATTCTGACATGCCTAGACAGGGCAGGTCAGACTTGGTCAATATGGGTGTTTTTCCAGCTTTTTTTTTCATTCATTTATTTTTTTTGTACATACAACTTTTCTTGAACTAAGCATGCTGGACTACCCATAAATTAGGATAGAGACCATTGTGGGATAGGTAATCTGCAGTAACCAACTGAAATATGTGTTTTAATTGTTAATTTGATATTTTGTTAATTGAGTCCTTGTTCACAGGAGGCTTATCAATATGTACCCCATGTGAGGGCCATGTTTACACACATGTAAATGTACAGGTGGTCCATGCATCTATATGCAGGCAGTCCCATTGATGTCAATTAGGATGCAGCTGTTGAATGGACACAGCTGCTCCCAGTATGAGTATGACATCCATGTGGTTGTGGATGCGTGTCCCCAAACTCACACTGTCTGTGTTTGGGGCCGTTCACCTGCACCCACACAGATGTTATGTTTTTTGGAGCAGCGGCTGTGTCTTTGCAGCCGCTGTGTTCCAATTGACATAAATGGGACTGCCTGCACAGGGATGCATGAAATACAGTATGCATTGCTATACCCCGTGTGGACAAGACCTAATAGTCATGGCATATATTCCTAAAGCAATGAGTGTGGCCGACGGCTGCTAATGGAAATTACTATGACATATGATATGTCCATCTTCTCAGAACCCAAAATAAAAGATGATGCAAAACTTCTTTCTTTTTGGATGGTTTGGAAAATTTTGGTTGTTAGCCAGTTGTACTCTGTCAGTGAAAAACGATTTATGGTAAATTCATGCTCATATATTACAAGCATACATGTGTATGTCTGCATTGGTTAAAAACGGTCATTTGATGGTTGAATAATGTAATGTAGAATTGTCATCTAAAATTTATATATTTTTGTTCCCAAGTAAGGCTGTCAATTTCAGCTGCAAACTACCATTACCTTGAGCAACGCACACCTATGCCGTTTCATGAATAGCATCATATGTATGGTTTCAATGGCAGCCTCCAGTTTTGAATGTTAGCTTTGGGTGTACTTATGGAGCTCTAAGGGCAATTTAAACGTGAACAAAAAGGCTTCTTGGTTATGGAACACTGAGGTGGTGTTGGAGTTATTGTTTATATATCTTTCACCAACCTTTTTAAACTGCTCAAGTAACTTTGTAGTAGCAATCAATATTGCATGATCGCACAATGCTCTACCAACCTTTTTTAAATGCTCAAGTAACTTGTGATAGCAATCAATATCGCATGATCACACAATGCTCTACCAACCTTTATAAAATGCTCAAGTAACTTGTGGTAGCAATCAATATCGCATGATCGCACAATGCTCTACTTATGTGCGACTGATGACTTCCAGATTTTACTACTTTGCTAGTATGCTCCATAGGGAGCCCTGTGTTCTATTTCTTTAGCAATCATTTGCTACACTCCCAGCCCATTCAGTAGCAGGATGGAGCTACTAAAAATCTCCCATGTAGCTCTAGCCTAGTAAGGTGACTGCCAGGAAGTGGTTACATTTCTTAGTAGCAAGAGATTAAAATTGAAATTTAGATTTTTGTTTTTTTTTAACCACCTTCCACGCGCCCTATAGTACAATGACGGGCGCAAGGTGGTTCTCTCATTCTGATAGGATGTCATGTGACGTCCTACCATTCTCACTGCGCATGCGCGGCTCAGGGAGCGCGCAGCACGGCGATCGCTGGTGTGCTGTGTCCCTCTGACACAGCGGATCACGGAAAGAGCTGAAGATGTCGGCTCGGTCATGTGATCAGCTGTGTCCAATCACAGCTGATCACATGTAAACACGGAAATGCCGGTTATCGGCATTTCTCTCCTCTCGAGCTGTCACGCTGACAGCTCGAGAGGAGAGGAGAGCCGGTAATTGGCTTTCCGCGGAGGGGACATGTACACTGATCATCAGGGCACTGATGATCAGTGTGCCCTGATGATCAGTGTGGCCCCAGAAGTGCCACCTGTCCGTGCCCATCAGTGCCACGTGCCAGTGCCCATCAGTGCCACGTGCCAGTTCCCATCAGTGCCACATATCAGTGCATACCAGTACACATCAATGCCACATATCAGTGCCCATCTGAGCTGCCATTCAATGTCACCCATCAGTGCCAGTCAGTGCCACCTATCAATGCCAATCAGTGCCACCTATCAGTGCTGCTAATCAGTGCCACCTATCAGTGCCAGTCAGTGTCGCCTATCAGTGTGCATCAGTGCCAGTCAGTGCCGCCTATCAGTGCCAGTCAGTGCCGCCTAACAGTGCCAGTCAGTGCCGCCTATCAGTGCTGCCTATCAGTGCCATATATCAGTGTCATGTATCAGTGCTGCCTTTCAGTGCCCATCAGTGTAACCTACCAATGCCTCCTCATCAGTGCCACCTATCAGTGTCCATCAGTGCAGCCTATCAGTGCCCATCACTGCAGCTTCATTAGCGCACATCAGTGAAGGAGAAAAATCGCTTATTTACAAAATTGTATAACAAAAACTAAAAAAAAAAATAATTTTTTTTTCAAACTTTTCTGTGGTTTTTGGTTTGTTTAAGAAAAAATAAAAATCCCAGAGGTGATTAAATACCACTAAAAGAAAGCTCTATCTGTCTCAAAAAAATAATAAAAATTTCATATGGGTACAGTGTTGCATGACCGCGCAATTGTCATTCAAAGTGTGACAGCGCTGAAAGCTGGAAATTGGCCTGGGCAGGAAGGGGGTATAAGTGCCCTGTAGGCTAGTGGCTAATCAGCACCAGGGACCATATTTACATGAATGACAAGTGCCCCCTTTGCACCAGAAGATCACATACTACTGGTGGCTTCACCTGTTACATGCACTGTTCAAAAGGGACGACTATGCCCTCCCTTTCTGCCCACCTGCTCCATTCATAGAGGCCACACTATCAGTTCCCACAATGAAAAGCACTCTATGAATGGAGGCTGAGTAGAGGAATGAAATGTCTTCCTCCATTTCCATTGTGGGGGGCCAATAGTTCGACATCTATCAATGGAGGGGATATCAAAAGGGCAGTCATAGTCAGCGCTTTTGAGTGCCTGTAAAGGTAGAAGTAACAGGCAGAGGCAAAATAAAAAAAAAGACTAATCTTCAGCTTCAAAAACCTTATTAAACCTCAAACCAAAAATGTCATTTTTTGCAGCTTATTAATCATTAGATGTGGTGGCTCCAAATTATTTTTTGTTGACTTTTTTCCCCTCTGTTCTCACCTGATGATTTGGATAATAATTATTAGTAATTATTATAATATAATCAACTACTTGTATTACGCCTGCCATACATGCATCAAAATTTGTCTAGTTCAGCAGGGACCAGATGAATTTCGATCCATGTGTGGGTAGGCTGGCTGTACCCTATTGATCAACTTGTGTATGACAAGCCAGCTGGAGAGTTTATCTTTATCAGTGCAGCTGACTATAGCAAGTGGTGATGATAAATGTATTCTCATGTATTCAAAATACAGTAGTTCAACTAGAGGAATCCCCCATTCACATTGAGTGTGTGGATGGGGGAATCTAATCATTTTCTTTCATTCAACCCGCTCGTGTATGGATCAGCCTTAAGCATGCCTTAGATGGTTTGAATCTTGGCCAGTTCAGCAGGGACCGGCCGGGATTTAACCCATCTATGGGCAGGCTGATTGCTAATGACACACAAATCTATCTCTCTACTCCTCAGCTCATCCCTTCAATTTCCTCATGTATCACCGATTTACTAACAGACATATCAGACTGGATGTCACACCACTTCCTAAAACTCAATCTATCCAAAACTGACTTCATAATATGTCCTCCCCCACGTACCTTTTCCCCTGATTTCTCGGTCAGAATTAATAGAACCACTATCAACCCATCTCCGCATACCAGGGCGCTAGGGGTAGCCCTGGATTCTGAAATATCCTTTCAGGCCCACATCCAATCCCTGTCCAAATCATGCCGCCTCAACCTCCGCCAAATCTCCAGGATACGCCTCTTTTTAACCAATGATACCACAAAGCTCCTAATTCATTCCCTGGTTATCTCTCACCTCGACTACTGCAGCTCCCTCCTCATTGGCTATCCCCCCTCCAGTGCATCATGAATACCATCTGCCAATCCCTCCACTGGCTTCCACTCGCCCAATGAATAAAATTCAAAATACTAACAACAACTTACAAAACCATCCACAACTCTGCCCCCAGCTACATAAGCAACCTGGGCTCAAAATATCTACCAAACCGCTCTCTTCGATCCTCCCCAGACCTCCTGCTCTCTAGTTCCCGTGTCACCTCCTCCCATGCTCGCCTCCAGGACTTCTGCTATCCTATGGAACTCCCTACCCCAATCTGTCCAGTTATCTGCTAATCTATCCACCTTAAGATGATCCCCGAAAACCTTTCTCTTTAACCACTTCCTGCCCGGCCTATAGTAAAATGACTGCTGGGTGGGTCTCTCGTTGATCCAGGAGGGCATCATATGACATCCTTCCCGGATCACACCTTGCGCGTACCCGCAGGGCCACACTTTGGTGAGATCTGTCACCGGCTGTGTACCTTGGACACCGCCGATGACAGAGATGTGTTTACCGGCCCTGTTGACCAATCACAGCAGGTCACATGACAATTGCAAACAATGGATGGCTTCCTTTCATGCCATCCATTGTATACAAGTGTGTCTAGTTGTGAATGAGCACAGTGATCACATGCACAGGCTGGGCCAATCACAGCCGCCCGTTTGTGTCATGTGATTAGCCATGGCCAATCACAGCTAATCACTACAAAAAAACTTGAATGAATCGATTTCATGCAGTTAAATGCTTGCTTACAGCAAAGAAATGCAATAAAAATAGAACGGGGTGGGGAGGGGGTGTATGGCAATATAAATGTATCCCTGCCTATAGGTTCTAACATCCATTTTCCTTTTTTCTAATAGGTTAATGTTTTAAAGATAAGAGTAGCCTATTCTTCTTAGTTCAGGCTATTGTGGAGAGAACCGCTGACTTTACTGGCTGTGTCTTCATGACAAGGGTCACCTTTACTATGTAATGTGACAAAACAAAGACTGCTTATGTAGCAGATATCACAGCTGCCTTGCAGAAATACTGCTGTGTTCTTATGGACTGGCACTGAAGAATTATATGACGCATTTAGAAAAAGGTGTTACATGTTCTCTGCAGTCCATCACACTATTCTCTTCAATATCTCTGGACAATTGACTGAATTAATCATGGAGTTCCCATGCTTGCCACATTCTTCAGTGGTGGGTCCCCCTTAAGCTGACCATAAAGGGATCGAAATTTGTCTGATTCAGAAGGGACTGGCTGAAATTCAATCCATCTATGGGTAGGCTGATTGTACCCAAGTTGATCCATCAATCAACTTGGGTACAACCAGCCTGTTTTTTGGCACACGATTACTGCCTGTGGCTATAGCCGTTAGCAGTAGTCATTGTGTTCTGCTGGCCAAGAAGGCTCCCTGCTCCTTCCCACTGGCAGAACACAATAGTGCTATGGGAGGTATCCCACCACCACTTCTAACTCTGACTGTGTTGATGGGGTAATCAAGCATTTTTCTTTCCATACATCTTTGGTGGAAGGAAAGAAAATTGAGTCATTTATGTGCTGCCTTACCTGGCTCTGGGATTTCACTGGTGGGGGATTTCACCAGCCTACTGAAACAGGCAACGGTTTAGCTTTCATCTTCTGACATGCACTAGGAAATGAAATATAAATTCCAATAAGAGCAATCTCAGAAAATGCTTATGATATTAAGCACCATCTAGTGGCCAAATGTGGTGTTTTCCATGGTAAATCAATGAAAGACATTCGACAAGCACAGGAAATAGTCTATAAATATTTGTTTTTGCCCTGGTCACACAAATTTACATGCACGTTCACTGGGTGAATTGCTACTTTCTAGCTTTTATAAATACACATAAATACACACCAATATATGCCAAATTCAGTGTTTATGAATGTGTTTAATCTTATGTAAAAAGACTCTAAATGGTTAGCACTTCCATCTGGCAGTTCTAGGGTCATTGGTTTTAATCCCAGCCATGGCACCCTGTGCCTGGAGTTTGCATGTTCTCCGTGTACCTGCGTGGGTTTCCTCCGGGTACTCAAGCCTCCTCCCACATGCCAAAGACATGCTGGTAGGTTAATTGGATCCTGTCTAAATTGGCCCTAGTAAGTGTATGTATGAATGTGAGTTAGGGACCTTAGATTGTACGCTCCTTCAGGGTTATGGACTGATGTGAATGTACAATATATACACATTTAAAGCGCTGAGTAAATTGACGGCACTGTATAAGGACCTGTAATATATAGATAATAAATTTATATTAATATAAATATTGCTGTTTTTTTTTCCTTCTATGCTTGCTCCTAATGCACACTACTTTTCCAATGTGCTTGCCTGACTTCAGATATGTGGGTACCCCTGTGCCTGTTGGGACATATAAAGTCCTGAAAGAATCTCCACTTCATGCAAGCTCCCAATTTGAACTACAAGTTTACATACAGCTGCTCCCAGTGCAGCACACAAAGTCGCACAAGTGACACAGAAGTAAAGCCTCTCCTTGTCTTCCACGGCAGTGACTGACAGTATCTCCCAAGCTTTGGCTGTGGCTCTGTGTCCCTCATGCTGGCTGGTTTTGTGGCACCGGGAATGGCTGCCTGTAAGCTTGTAGGTTAGAACGGGAGCATGTACAAAGTGGAGACTCCGGCAGGACATCACAGATCCTGGCAGGCACCCACAGATCTGAACCCAGGCAGCGCAACCAAGAGATAGTATGCAGAGCATGCACAGAGAAGGAAACTTGAAAAATATAAACAGCAAGAGAATATAAGTCTTGCTATCAGCATCTCATTTTACTTAAATGCCTTTCGTATCATTTTAAGCACACTTGAAGAATCATCCACTATAGCCCTTTGGGATAACAAGCAAGGTTTCAGCTTACCCAACAGTTACAGTATATATTTTGTTTCTGGTGGGTGCATAAATGGTAGATCAACCAACAGCTCCTTATACCTCTTAGGAACTTTGTTGGGGAAACCTTTGAACCTCAGCTCCCAAACTAGGAGGTCCCATACAAGTTTTGTTGAACTTTAATAGGAACCTGCAGAGAAGGTGAGAGTTGTTTCAGTGACCAGAAACAAGCATGTGCCCAGTGGAGTCTCACAATGTATAGATTGCTTAGCAAGGAAGCAAAAATAAGGTCAACAACCCTACAATTTGTATACATGCAAAGCAAAGTGACATATTCTCTGAAAAGGGTATCCTTTGATCCGCATTTTCCCACCTACTCTGCACTCCCTCCAGCTCCTTGCTGCACTGCAGATGGCACTAAACTTGTCATTAGCAGGGACCTGGGGGAGCGGGGACATCACTCCCTTGCTCATGTGACAGTACTTGGGCCAAAAAATTTGGCTGCTATATTTATGTTCTGGCTCAGGTGGGCAGGTGACATGCTCCCCCCATACACAGAAGTGCCGGGTATTCTCACCAATCGCTGAGGAGGAAGAAGGGGCAATGGAGCACAGGCAAGGTGGGTATAAGAGACATTGGGACATTTCTCTGCATGGACAAGGTGACAGTGTCCCTTTAAAGACGGGTCAGCAATTGTAGTATGCTAGTTTGACAGGTTTCTTTTAGAGTGTATTTCTTTTGATTTGCAATTCTGTCCCTAGTGCAGGTGAGTCAGTGCTCAATAATGGTCAATCATTTGAATACCTGTCATACTGGGACCTTCTCTGGGGGTTTCCTACAAGATGAAGAGCTAGATTGGCAAGCTTTTCATCTGCACAGTATAATCAAAGTAGAGATGCCAGTTATTTATTTTGAAGAAAATACCCGCAAACACAGGTGAAGAATATAAATTGCATGCAAATAATGCACCAAGCAGTATTTCAGCCCAAAAGCTATGTATCAGCAGATTAACCAGTTAAGCTAGCATGAGATATATTTTTCATACTCCGTGCATGTGTGCAAAGTAATGTGTAAGAGTAACACACGGGGCTTTTTTTTTTAGTGGGAAGGCAAGGGATTGCAGTTCCGGCACCTAAAGCACTGAATGTATGTAATGGCAAGGGGTTCTGGGGTATGTACGAGGATCTATTGTTGATGGCTGCTGGGGGATCTATTATCACTGAAGGGGGTCTATTTATGTGTGGTGGTCTATTGTTGCTGGTGGAGAATCTATTGCTGACGGAGTGGTTTGTTGCTGGCTGCCGGAGAGTCTATTGATGCTGGCTGCTGGGAGATCTGTTGTAGCTGCTGGAGGTCTATTGTTGCTTGGGTGGTATTTTGTTTTGGGGGTTTATTGTTGCTGGAGGAATAGATTGCTGCTGGGGGGTCTATTGTTGCTGGCTGTGGGGATCTATTTTTCTGCTTTTCTTGTTAACAACTGCCATACAAATTATTTAGCACCACAAAATGATACTTGGCTCTGAATTCTCTAAAAGGAGTGGTACTGGGAGGTGAGTAGGGGGTGGGGGCAAGAAGTGACTCAGAAGGGGGATAGTTCCTACACCTATTTTTTGTGAAAAAAAACCCTGGTAACACATATAGATATTTACCCCTGGTTCACATATATGCGGCCATGCGGGCCGCGTTTTGCACAGGCACGAGAGCCCATTCATCTTCTTCTGAAAATGCAGCCCACACGGGAACCTCGGTTCCCAGTACAGTTGCGTTTTCCAGTGGGGGCGGTGTGCCATTAGAACTAATGGCACCCGCTTGCGGGTCCGCATTCCTCTGTGCGGGTGCACGGATTTTCGCGCGGATCCGCAGCCGCACCACCTGCACATATATGAAACTAGCCTAACTGTATTATGTCTCACACAGATCACAGTATTTCCCTACTTTCTTTACTTTAATGAATGCCGTGGGCACAAGCCCAAAGCCTGCTGACACAGGCCCTTAGGCATATATTTTATGTTATCTCAGGATATCTGTTGTCTATATAACATAGCTTTGAACTTATGTGGCTATTACTGCTCCTTACAGTATGATGATCTAATGCTATGATGCAACAGAATATTTACTTGTTATACTTCATATAATCTTTGCTGTCAATCAACATGATATAATGTAAGGGAGGAACACAAAATATCCGAGGGTGTCAGGTCCTGTTCCGTATATTATTTTTTTACTTTATTAAAGGGAACAATACAGAACCAAACATTTGGTAGAATTAAAACCTTTTCCACTCTATCCAAATGTTTTATCTATAGTTGGGTTTTAAAGGGAACACTTTTATGGACAAAAGCTGCTGTCCTTAAGTCTGTTACATACACAGTACATTGCAGAGAATCTTATTAGACCCTTAGCTACTTCTGCTTTGCAGGTACTGAGACAGGTCAGTGCACTAAATTGCTACTATTGAAGAAAGGGGGGGGGGGGGTATGCCTTCTATAATCTCTTGACTAGTCTCAAAGTTATAATAAGAGAAAAACTGCCGGGAAAGTGAGTTATTTTGAGTATACAAGAATGTCCGCGATGTTGCCAAGTTTAAACAATCACAGCAACACTAAATGGAAATTGAAGGTTTAACTTTAATAATATTATGGGGTTGATTTATTAAAATAGGAGAGTTCAGAACTGGTGTAGCTATACATGGTAGCCAGTCACCTTCTAACTTCAAATATAAGGTATCCTTTAAAAACAATAATAAATGCACATTTGCAGGTAAAAAAATGTGCATTTAATATGTTTTTTTATTAGAAGCCTGCAAAACATTGCATGTGAGATCAGCAGTTCACGGGTGCAATGTAGGGCTCTTGCAGCCTGTCAGTGTAAGCTGACTCATACCTTGTACGGACAGGTAATTACACAATGACAGGAAGCATCACTGAACTACCTCGAGCGTTCAATCGCAAAGGCTGTTGGTACTTGTAGTTCTCCCATTTACAGATCTCTGTGAATGAATGATGCGGATGGGTGGAGCCCAGGCCAGCTGGGTTTTTTTTTTTCCAAATTATGGCAGCGAGATCGGAAAGAAGATCCCCAGCTCACTGTCACTACAGGCAGCGGATTGGGGAGACACTGCAGCAGTGGGAACCTGTTACATGTTCCACCCTTAAAAACGGGTGGAACATGTAAGATTTTCCCATAAGTGATCTTATCCTTTCAATTAAGCTTTGACAAAAAAAAAACCTAGAAGCTGACTAGTTTCTATGCAGAGCTGCACAAGATTTTGCACTCTTCAGTTTTAGTACAAGCGTATGGCTGGTATTTTTTACTCTATTAATTTTTACATTTTAAAGTGGTTGTAAAGGATGAAGGTGTTTTACCGTCATGCATTCTAGACATGAAGGTAAAAAAAACTTCTGTGTGCAGCAGCTCCCCCCCAGCCTCTCCAATACTTACCTGAGCCAAATCGTGATCCAGCGATGTGAATAACAGCCTTGGCTTTCCCCGGGTCTCTGCCTTCCCATTGGCTGAGACAGCAAGCGGGAGCTAATGGTTCCTGCTGCTGTTAATCACAGCCAGTTTGCCAATGAGGAGAGAGAGGGAGTGGGGCCAAGCTACGGGTCCATATGTGAATGGGCACACAGAGCAGCAGGTGCCCCCATAGCAAGCTGCTTGCCGTGGGGCACCCAACAGGATGGAGAGGACAGGAGAGCCTGCAGGGCACCTGAGAAGAGGAAGATCCAGGCTGTCCTTTGCAAAACCACTGGTTTTGCAAAGGACAGCACATAGCAGGTAAGTAAAGACATGTTTGTAAAAAAAATTAACCTTTAGAATCGCTTTAAGGTGTATTTTTTCCTTACATTGGTCATATTTGATTTCAACAAAACAATAAAATCCTACTTTTCAATTAAGCCAGAGTTGTTCTTTAAACCCTTGGGTCTCATTGCTAATACTATAAACACTAAAGAAAGTCTTTAAGTAGTTTTGAATCTGACCCAGATAAATGTCATAACTTCCCCGGATTAGCCCTAATCCACTACAAATTTTTCAATTCCTCCTCTGCCAGCACAGATTTTGCACTATGTTGTTATCCCTTTCTACCAAAGCCATGAAAAATTAATAGACTGCAGTGCACTTTGTGTGCCATCTAATTAGCAGCCACACTTTGGCTGAGGTTGTCAATTGCATTGTTTATTCTCTCTTTTATGTTCTTTGGAGGGGGGATAAATCATTAAACAGATTGTCACTCCACACGGTACCTCTGGAAAGACCCAAATGACTGGTTTTGTGTGTTTAATGGGAATTAAGCTGCTACCTACAGCAGCTCACATTTGTTTTTTTCCCTTAAAAACAAGCGTTTGTGAACCCTTTTATGCATTTTGTGATTGTTTACGTATCTTTTTGGGGATAATTTAGGAATCTAGGATGTGATTCTGTGATGTCAATGTTGGAATTATTAGTATAATCAAACATGGCATTTCCCTATTATAGCTGACTCATGGACACAGCATGCAGTAAATCCTTACAATTTCTGGTGTTGTCATCTTCTGAATGACCATAGTTGTCATCTTCTGAATGGCCAAGTATACCTGATGGCTTTTGTGAACCATTGGTAATTTCATATTAATGACATCTTTTGTGGCTTTGTCTTTTCCTTAGGTATTCACTGGTATTTTCACTGCAGAGATGGTCTTCAAACTCATTGCTTTAGACCCTTATTACTATTTCCAAGTGGGATGGAATATATTTGACAGTATCATTGTCAGTCTGAGCTTGATGGAACTTGGTCTCTCCAATGTGGAAGGATTGTCTGTATTGAGGTCCTTTAGATTGGTGAGTATAGCAATCATCATGTAAACATTTTTAATGAAGTGTAATGAGAACACAATGAAACATTTCAGTGATAAAATGATTTGGGTGCACTTTATGGGTAAGAGAAAAAAAAGTTTCATCAGTTTTTATTCTGTATGAGGGAATTAAAAAGGACCTATAGTCGTATTTTGGATAACATTTTGAGAAATAATCTATTCAGTGTGCGATAGTTACAAAACCTTTTTCTTATTAATTTTTATATAATTTGCAATTAATAATGTGCATGGGTGTCTGCCTTATTTGTTCATTACATAAGTAGGCTCTGGTTCCTTCTTATCCTGAAAAATATAGCTTTATTTCTATACCTGATAAAGAGAACCCATGACTTCTATTAAAGCGGTAGTAAATGAGTAGAAAAAAAAAACCTTTCCCCCTGTAAGTTAATGTCATAATTTGCTAGTATGTATTGCATACTATCACAATATAAGGGACTTATCTTAAAACAAAGCCCTCCAGTGGCGCTCACCACTGACAGGGCTTCCAACTTCATCCAGTCTTCCTTCTGTGTTCACAGGCTCTGGCCGTTTGCATGGCCGAGCCGCGATGATGTCACACCCTCGCATGGACACGGAAGCCATGATCGCGGCACAATGCTCTGCCGACCCTTCAGAGCACAGTGCACATGCGCAGGTGATGTCATTGGTTGCAGAAATAGTGAATATCTATAAACGGTGCCTGTTTAGGAGATATTCCTTGTACCTACTTTATTATAAGCCTACCTTTAAGTACAAGTCAGCAAGTGGTATTTCCTACCATTTTAAGTGACAGTAATGCTATTAGCAGTGCTGTCATTGCCTTTATGATGCATATCAAGTGTGATTATTCCTTGTCATCAGGCAAAAGAAGTCACTAAACAATATCCTTGTTATCAAAAATAATCCATACACACCACCTACCCAATGTGGAACTAATGGCAAAACTTTTTTTTTTCAGTTTTGCATAGAGTGGCGAGTTATTAGAACATCTGTCAGTTTTTATTGTTGTCTGTGCCCCCAGTAGGGAGATTAGCCCTCTCTATTTGCCCTGTTACCATTTTCATTGAAAGGGAATGTAAAAGAAAATCCAAAATTTTTGGTTGTAACCCGAATAGTAATAGAGGGAAAATCTTCTAATAGACACTGGTTTTGGTGACCTTTGTGACACCCGGGGATTCCCTCACCTTGAAGGGATTTCCACTTGTTTCCTTTTTTTCGTTATGGGACAGGATATGATGGGAAATCTCCCTATGGGACCCAGATGGAAATAAACTGACAGGGTTTGTACCCTCCCTTACTCAATCCAAAATGAAAAAATAATGTTTTGCTGCTAGTTATGCTTTAATGACCCTGTAATCTATTTTTTGGTTCTTTGTTCTTCTGTGAGCTCCTGAACCTCTCTTTTTCCCCTCTCACCTCCATTGTTTTGGAATAGGTATTGCATCCCATATAGGTTTATAAAAATTTTAGTTAGGTGGCTACTGAGTCACTTTAAAGATAGTTCTACTCGAAGCCCATCTACAGAAATTTCAAAATATAAGTTATTAAATACACACTTTACAGTTCTAACAGTGATCCTGGCACCATTGGCAATTAGAAATATACTCTCAGCTGCTGAGAGCTTGTCTGTATATTGAAACATGATTGTTTTAATTTATTTATTTATTTCAGGTACTTATATAGCGCCATCAATTTACACATATATTGTACATTCACATCAGTCCCTAACCCTGAAGGAGTGTACAATCTAAGGTCCCTAACCTACATTCATACATACACATACTAGGGCCAATTTAGACAGGATCCAATTAATCTTCCAGCATGTCTTTGGAGTATGGGAGGAAACCGGAGAACCTGGAGGAAACCTACGCAGGCACAGGGAGAACATGCAAACTCCAAGCAGGTGGTGCCGTGGTTGGGATTTGAACCAACGACCCTAGTACTGCCAGGCGAATGTGCTAACCACTTAGCCACTGTGCTGCCCGTATATTCTTACAGTTTAAAGTGATGTCTATATACTGTATATCCCAAGATCCACTACTCTGATGGTCAAAGAAGGTACCTCACACACCTTATGGTTCTGTGCTTTTTGCCCATTGAAGTGACTTTTGGCTTATTAAAGCTGAAATTCACGCAGATATAAAAACACAAGAGAGGGGAAGGGAGAAGAAGCACAAATAGCCAATCAGTCATGCTGCAGTGCAAGAAACATGCTAATAGGAGGAGCACACAGAGTGACAGAAGGATGAGCTCCTTAGTCCACTGCTTCTCCTTTCACTGTCCAGTCACAGGACTGGGGTGGGGAGGAGGCCTGTAAGTGTTAGTGAACTGCAACAGAGAAAATTCAGGTCTCATGCTGTGCCAGACAAGTCTGTTTGGTGTGGCCCAATTGTATAAATCTGTAAACTGGATGAACAGAAATACAAATCCTTTGGCAGACAAAACAGCTCCCTTATGTGTATGTAGCTGTTTACTAAAATAGCTAGTGTGCTCCTAGGTTACACTTATCTTTTAAATTCTGTATTGATTTATCCACCCCTGCTCATCTGTGAAGACCCCAAAAGGATGTCATACAGGCACACTGCTTATAGCCCTCTCAGTCCATCTTTGTGGCTGTCAGCCAGATTATCTTAAATTGAAAGAAATGCTCTTCGTTAATACATGATATGCTTTGTAACATCATTTTGCAGTTGAGTGCCCTAGCCCTTTTCTCGTGAATAAAATGGAGAATAAATTAAATATCTAAGAGCAATTATTATTATTTACTGTACCCTGGAAACTGACCTTTGTCATTCCAGCAACATAAAATATTCTAAAACTACAAAAACACATCCAGCAATATTTACTAAATGTGTAGTGCGTAAGATTATGTCATAATCAATTAAATGTTTCTGCTAATAAACTCTTAACAAAGAAACCACAATGCTTCTCTCCATCTGCCTAATTACTAGATTGCAGGAAAAATGTAAGCACTTGGGGAAGCATCCGTTTCAGAGAGTGATAGCATTTTTGTTAAATAGTAACTAATTCTTAGAGATTTCTACATTGTGTCTAAGACCCTTTCACATGGGCGTCATCCGTTCAGTCCCGTTTTTGCTAAGCAAAATGGATTTCATTTACATCAGTTAACTTCTATCATCTGTTTAGTTCTGTTCCATTTACATCTATTTTTTTGTCTGTTTCTGTTATTTAAACAGAACCGAAATGTAGACTTGTTCCATTTACAAAAATGGACCTGAACAGAAGTGTGCGAAAAACTGTTTACATCTGTTTGCTCATAGGAATGCATTGCTGTCAATTTTTCATCCATTAATAGATGAAATGATGAAAGATGAAAAGATGATTAATGGATGAAAATCGGACGAATGGAACACCTGTGTGAAAGGGGCCTTAGGGTGGCCATATACAGCATGATTACGCTCCTTGACAGCCTAATATAATGTTCATGAGAAGAGGATATAGAAACATGTGCATGACATATGTTACCCAATTGGCATCCAAACCACTTCTGAGCTTCGAATGCACTGTAATTTCACACAAAGATGTGATTGTGATGGTGCTTTATTTGCCTTTTCTCACTGAGAAGAAGGACATGAAGTAATTGACTTTGCGTGTGCCTCTTTTAGTTGTTGATTAAAATACCATGCACCATGGGCAGGTGAAGCATGTTTATGGAGGGAATGTGAATAGAAGGATTGGGTTTCAAAAAGGGACAGTTGGGAGCTAAATTAAAATATTTGCTTATCTCTGTTTTTTAGCTTCGAGTCTTCAAGTTGGCAAAATCATGGCCTACTCTCAACATGCTTATCAAGATCATTGGTAACTCTGTGGGAGCTCTGGGAAACCTGACTTTGGTGTTGGCCATCATTGTGTTTATTTTTGCCGTGGTTGGCATGCAGCTCTTTGGTAAAAGCTACAAGGAATGCGTCTGTAAAATAGCGCCTGACACATGTACACTTCCACGCTGGCACATGAACGACTTCTTCCATTCCTTCCTGATTGTCTTCCGAGTACTGTGTGGAGAGTGGATAGAGACTATGTGGGACTGTATGGAGGTGGCTGGACAATCTATGTGCCTAACGGTGTTCATGATGGTGATGGTGATTGGAAATTTAGTGGTAAGTGTCTTGTATATAGAAAACAGATCCTACTTTGTGATATATATTCTTTGTTGAAATATTTACAAAACTAAAAATCTTGGTTCCTCATGTGAAGTACTGTGTATCACAAAATTGGCTAAACAAAATCACAAATATTTTCAGAGGTAAAACAGTTTACACATGTGTATTTCAACTGCACGTTAACTGTTTTGATTCAGCTTTATTAGATGATGTGAAGTACATTTTTGTGGCCCATTTGTTTAAATCTGAAAATAAAGGGCATTTCCAGGGACAGATTTACAGAATTGTTGCAAAAAATCACAGCTACCAATAAAAAAGAAGTGCAAATAGGACTGTAATCTATGCAGGTCTTCTACTATTTTTTCAGTAAGATTTAAAATTAAAACATTTCTGAGCATACAATGTATTTTTTAAAGTGGTTTTAACAAACATGTCATACTTTCCTGCTCTGTGTAATGATTTTGCAAAGAGCAGCCCCAATCCTCCTCTTCCCCAGTCCCCCGGTGCTCCTATCCACTCCCTCCTGCCACATTCCCCAGAACAAAGAGCTTGCTATGGGGGCACCCAAGCAGGCTTGCTTCCAAGCTACTGCTCTGCATGCCCATTCACACACACAGACACATGGCTCGGCCCCAACCCATTTCTCTCTCAAGGGACAGTCTTTGGAGAACCGAGGCTCTTGTGCACATAGCTGGATCATAATGGAGCTTAAGTTAAAGGGTGGGCTTGGGGGGCTGCTGCACATAGCATGCATGAAGGTAAAAAACCTTCAGCCTTTAGGACCACTTTAACCATTCAATGCAATTTCAAGCTAAAACTTCTGAAAAAAAGCCAAGCAACCCCCAGCCCTGAAGCAGCCATGAAAATGTTTTTTAGTGCACAAACATTTGACAGTGAAAAGGTCCTAAGCAGAAAAAATATGTGGCTTAGGCTATTTATCACAGGGTTGGCATGTTTCGGACAATTGCCACTGTTCTGTAATAAGAAAAGGGTCAGGAGTTCCTGCTGGATTTAGAAGTGCATGATTGTGTATGCTAAAGCCTGACCGTGCTATAAAGATAACGTTTAGTGTTTTATCCAGCTCAAAGTTGTGAAATAATTTACAACAGTCATCAGAATCACTGATGACTATTTGATTTTACAATCAAATGTGCTCAGTGTGCCCTAAAAGGAGTATTCAAAGGATTAGCCCACCTAAAGTTATATTTTAGTTATAGGTAGAGCCTGGTGGGCTGAGGCAGCCCTGGCTTTTTATATGTTTTGAACAATATACCAACAACTATTGTAGTTCTCTCTGCCATAATTCCTGTTCATATTCCTCTTTAATGAAATTGATCTAATATGGCCACGTGGTCATATTAGGTTAAATATGTCACAAACATTCCCTGCCTGTTGTGTACCCAAGGTGGTGGGGCACGCACATGGCCTGCTTGCAGCACATGGCCTGACACTGACAACTGCCTTCCATATTCAGTTGAACATGGGTTTGGACCAAATCCAGAGCTGAACCCATGCTTATACCTACTCTCCACTTGGGAGTTTTGGGTGCTCCCACCCACCTTTGTGTGTTCCATCTCCTCCTGTTGCATTCTGCAGAGCATGGCCATTGCAGGCATGCAGAATTCTAACAAAGAGAGATCCCAAGAGGGATAAGGAACTGTCAGGTTGTTTAACTCTTGAGCAGGTACCAAAAGCTAATCTATCAGTTTTGGGTGGACTGACCGTTTCATGTTTGCGTACAATTATGTTCTAGTAGACTCATATCTTCTCTTGTCTTTTAATTGCATTCTTAGGTGTTAAACCTGTTCTTAGCTTTGCTGCTGAGCTCATTTAGCTCAGACAATCTTGCTGCAACAGACGATGATAATGAAATGAATAATCTACAAATTGCCATGGCCAGAATGCACAATGGGATTGCGTATGTGAAAAGGACAATGCGGGAGTTCTTCCAGAACGCATTTGTGAAGAAGAAAAAAGAACTGGAGGAAAATAAACCTCTAGAAGACATGCAGAACCAGAAAGACAGCTGTATATCCAACCACACAACGGTAGAAATTGGCAAAGATTTTGACTACCTGAAGGATGGGAATGGCACAACGGCCACCAGTGGTATTGGTAGCAGCGTGGAAAAATATAATATGGACATTGAAAGTGACTACATGTCATTCATACATAACCCAAGCCTCACAGTGACTGTACCAATAGCTGTAGGGGAATCAGACTTTGAAAATCTGAACACAGAGGAATTTAGCAGCGAGTCTGACCTTGAAGAAAGCAAAGAGGTAAGCTATATTTATGACTTTGAAATATTTACTTTGCTAGGTATGTAGTGCTTACTGGATTTTGAAGATTCCTTAGCTATTCCAGGGAGTGTCTTTAAGTAAATTAATAGTCAGAATTAGATTCTGCACAGGGAAGTTGGCTGTCGACATCAGATAGTAGCTGGACATACTAGTCTGATGGCTGAACCAGATTTTGCCTATCTGATGGGCAGAGACTTATTAAAAGCAGAGCAAAGCACTAAGAAAGGCCGAACCCCCCCCCCCCCCCCCATCCCTTTAACCCATCATCTCTTCAATTGACATTGATACACATTACAGTAGACACAGACAAGCAGGCCACTTTATATTTTCTTTGCTGCCATGGACTGCACATCACATTCCAACTACCAACAAGTGCATCCTCACTTGTAAAATGACTGCCAGGTACACAAATTTGGCCAACAAACTATCCCCTGGTTTTACTGCAGGAGCATAAAGGATGTAGCAAAGGCCTTTGGGCATTCACTGGATCCTAGGCATGTGCCTAGATTGCCATGTGGACAATCCAGCTCTGCTGATGGGTTCATAGACACAACAGCTGTATTGTATACCTTTAAAATAAATATGTCTTGTGCTTCAGTACTTGCTGCTAGGAGGGTATTGACGAGCCAAAATTATTATCCAAACCAGGGGCAAGAGCATACAGATTGTGCAGCCAACTAATGACCATACTGAGAAGTCTAAAAACTGTACAAGGATAAAATAAAAAAAAGGGTGCAACTACCATGTTCACAAAGTAAGCCATTTGTTAACAGAAGGTTAAAATATGCTCACAGACATTTCAGGAGAAAGTTGCATATCAGAGCCTGTAGCATAGGGATGGCATGAGGCAGCCAGCAGTGAGGTTGCAAATTCAAGTCGGGAACTGTACCTTCAAACATAACTGACACAATGGTGCTGCACCTGCCGATCAATGGAGGCAGGCTAGCTCCTGGCAAAACTTGTGGGTTGTGAGGTGCTGAGGTTGCTGTGGCAAAGCGTTTTGGGGAATTCCTCCCCTTTCCCAAACCTAGTACATGGGCTGATATGACTACTAACTGCTTCCATGTCCCAGTTAGTAATAATCTCTATAAAGACAGTCCCATGAACCTATATGCTACAATTGAGAAAGGGGAAAAAAAATCCCAAAAATGCATTGCCACAACAGCCTTACCACCTTGCAACTTTGAATTGTTCCCAAAGGCCAGGAGGATGCCACTATCTCTCTCCATTGCTCAGCGGATCCCCCACTATTTTGTCATCAGTGATGCAGGATGCAGTTCCTGGTTTGTATTTGCAGCCCCTCCACTGACCGTTGAAAGCTGCCTGATACCTTGTGTTGCAGGCTCCCTTATGCAACTTTCTTTCAAAATGCCTACATTTTTTTTTAATGAATGGATTGCTTTGTTTAACCACTTGCCCTCCTGAGGATTTACCCCCCTTCCTGACCAGGCCATTTTTTGTGTTACGGCGCTGCATTACTTTAACTGACATTTGCACGGTCATGCAACACTGCACCCACATGAAATTTACATCCTTTTTTCCCACAAATAGAGCTTTCTTTCTGTGGCATTTGATTCTGCTACATGTCTTTGCTAAAAATAACTCCCAACATGTCTAAATTAATTGGTTTACGTGAAAGTTATAGCGTTTACAAATGGCAGTATATATACTGGGATTTTTTGTTTTATTTTACTAGTAATGGCGACGATCAGCGACTTATAGCAGGACTGTGGGACTGCGGCGGGCATTTTGACACTGGTGGGAACTGACTTGGTGTCACTGACATCCCCAATGACACCAATACAGTGATCAGTGCTAATAAAAAGCACTGACACTGTACTAATGACACTGGACAGGAAGGGGTTAACGTGGGAAGGGGCGGACTGACCATTTGGAAACTCGGGCACTGGCCAAGGGCCCGGGGTCAGTAGGGGGCCCCATGAGATGCCCCTGGTACCTTTTTCATAGGCTTTTTTGAGTTTGGGCAAGGACACAGGGGCCCCATGATCCCCTACTGAGGGCCCGGGGTCAGTAAGGGGCCCCATGAGATGCCCATGGTACCTTTTCATAGGCTTTTTTGAGTTGGGCAAGGACACAGGGGCCCCATGACCCCCTATTGCCCGGGGGCCCCATGAGTTGTCAGTCCGTCCCTGCATGTGGGGCAATCAAAAGGTTAACTGTGTACTGCTTTGCATACTGGGCTGTGTCTGTGTTTCACTGTATGCAGGAGCTGACAGGGGAAAACTGTTTTGTTCTCAGCAATCATCGGGCGCCTGCGAGTAAACACCGGCCAGGACCCGGTGATTGACAGCCAAGGCCGCAAACGTGATTTTGCACAACCGTGCCGCCCTGTAGCAGTACTTCTGCTATAGGGCGGATGGGAAGCGGTTAATGAACAAGTTTGTTGTACCTGTTCTTTCCAGTTTTATCTTTGTATTGTAATGATTTGTATTTTCCTAGCACACTTTAGAGGCCCCAGTGTCAGCAATATAACAAAAATGGAAAAAGGGGACAATGCAAAAAGTAGCCAATGTGTTTTGGGGGCCCAAGAACACCCCCTTCATTAGGGCTTGATTGACACAAATATTAATAGACTAAAAGTGTACTGGACCTTTAATGTTATTTTTTCCGATGTGATTGCAAGCACATGCCATGTCAGCAGCTGGTTTGGCCAGTGTCAGCAATAGACAGTAGTTATCAGCTGGGAAAATCTGGTGTTCTGACAGTGGATTGGGGCAGTAGGGGAGCACAGGGGTGTGCAGGATGCTTGCTGTGGTCTGCTGAACATTTTATGTTGACTACTGTTGGCAAAGTATAGGTTTGTTTTAAATTGTTAAAATATTCTTTTTAATTCTGATAGACTTTGTAATCCCAGAACTGCTACCAAACTGCAGCAATTGCAGCAACCTAATATACTATGGGACAACAAGTTTAGAGAGTCTTATGCTCTAAACAAGTTGGAAAGTATCTTCTTTAACTCCTAACTGCCATTTTCTGCAATACCTACTAACCTAGCTTTCCACCGTTACATGCAATGAATACAAAAACTAGATGGGTATTCTATTGATGTTCATTACTGAAATGCTGAAAAATAGGAAAACAATCCTAGCCCTGGATCACACCAGTGCGACTTGTCATGCAATTTGACAGTTTCCAATCGCATGACAAGTCGCACCCTATTGTCGGCAATGGAACCATTCAATTCAATGCCACTCCAACTTTGCGGTGCTGCACTGATTTGAAAAAAAGGTTCCTGCACTATTTTTTGTGATTTCAGGTGCAACTTGCATAGACATCTGTGAAAAAGTTTTTCAGAGTTGGATCCAGAGTGAGCCAGGACTTAAAGCGGAGTTCCACCCAAAAAGTGGAAGCTCCGCTTATCTGCCTCCTCCCCCCCTCCTCCTACAGTATTTGTAGCTGCTGACTTTTAATTTTTTTTGGTAGGGGGCCGGGGGCTTAAAGCATAGAGCTTTAAGAAGGCAGTAATGATTGTGAATCAGTGCAAAGTGCATTTTCTTGTAATTACAGATATTGCTGATAGTAAATGATGATTGCATAAGCAATGCTAGAATGTTCTTTAACTGCCTATTGCTTTATATTGAGGCTAAGAACTGCTAAGGGTTTTTGTATCTCTAGGTATGAGTTACTGTTATTTCCATTTCTGTCTTTTTGCTTGTTATACAAGGTTTGGAAAAAAAATTAAAGGGACTGCTAGATAATTTACAGAGTATTTCCAGTCAAATTTTATATTTAGTGCTGCACCTGTTGTGTATAAGGGCATGGTGAGACTGGTGCTTTTTATAGCAAATCAGTCATACACCTGGGCAATTCAAACTGAGCATATGATGGAAAAAGCAGAGGTGACCTTGAGTGAAAACCGTATATCAAAATGATCAGCGAATGCATTAATTAATTATAGCTAAAATTATATGCTAATCCCAATTTATGGTAGAAGTTAAAGCAGAACTAAACTGTATCTGAGCACCACAAAACAAAAACACAATTTCATTCATTTTTAATATTAAAAACAAACTCCTCCATCCATGTCTTCATGCTTTATTTTGCTGAGAAAATCGCCTTGAAAAACACCCCCTAGCAGTTCTGTTTGAGTAAGGGCAGATGATTAATGTTGCAATTACTTCCAGGAATCCATCTGCCCTTAGCTCAGGCATGCAAGCAGGAGGGTGTGCTTAGCTGAGAACACCCCCCCCCCCTCACCTCCTGAAGCCTCCAGCCTAGGCCTGGAAACCAGGAATTAACTGAAGAAATGCAAAAAAAGTTTAAAACAAGTAAATACTACACTGTGTGCACAGTTATTAGGCAAGTTGTATTTTTATTATTGAACAACTACAGTGCTCCTGGTCAATCCGAAATGTTAATAAACCTCAAATCTGAATATTTATGAAAGTAAAAGTGAGGTTTTGGCTTTCTTAGGAGAATATCTATGCGTGCACAATTATTGGACAACTACCCTGTTTCCCTGAAAATAAGACCTACCCCAAAAATAAGACCTAGTAATATTTTTGGGAATTGCTGAAGTATAAGACCTACCCTGAAAGTAAGACCTAGTTGTGATCAGCTGTTCCACCACCTCTGGCACTGGCCCTGTGTACACCAATATCTATTGTCTCCTATAAACAGAGAAGCGCGGCTTTTGTGTTTCCAAGTGACAATCCCTCTTGTAAGTAACAGCACCATCTGCTCCCACAGGACCCCCCTACCTCTGTACTCACTGTGTGATATGGAAGGAACAGATATCTGAGGGTGCAGTGTGTTTAGGGGTGGAGCGCGGCATCTCATTCTGCAGCCTAATGCATGGAAGCCAATGCCCCGGGGGTGATCACTGGTCAGTGAGGAAGATGCGGAGTGGTGAGTGTGCTTGGTGCACTGTGTGGGAAGATAGGACCCGAAGCTCACTTCTGCCTCCCCTGTCTGCAACTCACCCCTGCACCCTGTCTGTGGTTCATCTCTGCACCTTGTTTGAAACTCACCTGTCAATTCCCCTCTGCAACACCTGACTGCAGCTCACAACTGTCATCTGTCATCAGCTGGAACTCTCTTTAGTTACCCTCATCCCCAACTGCCTGCAGCTCATCTCTGAACCCCCTGTCCACTCCTGTACATTAAAAAAATAAGACCTACCCCGAAAATAAGACCTAGTGGTTTTTTTTTGAGCCAAAAAATATATAAGACAGTGTCTTATTTTCGGGGAAACACGGTGTTCAGAATTATTATGTAGCTAAATGAAAAACTAAAATTTTCCCATCTTACTTGTTTATTTTCATCTGTTAAAGTGAGAATAATAAACAAACAACTCAAAATTTACAAAGACATTGCTGACTTTTAAAAAAAAAAAAAATCAGTGACCAATATAGCACCCTTCTTTTCAGTAACAGTCATAAGCCTTCCATTCATGGAGTCTGTCAGTTTCTTGATCTGTTAACGATCAACTCTTTGTGCAGCAGCAACCACAGCTTCCCAGACACTATTTAGAGAGGTGTACTGTTTTCCTTCATAAATTTCTCGTTTAAGAAGGGCCCACAAATTCTCAATAGGATTTAGGTCAGGTGAGGAAGGGGGCCATGTCATTACTCTTTCATCTTTAAGGCCTTTACTGGCTAGCCACGCAGTGGAGTGCTTCGATGCATGCGATAGAGCATTGTCCTGCATAAATATCATGGTCTTCTTGAATGATGCAGACTTTTTTCTGTACCACTGCTTAAGGAAAGTGACTTCTAAGAACTGCAGTAGGTTTGGGAGTTGATTTTGAGTCCATCTGCAACCCGAAAAGGTACAACTAGCTCATCTTTAATGATACCAGCCTATACCAGTACCCCACCTCCACCTTGCTGGTGTCGAAGTGGAGCTCTGTGCCGTTACTGATCGAGCCACAGTCCCATCCATTTGGTCCGTCACTCTCATCCATCTCATCAGTCCTTAAAACCTTTGAAAAATCTGTCTTCAGATATTTCTTGGCCCAGTCTTGACGTTTGAACTTATGTGATTTGTTCAGTGGTGGTTGGGTTTCAGCCTCCCGTAACTTGGACATGTCTCTGAGCACTGAGCACCTTATACTTCTGGGCACTCCAGGTAGGTTGCAGTTCTGGAATATGACAGAGTGGAAGATAATGGGTTCCTTGTAGCTTCACATTTGATTCTTCTCAAATCTTTGGCAGTTCATTTTTGTCTTTTCTTCTCAACACGTTTTTTGCAACCTTGATGACTATTTGCAACAAAACGTTTGATGGTTCTGTGATCATGCCCCAATATCTTAGCAAATTCAAGAGTGTTGCATCCTTCTGAAAGATTTTTTTTTTTTTATAATTCTTGACTTTTCAGGGTTCATTAAATCTCTTTTTTGGTCCATGTTGCCTGAGGAAAAGAAGCTGCCTAATAATTATGCACACCTTGAAATAGGGTGTCAATCTCCTTAGGCCACACCCTCCCTCATTACACAAACACGTATAACCTGATATGCTTAAATCCAATAAGCATTCCGTTTACATGGCTTGGAGTTGGACAATATTAATACAAATGATAATTTGGTCAAAATGCTTACTTGCCTAATAATTGTGCGCACAGTGTATGTACTTTCCTATCAATTTACTAATGCAAACATCATACAATTTAAAAGTAGTCAATGTTGATTGAGAAAGTGAACTTCTACTTTAAGTATATCTGAGCTTTCTGCTTGTTCAGGGAGATCACCCATCACAAGAGCAGTAAGGAGATTTGGGAGGCAGTCAGGCCCACGTTCGAATTTTACAGTAAAAATCAAGGTTTACATACTTTTAGCAGCTTTTATATATGTATCCACTGAATGAATTGACATGCAGTATTCATTTAAGGTGTCTTTTGCTTAGGATGAACCTGGTACTTAAAGTGGAACTTAACCTCCTATCCTTTACAGCCAAGGAAGCTGCCATCTTAGCCTCTGTTTAAACTGAACTTGCCATGGTGATCATGGTTGCGCATGTGATCAGCTATGACACCAGATATTAAGTGGCTTGACAGTTCAGTTAAACTAATAGTAAACACAGAACATTTCATTCACATTATCCCTTCTATTAACGTATTTTAATGATGCTAATGTAGGTAAAATAAATAAATAAAAAAATAAAACCACTAGGTCCCTTTTTTCAATTGGCGGTATATAGCAGCCACATGGTTTATTCTTCTCTCTTGTCCGAGTGCAGGGAAACAACTGGGAGGAGCTTCTATTCCCCTGTGACGTATGTTGTATACTGTGTGTCAGCAGAGGAATTCTGAACTGTGAACCTTTGTCCGTCACATGACTCAAAGGAAAAGTAATTGTAATATTAAATCAAATGACGTACATGAAGCGTGTTGTACATTGTCATACACAAATATATGTGTTTTCCAAACTTTAATATTTCCGTCACTCAAGGCAGGAGGGAGGGGCGGGGGCGCAGCTTTGTTCTGGCCACAGAACACACAGGCGCGCTGTGCTCTTGTACAGTGTTCCTGTACAGACAGCAGGATGGCACAAGATGTAAACTGACCATTTTGCAGCCATGCTCAGCGTGGTCAGTTTACTGTAAGTAGGAGGTGCACAGGCACCATCAACCATTTTTTTATAGCTCCCTGGCAGGAAAATAAGAAACATCAACATCACAAAGCAGATTTTAGGGGCCAGTTCACACCACAGAAATGCAGTCCGGATGCGTTATGGATGTGTTTCTGCATGCGCATATTTGATGCATTTTGGATACATTACGGTTCTTCTTTTATGCGTTCCAGTGCATTTTTCGCCTCTTTTTTCTTCTCCTTAAATAAGGACATGTTTGTTTCTTGAACTGGCAAGCACTGGAACTAACCACACTGGTATAAACTATGCCATTGCAAACCATATAACATACTATCCATGCGTTTTTGATGCAGAAAAAAAATGCACTGGGCTGCATGTGAAGTGAATCAGCCCTAATACATTAAAGAGGTAGCAACAATGTTTGTTTTTTTTAGGTTCATAACCACTTTAGGAGCTAATATAAGCACATTAGTAACTGTAACAGTTGTCATTTGAGTTAAGCCTTGAATATAAGTGTTTTGGGAAACCGTTAAGCCAGGGGGTATAGTTCCACTTTAATTTACCTGCATTTTCCTGCTACACCTGTCTGTTGCCAGACCCCCTACAAAATGTTTTGTACTGCTAGCTATTGTTTGGGGGAATGTGTGATAAACCTCTCCCACCAAAACAGCATTCAGTGTCCTAGTATCCAATTGCCAGCTCAGAATTCTGCAATGTACATGTGGGGGTAAGTAGGGGATAGAAAGCTCCTTGAAGTGAGCAACCTTTTAAGGAACAGATACCAGTCCAGCAGTATAATAACTAACAGTGTTGCATTTATTTGTGCTACTTACAGGCTAGATAAAGGTGCTGTACATTGCTCCAAAAAGAAAAAGTTCAAAAACTGCAAAAACAATATCCTAGCCATGTCCCAGCACTAACTACACAATCACGGTCCTACCTAGCATTTTTGTCCAAGCCTAATGCTAGTCAGACTCCACTTATACAGTCTTTCACCTTTTACAAACCTTTAGCTCCAACAGACATAACGGGGTTTATTTACTAAAGCTGGAGAGTCCAAAATCAGACTCCCTTCTGCATAGAAACCAATCAGCTTCTAACCTCAGCTTGTTCAATGAAGCTTTGCCAATGAAACCTGGAAGCTGATTGGTTTCTATGCAGAAGGGAGTCTGATTTTGGACTCTCCAGCTTTAGTAAATAAACCCCAACCTGTCTGTTCCCCAGGCTGCAGAGCACTAACTGTCTGTCCAAATGAGTCTGAATGGGATCAAAGGGAATAGTGCACCACCCAGAGTGGATCAGCGGATCATAAGTTTCCAAAAGATATTTACTATATTGCCAAAAGTATTGAGATGCCTGCCTTTACACGCACATGAACTTTAATGGCATCCCGGTATTAATCCATAGGGTTCAATATTGAGTTGGCCCACCCTTTGCAGTTATAAGAGCTGCAACTCTTCTTGGAAGGCTGTCCACAAGGTTTAGGAGTGTGTCTATGGGAATGTTTGACCATTCTTCCAGAAGCACATTTGTGAAGTAAAAGTTGTTCTATCGGGTTGAGGTCAGGACTCTGTACAGGCAAGTCAAGTTCCTCCACCCCAAACTCGATCATCCATGTCTTCATCCATGTCTTGCATTGTGCACTGGTGCGCAGTCATGTTGGAATAGGATGGGGCCATCCCCAAACTGTTCCCATAAAGTTGGGAGCATGAAAATGTCCAAAATGTCTCAGTATGCTGACGCCTTCAGAGTTCCCTTCACTGGAAATATGGGGCCAAGCCAAACCCCTGAAAAACAAACCCACAACATAATCCCTCTTCCTCCAAACTTTACACTTGGCACAATGCAGTCAGGCAAGTACCATTCTCCTGGCAACCGTCAAACCCAGACACGTCCATCAGACTGCCTGACAGAGAAGTGTGATTCATCACTCCAGAGAACACATCTTTCCACCACTACATCTGACGCTTTGCATTGCACTTATGGATGTAAGGCTTGGATGTAGCTACTCGGCCATGGAAACCCATTCCATGAAACTTTCTACACACTGTTGTTGTGCTAATCTGAAGGCCACACAAAGTTTGGAGGTCTTTAGCTATTGACTCTGCAGACAGTTGGCGACTTCTGCACACTGTGCGCTTTAGCATGTGCTGACCCCTCTCTGCCATTTTATGTGGCCTACCACTTCATGGCTGAGTTGCTGTTTGCTTCTACTTTGTTATAATACCACTAACAGTTGACCATGGAATATTTAGTAGCAAGGAAATTTCATGAATGGACTTATTGCACAGGTGGCAACCTATCACGGTACCACGCTTGAATTCACTGAGCTCCCGAGAGCGACCCATTCTTTCACTAATGTTTGTAGAAGCAGTCTGCATGCCTGGGTGCTTGATTCTATACACCTGTGGCCATGGAGGTGGAAGTACTACTGAAACAGAAATACACTGCATCTGACCACCGCAAACCAAAAACACTATTTAATTATTTTTTAAGTAAGGGTAGATGATTCCTGTAGCATTTACTTCCTGGAATCCATGCCCTTTTCTCAGGCACGAAGGCAGGAGGATATGCTTAGCTGAAAAAACCCTTCAATGCCTCCTGAAGTAACTGAAGAAATTAAAAAAAAGTTTAAAACGAGTAAATGTGATGTACTTTCCTATCTACAGTATCTACAGTATTTACTAATACTAGCAGTGTAAGGGTTTAAAATAGTCAATGTTGATTGAGAGAATGAAGTTCTGATTTAATGTAAGTGTATTTTTTCCTAAATGTGGTGCTTTAGGTGAACATTATGCTGCTTTTATAAATGGATACGCAGTGCTAAGTACAATATGCTTATTTTTGATTTTTGGGTAAAAAGTCAGCTTTAAGCATTTTTGCTTCATGCGCTTAATTTGAATTGCCCACATTTGTGATGGTTCACTACACTGGACAGATGTGTATCTTTCTTTCATATCACTGACACATTGGAATTGTGAAAGCCCGCCATAGATGCTGTGATGATGGGGGGATCCCTCCTGTGGAGCTATTGTGTTCTCCTGGCACAGCAATAATTTCATTCAAAATCCAACAGGCCGGTTGTACCCAAGTCATACAACAATCGATTTGGGTACAATCAGCCTGCCCATAGTTGGTTTGAATCAGCAGGATCCAGCCAAGATTCAAACCATCTATGGCCAGCTTAATATAATGTGAATGTGCATGTCTGTGCATTGTCTGACAGAGCCTTTGCTGTACCTATATCAATGAATGGATCAAGCTTCCGTTTTTAATATTGTAAATATGTGATGTCTTGGTTATTAGAAATAAGAAGTACTGTTTATATAAAACTTACTGAAAGATTATAGATAGGATAATCAGTTCACTGAACAGATTTCTCAATTGAAATCTAATTATTGGCTAATAAATTATGACACGATACATTGGACGGATTTAGAAAAGCATGAAAGAAAGGAACCTGTAAGCTGCTCATAGTAGCCAATTAGAACTTTCCTGTTATTCTTCTGTTGCACAAATTAGGGTCATAGTATGACTTCTACCTATTAGCAGCAAAAAATGCTTCAGCATCTATTAATCTGACCATGGCCCACATTCAGTAATTGTCAGTCACCAATATCTTCAGCTCAGAACATCTATTTGATTTAGACATGGAAAGGGGTCGCTTTCTAGATCTCAATAACATACATTCATTTATTACAATGTGCATTTATTACATATGCTATATGACCTTTATACAATTTCCAGGAAAACTACATCTACACTACAGCCTTGATCAATACTCAGAGTCTCTAGACTTGAGGCTAAAGAGGATAAATGCAAGACAATATAGAATGCTAATAGTGATGTTCTCATCTTCCCAACCCAACGAATGTAGATGGTGTTCTGGAAATGAATACTGAAATTTTATAGATAGGCAACTCCTATCCTCATATTGATTAGCGGTTCCAAATTAATTATAACTACTGCAATAGGGAACAGACACAAAAAGATACACTCAGCACCTTTCCAAATAACTGTTCTGTTTATTCGGTGCATTTGAATCTTTTTATACACATGATTACTTGGGTATCACGTTAATATTATAATTGTACTTTTATGGTAACAAGGGGCGTTACATAGGCATGCTAATTCTAATCAGGACTTGCAGGAATGCAAACGTAATCAAAACATTATTAGTACCATATGCAAAATGAGTGGAGTGTACAATACATAGGCAAAAGCATACAAAATAGAATACAATTTTATACAAATTGTACATATTTCCTTTACAATGGGGACTTCTGAAATATTATTATTATTATTATTATACAGTATTTATATAGCGCCAAAGGGTATGCTCAGCGCTGTACAGTAGCAAGGGGGAGAGAACATGAGACAAGACAGTAACAAAACAGTACACGAGGGGTTCGAGGGCCCTGCTCTTTCGAGCTTACAATCTAGAAGGGAGGGGAAGGTGATACAGGAGGAGATGGCTGTGGGGGATGGAGTGGTGGGAGGAGTGGAGGAGGTTGTTAGGTGAGGTCAGGTGTTAGGTGAGGTTGGGGTAGGCTTCCCTGAAGAGGAGGGTTTTCATGGTGCGCCTGAAGGTGAGGAGGGTGGGTGACAGTCTGATGGATTGGGGTAGGGAGTTCCAGAGGATGGGGGAAGTCCTAGAGAAGTCCTGCAATCGGGCGTAGGAGGAGGAGACCAGGGAGCTAGAGAGTAGGAGGTCCTGAGAGGAGTGGAGGGCATGGGTAGGGTAGTATTTGGGTATCAGGTCAGTTATGTAGTTTGGGGCGGCGTTGGGAATGGCCTTGTAGATCAGGGTTAGCAGTTTGAATTTGATGCGTTGGGCAATCGTGAGCCAGTGAAGGGATTTGCAGAGGGGGGAGGCAGATGTGGAGCGCTTGGTGAGGTGGATGAGTCTAGCTGCTGAGTTTAGGATCGACTGGAGTGGGGATAGCGTTCGTTTGGGTAGGCCAGTGAGAAGGGAATTGCAATAGTCCAGGAGTGAGATGATGAGGGAGTGTACGAGTGGTTTGGTAGTGTCTGGGGTGAGGAATGTGCGTATCTTGGAGATGTTGTGGAGGTGGAGCCTGCAAGATCTAGATAGCAGTTGGATGTGGGGTAGGAAGTAGAGGTGGGAGTCCAGGGTGACACCCAGGACTTTGGCGTGTGGGGTGGGAGAGATGGAGGCGTTGTTAGTAGTGATGGAGAGGATGGGGGGGGAAGACCAGGAGCTCAGTTTTGGATAGGTTACGTTTGAGGAAGTGGAGTGACATCCAGTCTGATATGTCGTTTAGGAGGTGGGCGATGCGGGCAGAGAGTGAGGGGGTGAGGTGGGGGGTGGAGAGGTAAATTTGGGTGTCGTCGGCATAGGGGTGGTAATTGGAACCATGGGAGTGAATAAGTTTGCCAAGGGAGGAGGTATAGATGGAGAAGAGGAGGGGCCCGAGGACAGAGCCTTGGGGGACCCCGACAGAGAGGGGGAGGGAGGGGGAGGTGGTAGTTTTGTAGGTGACGCTGAATATGACCCTTACATTCACAAATCTTTACTGTATTTCAGTGTTTCTGCCTCAACCAGACTCCTCAGTTCAGCTGTCTGCTTTTAATTTTTTCTGCAATCAACTAACACTCTTTTAGTCTGTGTATACCTATACAATAGAAAGAGAAGGGGAGAGAGAAAAAAGGAAAGAAAGAGAGAGGGATTTGGGGGGGGGGGGGTTGTGTGAATATTTTAAGAGAAAAGTATCTGTATAAATGACATCCAAAGTATGATCTGAATTTGTATCTATCATTTAAAATAAAGACAGTCAATTAAGAAACAAAATGCACAATATTCTATGAATTTTGTACATATTTTGAATAAACGTTTTAAATGATCAATGTCACCAGTGAAAAAGAAGGTTCATCTTTGATTTATTGGCAATAACCTCAGCCATCATCTTTGTTTAGTTGCCGATCAGACATCAGCAGAAGTTAGGCTGCAATAAAAATTGTTTTAATGGACTAATTCAGATTCTGAAAGCATTTCAATAGGAATTAGGTTAGAATAGTGACTTGACTGATTTCTTATTTTGAGACTGTTTGTTGTTGACTGTTTTTTTGAATAGCTGTGTCATGCTGTGAGAGCCAACTTATTTGACAATGCAGATCATGCATGTATGCTCCGGCTGTAGAATTTAATGATTCAGTTTTGAATTTATTTGTGCTTTAGTGATTGCATGCTGTTCAGGAAAGCAGCCCCACACCATTTTTCATCCACTATACTTCATAAATGGAAGCAGGTTTTGGTGTTATATGGTAGTTTTTTTCCCAGCTATAGCACTGTGTACATTTCTCATCTTAGGAGCTTCAACAACTCTTTTTTTGAGGCTGTCTGAAATCCTTAAAGCGGAGCTCCACCCAAAAGGGGAAGTTCCGCTTTAATACTTTGTCCCCCCCCACTACCCATTAAGGATTGGCACCTTTGGGGAGCAGGGGGGGAGCAGGTACCCGAATTTAACAAATACCCGCTCCCACTTCCGCTGCGATCGCCTAGGCCAGGGGTAGGCAACCTGTGGCTCTCCAACTGTTGCAGGGCTACAAGTTCCATTATGCCTCTGCAAGTCATAGCTGTAGCTGTCAATTTTGCAATGTCTCATGGGAAATGTAGTTCCACAACAGCTAGAGAGCCGCAGGTTGCCTACCCTTGGCCTAAGCGATCAGAAGCAGAAGTTGTCCTCCCCTCCCTCCCCGTAGTCTTCTGGGGGACACGTGACAGATCCCAGAAGACTACAGAGCCATTCACAAAGAGCAGCGCTTCTTGCACATGAGCAGTGGGCACCCGGCTGTGAAGCCGCAAGCTGCCACAGCTGGGTGCCCACACTGAAGATGCCAGCGCTAGGGAGAGAAGATGGCCAGTGAACCCAGCCGTGGTGAGGACACCGCTGGACCAAGGGACAATGATACAATCCTCCACTCACTCTGATGGGAATACATTAGACCTTGTTTTCTCTCATCTTTGCACTCCCTACAACCTCACAAACACCCCCTTTCCTCTCTCTGATCACAATCTCATCACCTTCACACACCTTCACAGTGTCCTCATCTTCAAACACTTATCCCTCCAAGAGGCAAACAATTACCTGCAGAAACCTTCCCAACTTGAACCCTGCTCCTTTCCACTCTGCAACTGACCAACTCTATGACTCTCTCCCCTCTCCTGTCTTCACCTGGCCACTACTGTCTACAACAGTTTGCTTTCATCCACACTAGACTCACTTGCTCCTCTAACTACACGAAGCATCAGGCCCCAACCATTACAACCTTGGCAGACTGACGACACCAGAAATCTTAAACTACATAGTCATGCGCTGGAGCGATTGTGGCGTAAAACCAATCTCACCAAGCATTCACCCGATATAAATCTGCTTTCTTAACATACAATTCCTCCCTCCATGCTTCCAAACAAGCCTACTTTGTCACTCTCATCAATAGCTTATCATCCAGTCCTCGTCGTCTCTTCTCTACTTTTAACTCTCTACTTTCTCCACCTTCAACTCCACCCAGCACCTCACTCACTAATCATGAGATTGCAAATCATTTCAAAAGCAAGACTGATGCAATTCGTAGGGGCATCGCCACTGCACAGACATCCATCCCACTTAGCATACCTTATACTAAACCTCCCTAAACACTTTCCTCTTTTGACCTTGCTACTCCTGAAGAGGTCACTAAGGTTTTCTCAAAAGCCCGTCTCACTACCTGCCCCCTGGATCCTGTCCCCTCACAACTACTACGGTCACCCTCTTCTTCCGTCCTATGCTCCCTCACTCACATCTTCAATCTCTCCCTCTCTAACGGTGCATTCCCCTCCCCTCTAAAGCATGCACACATCACTCCCATACTTAAAAAGCCCTCCCTGGACCCCACTAACCTGAACAACTTAAGACCCATCTCCCTGCTCCCATTTACCTCTAAACTCTTAGAACACTTAGTCTGCAATTGCCTGAGCTCCTACCTCACTGACATCAACCTTCTTGACCCTTTACAGTCTGGCTTTCGCTCACTCCACTCCACTGAAACTGCCCTACTAAAATTCACTAATGATCTACTAACTGCTAAAACCAATGGCCACTACTTCGTACTCTTACTACTCGACCTCTCTGCGGCTTTTGATATGGTTGACCATCTCCTCCTCCTCCTCAAAAAACTCCACTCTCTTGGCCTCCGAGACTCTGCTCTCTCATGGTTCTCCTCCTACTTATTGCAGCACTCCTTCAGCGTTACTTATAACTCTGGCTCCTCCTCTTTACTCCCTCTTTCTGTAGGGGTCCCTCAAGGTTCCGTCCTACTCTTCTTCATCTACACCTCCTTCTTGGTCACTTGATAAACTCCCATGGCTTTAAGTACCATCTCTATGCTGATGACACACAAATCTATCTTTCTACTCCTCACCTCACCCCTTCAGTCTCCTCTCGCAGTACTAACCTACTAAGCGACATATCGGCATGGATGTCACTCCACTTCCTCAAACTCAATCTTTCCAAAACTGAGCTCTTAGTATTCCCTCCCAGCCAGTGCCCCCTCCCCTAACTTCTCCATCAAAATCAATAACACAACCATCAGTCCCTCCCCTCATGCCAGGGTGCTAGGTGTAACCCTAGACTCCCATCTGTCCTTTCAGCCCCAAATCCAATCGCTGTCCAAATCTTGTAGACTTCACCTCCGCAACATCTTCAAGATATGGCCTTTCTTAACCTCGGAAACCACTAAGCAACTTATTCACTCCATGGTTATAGTATATCTCTCCGTGACTATTGTAACTCCCTCCTCATTGGCCTACCTCATCACAGGCTATCCCCTCTTCAGTCTATCTTGAATGCTGCTGCCAGACTCATCCACCTTACTAACCGTTCTGTATCAGCCACCCTTCTCTGCCAGTCCCTCCACTGGCTTCCCATTGCCCAACGGATAAAATTCAAAACATTAACAATAACATATAAAGCCATTATTAACTCTGCCCCACACTACATCACCAATCTTGTCTCCAAATATTACCCAAACCGTACTCTCCGCTCCTCGCAAGACCTCCTGCTCTCTAGCTCCCTTGTCTCCTCCTCCCATGCTCATCTCCAAGACTTCTCCAGAGCTTCCCCCATCATCTGGAACTCTCTACCCCAATTTATCAGACTATCGCCTACTCTGCTCCCTTTTAGGCGATTTCTGAAAACCTATCTCTTCAGGGAAGCCAATAATCTGCCCTCAGCTAATAATGGAATCTTTTACTCTTCCTACCAATCCATCCCCCACAGTTACTACCTTTTGTACCACTAACCCCTCCCTCCTAGATTGTAAGCTCCAAGGAGCAGGGCCCTCCTATCCCTCTTGTATTGAACTGTATTGTCTCCTTTTATATTGTAAAGCTCTGAGCAAACTGTTGGCGCTATATAAATCCTGTATAATAATAGTAATAATAAGGGACAAGTAAGTGTCTGTATTTTAAAAGTCAGCAGCTACAGTTTTTGTAGCTGCTGACTTTAATTTTTTTTTTCAGGTGGAACTCCGCTTTAAGCTTCTCTATATCACACATCAACATTATTCTGCTGTAAAGAGCAGGCAGACAAGTATGTTGAATTTTGATTCAGGTGGAACAGATCGGACCCACATCTGAATTGGTTGTGGTATCTGACTCTAGTTAGCTTTTTAAAGCTACTATTATACTAGAGGTTTGTGTGTCTAACAGTGACATTAAAAGTGTAAACTGTTCAGTAAAGATATGAAAATGTAAAAAGCTATGTGTTGTTTGTTCAAGGGAAATTATAATGATCCCGATATAGTAATGTAAAGTTCGATTTTCTTCGCAAACAATGTGAAACAAAGTGAAAATTCAAATGCTATAGCAATGAAGCACTGCCCAATAAATGTGCAAATACCTCAAAATATATATCTTAATAACTTCATGCAATGTGTTCTCTCTAAAAATACAACATCATCATAATTATGTGTACAAATCTTTTCTAAATTTAAATTAATTTAGTGTCTTGATGTGCAGACGTGCAGAGATTCTTCATAAAGTGCAACGAATCCTTATTGCTCCCCTCCAGTGGTCCCACTTACTCACCAGCACCCGTGGACTCTTATGAGAACAAGAGTCTATTGTGCTTATGTGTTATATAGGCTCATCTGGGATTTGTAGTCCTCCTGTGGATCCAATCCTTATTATAATCCTCAGTTATCGGCTTCCCATTCATGAGTATAAACTCCTCATAAGATTGTATATAGAGAGAAAAATGGGGGCCCATATAGTGAAATACTATTTATACTATTTATAGTGAAATACTAATCTACGGGCTGGAAGTGACATCACCAACGGCTCCCAGCTAATGCATATCATCCCACCCACTGGGTGTTCTTAAAGGCTCCTTTGAGAACACCCAGTGGAAGCTGCGGAATGTGTTAGGTGGGAGCCGCTGGTGGTGTCACTTCTGGATGGTGGAACATACGCTGGTGTGCTACGTCCGGTCCGGCGTTTGTATGCTTTTCTATCTGTCATTACATGTGAGTGGAACACAATTTTACTTTTAATTTTAATAAATGGTATTTCACTATATGGGCCCCCCTTTTTCTCTCTCACGCTATGAAGAATCACTGCACGTTTGCACTTTATGAGAGTCTGCACATCAAGAGACTATATTAATTTAAATTTATGAAGTATTTGTACACATAATTATGATGATGGTGTATTTTTAAAGAGAGCACATTGCATGGAGTTATTAACATGTATATTTTATGGTATTTGAACGTTTATTGGGCAGCGCTTCATTGCTGTTCATTGCTTTATAGAAGAAGCAGCTCTATTTCTCAGTATATTTTTAGCATTTTTTTGGTATTCTTTATTAGTATCTGAGCGCGTGTCATAAGTGATTACAAAGTGAAAATTCACTTTGCAAAGAATACCGTATTAAATACAAGAAAAAGCAAGATCTTTGCTTTCCACATGACTTGATGATTAATGTCAGCACAACTTCACCTCATTCTCTAACCCAAGGTTCACATCTGTGCGGGTGGTGCAGCTGCGGATCCGCACAAAAATCCGTGCAGCCGCACCACCCACACAGAGAAATGCGGACCCGCGGGTGGGTTCCATTAGTTCTAATGGCACGCCGCCCGCACTGAGAAACGCAACCGTACTGGGAACCGAGGTTCCCATGCGGGCTGCATTTTCCAAAGAAGTGCAGGGACTTCTTCCCTGTGTGGCACGAGAGCCCATTCAAATGAATGGGCTCTTGTGCCAGTGCAAAACCCCGGGCCGCATATATGTGAACTGGGGGTAAGTGAAAGTTAACATTACGAAGAGAAAATTCTTTAGCTTAGTGAATAAGGTAACATTGTGATGACTTAATCATGTTTTTCCTGTTTTTCTTTTCCTTGCACATTAGTATTTTTTGCAAAGTTAACTTTATCTTTTTCTATAACACATTAACATATAACATTCACTAAGATCTCGCAGTGTGACAATTCACTCTGAAAGATAACATTTTCTATTCTTGTAGTTCAACTACAATTCTCAAAAAGTTGTGACACTGTAAAATCTACATAAAAACAGAATGCAATGATTTGCAAATCTCACAAACCCATATTTTATTCACAATAGAAAACATCAAACGTTTAAACTGAGAGAATGCACCATTTTAAGAAAAAAAAAATAGTGATTTTGAAATTAATGGCAGCAACCATGTAACATCCCCTTTTCTTTTACATCTGGTAACTGAGGAAACCAGTTGCTGGAGTTTTGGAAGAGAAATGTTGTTCCATTTGTGTCTGATATAAGTTGCTAACTGCTCAACAGTCCTGGGTCTTCTTTGTTGTATTTTTCATTTCAAGAAAAATGCAGATTACTTTCAATCGGTGAAAGATCTGGACTGCAGGCAGGCCAGTTAAGCACCCAGACTCTTCTATTATGAAGCAATGCTGTTGTCATAGATGCAGTATGCATTTTAGCATTTTCCTGCTAAAGTACGCAAAGCCTTCCCTAAAAAAGATGCTGTCTGGATGGGAGCATATGCTGCTCTAAAACCTGGATATATCTTTCAGCATTGGTGATGCTTTTCTAGATAATGCAAGTTGCCTATTCCATATGCACTAATGCATCCCCACCAGACATGCAAGCTTTTAACCTGAGAGCTGAAAACAAACTGGAAGGTCCCTCTCCTCTTTAGTCCAGAGAACACAGTGTCCATGGTTGCCAAATAGAACGTCAAATTTTGATTTGTCTCACCACAGAACAGTTTTCCATTTTGCAACAGACCATTTTAAATGAGTTTTGGCCCAGAGAGGATGGCAGCGTTTCTGGATCATGTTCAGATATGGCTTTTTTTTTTGCATGATAGAGCTTTACATTGTTGGATGGCACAGCGAACTGTGTTCACAGACAGTCATTTTTGGAAGTATAAAAAGAAGAGAAGCGGCGCCATCTAAGTGCAGCATTAAAAACAAATAATTTATTTCCACAAAATTGGCAACTCACAATGGAGGTCAAATGAGTGCTTGTTAAATTGGTGTCAACCTCTGTGCAACTCTGGTCCTGTCCAACTGCAGGCAGTTCCCCAATGCACTGTCCTTGGCTGTGCTGGTGGTTTTCAGCACTTCCTGGTTGGCGTGAATCCACAGGGCGGGCGGGCGGGAGAGACGTCAGCTACTGCAGCAGTAGGCAGTTGGAAGTATTCCTGAGCCCGTGCAGTGATGACCATCACAGAATCATGCCTGTTTGTAATGCAGTGCCATCTGAGGGCCCAAAGATCACGGGCATCCAATACTGAGTTTCGGTCTTGTCCCTTGCACACAAAGTTTTCTCCAGATTCTCTGAATTTTGTATTGATATTATGTACTGTAGATGATGATGTATTTAAAGTCTTTGCCATTTTACGTTGAGAAACATTATTATGAAATTTTTAGACGCAGCCCTTCACAGATTAGTGTACCTTTGCTCATCTTTATTTCTGAAACACTCTGACTTTCCAAGATGCTCTTTTTACACCCAGTCATGTTACTGACCTGTTGCCAATTAACCTAATTAGTTGCAAAATGTTCTTTCAGCTTTTTCCTTGTTAGTGCTACATCCTTTGCCCCGTCCCAACTTTTTTGAGACGTGTTGCTGCCATCATCAATCAAAATTACCATTTTTTTTCCTTAAAATTATACATTTTCTCAGTTTAAACAGTTGAAATATTTTATTTTTTCTATTGTGAATAAGATATGGGTTTGTGAGATTTGCAAATCATTGCATTCTGTTCCTATGTAGATTTTACACAGCATCCCAACTTTTTTGTAATTGGGGTTGTAAATCAACCACAATGTATTTTCTGTTTGTTCATCTTGACCCAAATTTACTAAAAGGATGGGGCATTTTCACTTCCAAAGTGCATATTTTTATCCTAATGATGATGAAACAAAGTGAAAATTCACTTTGTGAAGAATTCTCCATTATGTGCAAGGAAAATTTTTTTTTTTTTTGCTTACATGATTGGATGATGGAAATCAGCCTACTTTCACCTGATTTACTAACCTAGGTGAAAGTTGATTTTGAAAGTGAACATGCACTACCTCTTTAGTAAATCAACCTCATCAATTTATTACTGTTGTGTTTACCCTCAATAAAGGTTTGTAGACCATCTACTAGAGGCAGCATAGATTAAAGATTATGTCCACTCAAAACTTTCAGTTTTGAAATAAGTGGGGAGGGTTTAGAACCCCTGGCAGGTTTTACTACTAAGTGAGATTCTATTAGAATTCTGAGAGTCGTCCCCTCACTTCCTATTTTGCTGACAATGTTTCATCAGATAGAAAGAGGGTAATTCTTTAACAGCAATGGATTAGATTTATCTGTAGGTCATGGTTGAAGAAAGTCAATCAGATTCATATGGGGCACAGTGTCTCTGGTGAAGCCACTTCCAACATAAAGAGGGTGCCCCTTAGCTAGGGGACCAAGGGTTTAGGATCCATGTTTGATGAGTCGAATGAGAGTGCCAGACCAAATATCAGATGCCAAAAACGTATAATATTGGTGTTCACAACAAGAAAACATAAAACACCTAAAGGGTTTTAGGGGCTCAAAAATCTCCCCCTTCTTCTGTGCTCAAATATTATATGTAGGTAGGATGACTTATAAATGGTGCAGTCATCAAATGATTTTTTTACAGGGTGAACAATGGAATGTACCCATGATCTGTGGATGTGTTTTGCTGTTGCACCAGTCCTAGGCACATTCCATTGTTCACCCTGTTAATGCATTGGCTATTGTATGTTTTCTTGTTATGAACTACCACCAGTGTTAAAATATTTTGCATACTCTGATTAGACTCTTTAACATAGCTTTTCATTGCTGTCATTGTCCCCGTTACATAGTGTACTATGACTTCCTACACGCTGTGCAATGTCCCCATTCCTACTTATGAGGCATTAATGCCGTGTGCTGTTTTATTGCACTGGGTCATTATCATTTATTTGTTTTTCATTTGTGTCACTGAACACAAGTTTTGCAACCCACCCATTATCTAAGGTTTCACTATTCATGCAGTCATTTGTTCTACACACAGAATAGTAATCATATAATTAGACATATCCACACAGGAACCCTTCTGCAATTGTCAATGAACACTTAATAACTGATCTGTTTGAGCCTAAAGTTAAATGTGATGTCTGTGTGTCAGAGTTTGGTTATATTTAAGTAGATTACTTTGTTACCCTCACAGCTCAGTCTGTGTAAAATCCTTGGAGCTTCATTAGCACATTTTTCTGAACATGTTAATGCAGCTCTATTACAAGCTAATTATGGGTCATAGGATAGCAAGCAATGCTTTAGCAATAATCCAATTTTGTTTTTATGTCTGTAGTTTTAAAAATAAAACAATTATTCTTAGAATACTGTCTAATTGAAATGTTTTGCTGTGAAAGATAAATAGCTTAGACTATGGTTTATCAAAAAGGATTTTTTTTATAGAGTAAGGGGGAGTTAGAACCCCTGTCACATTTTATTTTGCTGTGTTTGTCCCTGCTTAGGAGATTCACCCTTTCTATCCTACCCAGTGGTCATTTTCATTTATACTAAAAAAGCGACTGAAAAATCCTACATTTTGAGCTGTTACCAGAATAGAGAGGAAAAAGGAACCATTCTCTGTTCCAGGAGTCTCCAAACCTTTTCAACAAAAGGCCAATTTACTGTCCTTCAAGTTCAAGGGGGGCCGGACTGTGGTCATCGGGAATAGAAATTGTCCTGGCATCAGAAGGAGTAAACAATGCATCTTTGTTATTAGGGGGAGGAACAGCACCCCATAATTGGTGTCACTGGGAGGAATAGTGCCCCTTTGTTGGTGTCAGTGGGAGGAATAGTGCCCTATCATTGGTGTCAGTGGGAGGAATATTGCTCTATTGTTGGTGTCAGTGAAAGGAATAATGCTCTATGATTGGTGTGAATGGGAGGAATAGAGCCTCATCATTGGTGTCAGTGGGATGAATAGTTCCCTATTGTTGGTGCCGATGGCAGGAAGAGTGCCCTGTCATTGGTGTCAGATAGAGGAATAGTGCCATATCATTGGTGTCAGTGCGAGGAATAGTGCCCTCTCATTGGTGTAAGTGTGAGGAATAGTGCCCTATCATTGGTGTCAGCTGGAGGAATAGTGCTCTATTGTTGGTGTCAGTGGGAGGAATAGTGCTCTATTCTTGGTATCAGTGGAAGGAATAGTGCTCCGTGATTGGTGTCAATGGGAGGAATAGAGCCCAATCATTTATGTCAGTAGCAGGAATTATACCCCATTGTTGGTATCTATGGGAGGAATAGTGTTTTGTATCAGTGGGAGGAAAAGTGCCCCAGGGGCCAGATAAAAGCAAGCAAAGGGCCGCATCAGGCCCCCAGGCCGCAGTTTGGAGACCACTGCTCTACTCTATCAAAAAACACAGTATTGAGTATTGATATGCTTTAAAGTTCACACGTTATGCTATGGAGGACAAGATGGATACTAGCATTGTTAGAAGGTTAGGTTCTTGAAGAGTTAGGGGATTGAACTGATTAATATTGTTATAACATTTCAATATATCTGGCAAAGTTTTCACTACATAAACAGAGCCGTTGTATCTAACACCAGCCCCTACGGGGCTGAAAAAAAGAAGAGGGTTTCCATGGTCATACCTGGAAAAAGGACCAGTAGTTTCATTAAAGAAATTTGTTGAATTGAGGGTAATTTAGGAGTTGCACCATGGCCCAGGATTTAACCACATATCCATCATTAAATAGCAAAGAAAACAATCCAACCAACAGTTGCCTAACATTCACTCTATTTATATCACGCCGATGTGGTATATCTAAAATATTAGTAGCAGCTATGCATTCCACTTAAAGCAACAGGATTAGATGATGAAAATCTAAAGACTAAGTTCCAGTTTAGTGACTAATTAACCCCTTAAGCTCCGGTAAATTTTACCCCCTACATGACCATGCCATTTTTTGCAGTTCGGCACTGCACTACTTATGCAATGCTGTACGCAAACAAAATTTATATAATTTTTTTTACTCGAATACAGCTTTCTTTTGGTGTTATTTGATCATCAGAAATTTTTACTTTTTGCAATATAAACAAACAAAAAAATTAAAACAATGATTTCTACTTTCTGCTATAACACATCCATCCAAAAAAAAATCAAATTTTTTCATAAATGTTGGCAAAAATGTATTCTACAGTCTTTGGTAAAAAAAAAAATCCCAATAAGTGTAGATTGATTGATTTGCGTGAAAGTTATAGTGCCTACAAACGATGGTATAGATACTAGAATTTTTATTTATTTATTTTTATACTGGTAACGACAGCAATCAGGGACTGCGATAGTGCAGCGGGCAATCTGACACTAACTGTTGCTGAGGCGAATTGATTAACTGCCACTGACATCCCCAGTGACACCAATACAATGGTCCATGCTAAAAATATACACTGCCACTGTAATAATGACACTGACTGTGAAGTTGTTAACATCTAAGGTGGTCAAGGGGTTAAATATGTGCCTAACAATGTTTAGTGTATTTACTGTGTGGTTTTATACTAAGCAATGTGCCGGTTTTTACTTCCTGCTTGGCAGAGAAGAGACATTGCTGCTGTATGAAGAGAGCTCTGTGTTGTTTACCAACACAGAGCTCTCTTCTGTCTTTCATTGAGCCGATCAGCAGGTCCCAGCTATAAATCATTGACTGTGACCTGTTTATTGACTTGTGCTGCAGCCAATGACAGCACAGTCTTCAGGGTCTGAGCACGCATGCGTGAGTGGACCTGGGAAGGAAGCCACGATGTACAGGTATGTGATTGTGCCTGTATGAGCCGACCGGTGCAGTAAATTTACCGTGGGGTTTGGCATGTGGTTAAACTCTAAGAGCCCTGTCATATGTTTTACTATGATGAGCCCTGTTTCATCATGAAATTTTGTTAGGCATTTTCACTGATTTTGAAAGAGTGAAATTAAACATGGAAATGCAGTGAGTACACCCCTCACATTTTTGTAAATGTTTTATTATAACTTTTCATGTGACAACAATGAAGAAATGACACTTTGCTACAATTTAAAGTAGTGAGTGTACAGCTTGTATAACAGTGTAAATTTGCTGTCCCTTCAAAATAACTCAACACACAGCCATTAATGTCTAAACCGCTGGCAACAAAAGTGAGTACACCCCTAAGTGAAAATGGCCAAATTGGGCTCAAAAGTATCAATATTTTGTGGCCACCATTATTTTCCAGCACTGCCTTAACCCTCTTGGGCATGGAGTTCACCAGAGCTTCACAGGTTGCCACTGGAGTCTTCTTCCACTCCTCCACAACGACATCACGGACCTGGTGGATGTTAGAGACCTTGCGCTCCTCCACCTTGAGGATGCCCCACAGATGCTCAATAGGGTTTAGGTCTGAAGACATGCTTGGCCAGTCCATCACCTCTACCCTCAGCTTCTTTAGCAAGGCAGTGGTCATCTTGGAGGTGTGTTTGGGGTCTTTATCATGTTGGAATACTGCCCTGCGGTCCTGTCTCTGAGGGGAGGGGATCATGCTCTGCTTCAGTAAGTTACAGTACATGTTGGCATTCATGGTTACCTCAATGAACTGTAGCTCCCCTGTGCCGGCAGCACTCATGCAGCCCCAGACCATGACATTCCCACCACCATGCTTGACTGTAGGCAAGACACACTTGTCTTTGTACTCCTCACCTGGTTGCCGCCACACACGCTTGACACCATCTGAACCAAATACGTTTATCTTGGTCTCACCAGACCACAGGACATGGTTCCAGTAATCCATGTCCTTAGTATGCTTCTCTTCAGCAAACTCTTTGCTGGCTTTCTTGCGCATCATCTTTAGAAGAGGCTTCCTTCTGGGACAACAGCCATGCAGACCAATTTGATGCAGTGTGCAGCGTATGGTTCAAGCACTGGCAAGCTGTCCCCCCACCCCTTCAACCTCTGCAGCAATGCTGGCGTCACTCATATGTCTATTTCCTAAAGACAACCTCTGGATATGACGCTGAGCATGTGCACTCAACTTCTTTGGTCGACCACGGTGAGGCCTGTTCTGAGTGGAACCTGTCCTGTTAAACCGCTGTATGGTTTTGGCCACCGTGCTGCAGCTCAGTTTCAGGGTCTTGGCAATCTTCTTATAGCCTTGGCCATCTTTATGTAGAGCAACAATTCTTTTTTTCAGATCCTCAGAGAGTTCTTTGCCATGAGGTACCATGTTGAAAGTCCATTGACCAGTATGAGAGAGTGAGAGCGATAACACCAAATTTAACACACCTGCTCCCCATTCACACCTGTGACCTTGTAACACTAACGAGTCACATGACACCGGGGAGGGAAAATGACTAATTGGGCCCAATTTGGACATTGTCACTTAGGGGGTGTACTCACTTTTGTCGCCAACGGTTTAGACATTAATATGTGTTGAGGGGACAACAAATTTAAACTGTTATACAAGCTGTACACTCACTACTTTACATTGTAGCAAAGTGTCATTTCTTCAGTGTTGTCACGTGAAAATATAGAATAAAATATTTGCAAAAATGTGAGGGGTGGACTCACTTCTGTGAGATACTGTATTTAAAAAAAATAAGCTCATTTTAATTTTCGATAAAGTAGAATATTGGTTTTGATTGCCATCTGTTTCCCATTCAAGAGATTTCCACCCACGTTTTGTCCTGTACACATAACGGGAAGTGAAAGGAAATCTCTGTTAGAAATTAGTAAAACAAGTGTCCCCATTAGAAGATTTCCCCTCTGTTCTGGTGTCAGATCAAAAGTTGTGATTGTCCAGTGGCCACCAGGACATACAGAAAGCGAGAATCCATCTAGCAGTAACCAAGACAAAGGTTTTGGTGTTATACACTTACTGGACACTTTTCTAGGTATACCTTGCTAGTACCCAGTTGGAGCCCCCTTTGCCTTCAGAACTGCCTTAATTCATTGTGGCATTCAATAAGGTGTTATAAATATTCCTCAGAGATTTCTTTTTTTCAGACCATTCTCTGTAAACCCTAGAGATCGTTGTGTGTGAAAATCCCAGTAGATCAGCAGTTTTTGAAGCACCAGCCTGCCTGGTGCCAACAACCATGCCACGTTCAAAATCACTTAAATCCCCTTTCTTCCCCATTCTGATGCTTGGTTTGAAATTCAGCAAGTCGTCTTCATCACGTCTAGATGCCTAAATGCATTGAGTTGCTGCCATGTGATTGGCTGATTAGCAATTTGTGTTGCCAAGCGACTGAACAGGTGTACCTAATAAAGTGGCTGGTGAGTGTATATACTACGAAGTTAGATGGAATAGTTGTAATAAGAAAAAAATAATTGGTGGTCAAGTAATATTGCACTTTCATAACTAAGCAAAACATTTTATCTTGTCTATAAATTATTCCACTGAAATGAACCATTTCTGTTGCAGAAACTGACCTGTTCCAGCTCATCAGAGGGCAGCACTGTTGATATAAGACCAGCCGGGGAAGGTGAACCTGCAGCTTTAGTGGAGCCGGAGGAAATTATGGAGCCAGATGCTTGCTTTACAGAAGGTACTTCTATCAAGCTGTGACATATTGTCCTTTACACATTCACATTTGTTGTTTTCCATATATACAGTCACAGCAGAAAAATATTAATCTCTAAATTAGCCATTTAAAGTTTCAATAGATGTATTTCAGCACCATAATAATTACCCTCTGCGAGTTTAATATATTTCTCCCTGTGGTACTCCCTACACAATTACAATAAAAAAGAAATCATTAAACACAAAGAGGTTACACATGAAAGAAAACAATACAAACTGAATCAAACACAAAACTGGCAGGAAAATCTAAGCTTACACATGGCAGTTTCAAATGTATTTTTACTAAGAGATCTTGTCATTTAATATCCCATATTAACTTTATTTTTTAAACTCTTGCCCCTGTAAATGCCAAAAGCCTAAAAAAAAAGGATGACATTGAAATCTGACTGTAAATTGTATCCATTTGTAGTTGTAATAGATGTAAATGTGTCAGGGATAACAATAGTGCTGAAGTGCTGGCATCGGTGCCTTAAAGTACTGGGGTTTGTCTTCAAATCAGTCCGTTTGATTCTAGGCCCAGGCTGGATATGATCTTCACCTTTTGTCAGTCAAGATTTACTTCCCTCATTCATGTCTTATACCAGATTCTCTACTGCCTATTAGAGAGATAGACTGAAAAAAAGGGACAAACCTTAAAGGGTTAGTTCACCTTTTCCAAAAGACTGCCTATGCAGATAAGGAAATCTGTAGATAAAAACAAGCTGTGCAGCTTTGACCAAAGTGGAATAATGTCTTGCTATATGTGTAGGCCATTTACATACCTTATGAAGCCTGACTGGTTTACCTCTAGGACGTTGCTATCAATGTTGCTAGGGAAAGCCTAGTGATACTGTTCATCTTCAATACAGGCATAAGCTCTTAAACGCTGAGCTCAGAGCCAATGCATCATGGGAGAGAAAGTGCAAGTGAGGGGGTTTGAAACAGAGGAAAAGCTGCTCCTCTGACAAGAAGATGTCCAGTAACATAAGGCTTCTGTTAGCAACATCCTAGAATAATGGTCTCCAAGCTGCGGTCTGAGCTCCGGATGAGACCCTTTGCCTGTCTTTATCTGGCCCTTGGGCCATTACACCACCAATGATGGAGCACCAATTGCCCTACTAACACCCTCAATGGGGCAGTATTCTTCTCACTGATATCAACAATGGGGAGCTTTTCCTCCAATTAAAACCAATGATGGCACTGATGCTGGGGCAATTTCTACTCCCACTGGTCACAGTCCGGTCCCCCTAAAGCCTGAAGCACAGTAAACTGGCCCTTTGCTTAGAAAGTTTGGAGACCCCTGTCCTAGAAGTATTTCATTCAGGCTTTATAAGGTATGTAAATGGACTGCATCTATAGAAAGGGCATTATTCAACTTTGGTCAAAGCTGCACAATTTTGTTTTTATCTACGGATGCCCCTTATCTGCATAGACAGTTTTTGGTAAAGGCGAACTATGCCTTTAAATGTGACTAGGAGAAACATTGAGTCTTAGGGACTAGGATTCAAGGAGCTCCATGGGAACCTGTATATTTACTTGAAGACCTAAATTTCAGCACCATTGTTACTGTAGGCTATTTTTGCTGTGCTATTGGTGTGAAAACAGATGTGCACACAGCATATAGTAAATGCACTACATACTAATAGTTTAGTAAAGGGCTCATTTGTGTCTATAGTAAAGGCAAAAGATAATGAAATAATAACTATTGCAGAAAAAAAATCTAACTGCGCTGAATTTATTGAAGTTGACATTATAGAATGTCTTTTGTGATTGTCCTTACAGGGTGCATCAAAAAGTTCCCGTGTTGTGATGTCAGTGTTCTAGAAGGGAGAGGCAAGCAATGGTGGAACCTAAGAAAAACATGTTTTAGAATAGTAGAGCACAACTGGTTTGAGACATTCATAATCTTTATGATTCTTCTTAGCAGCGGAGCTTTGGTAAGTATTCCTCAGTTATAAAGATATCTCACCTACCTCACTTGTACAAATAAGGTCAGCAAAACTTTTTGCGCAGCAACAAAACATAAATGTAAGCGGATTTGTTTAACCTTCATGTTAGGTTAGCAAAGGGAATGCTTATTATCTATATGACTACTTTTAAAGAGAGAAAGCTAAGTCAAGCACAAGAGTAGAAGATACATTCTTGAATGTTTAAAGGCTGAGCACACAGTATACAGCAATGGTCAGACACCAAAGGATACTGTTTATTTCCAATACTAACAACTGCCAATCCATTCATAATTGAAATGAGCTCCCTTGACCTTCGCTTTGCAGCTCTTTATCTTGATTGGGTCAATCTGCAAAGGAAAACTAAAAATAAATCCACAGCGCATTGCCATGCTAAAAATCATAAGAACTTTAATTACATATAAATAAAAACATACTCACAAGTGACATACACAATGCGCTCATCATTTTCATATCAACAGACATCTGTTAAATTCAGAGTTTGTTCGCACCCTCGCTGCCTTGTTACATCATCCAGCACTGAGATATCCACTCCGCCTTGCAATGCTACACCTGTCAAACCCTCAATGCATATCCTCTCCAACACATTTCCAGGGCCAGGACCTCTGCCTTTTAGCTAACCATGTACTTCACAAATACTTCCCACGTACTTCACAAATACTTCCCACACGGAAGAAAAATATATTTGAAATATATTTTAAAAATATTCTTTCCAAATATATTGACATATATTTGAAATGCTACAATTTTGGCAGTATTCAATATATTTAAAAAAATAAATAAATAAAAATATTATATATATATATATATATATATATATATATATACATACACACACACACATATATATACTGAATGATGAAATGTGCTTTTTGTGTATTACAAAATATATGAAAAATTTCTTTAGAAATATATATTTTTTAAATATATTCTTCAGCATTTTTTTAACATATAAAATGGTCATTTTAACATATATTTTTACATATATTTGTAAATGCATTCCAAAAACGTAGATTAAATATATTTTTACAGTCATACAGTATATTTGAAAATTTATTTTTAAAAATATTTTTCATATATTTTGTAATAAAAACGCATTTCAACATTGTGTGTATGTGTGTGTGTGTGTGTGTGTATGTATATATATATGTGTATATATATATATATATATAATTTTTTTTTTTTTACATAGATTTTGATATATATATTGAATATGGCTAAAATTGTAGTATTTCAAATATATGTCAATATATTTGGAAAGAATATATTTAAAATATATTTTTTTTTCATGTGGGTTAATTCAGTCTGCTCGTGGCAACCATCTACCAATAGGATGGCCAGTGCACTGAGGCTCCAATTGGTGTAGCATTTCAAGGAGTAATGGGCATAAAAGTGCAGGTTGGTTTTACAAGGCATCAAGTGTACAGACAACAAAACAGAGTCTGATTTCAAAGTCTGTCTGTTGAGATGAAAGTGAAAAGCGCATTGCATGCAGCACTTGCATTTTATATAATATACAGCGAGTATGTGTGTATATATATATATATATATACACTATATATTAACGCTGCTATGATCTATGAAACACATCTAATCCGCATGACCTGTGCAAAACATTTCTTCCTGTGGTGCCTGTTCCCATATGTCTGGTGCACTGGAGGTGCGGATTCAGTGTGGTTTGAAAAAGAGCCCTGTCCGATTTCTGAGCAGTGCAGTCAGGTTCAGGTGCGGATTACAGGCTATTGACTTCTATAGGAACTGTTTCTAAACCACATATGTGTGAACAGGATAAGATCCTGAGCTAATCCTGTCCTGAACCTGAAGTAAACCTGACCGGAATCTGTGAAGAACTTCTGTATGAATTAGCTGTGAAACCTGAGCTTCAATCCACACTGCACGAGTGAGTTAGCTCTGACAGTTCTGGGACAAACTATTTGACATGAGTTTGCTTACAATAATATTAACCACACAATATTAACATTGTAATTTATTATTTTCTATTTTTTTTTAGAAAAACATTTGTTGCTGTAATTTGTTTAAATTGTTAGCTAGAGTTAGGTTTTTACTTGTTTGTCACTTACTTCATGTCCGCTTAAGAACTGTATGTCCATCTAACACTGCCTTGTCCACAGGGTGACAACGTTGCAGTGGGATTTCACTGCGGAAAAAACAGTGTTGTCACCCTGGTAAAGGCAGGAGAAAAAAATATATCTACCAGCACGGTCAACAGGTAATAAAACTATGGAATTGATTTACTAAAGCTGGAGAGTGCAAAATCTGGTGCTGCTGTGCATGGTAGCCAATCAGCTTCTAACTTCAGCTTGTTCAATTAAGCTTTGACAAAGAACCTGGAAGCTGATTAGTTTCTATGCAGAGCTGCACCAGATTTTGCACTCTGCATTTTTAGTAAAGCAACTCCTATATATTATAGGAAGGGCTCAGGGAAAAACAAAAATCTGTTGTGTTATCTAGAGACTGCATAATACTGTATATGTAATTCTTTTTTTTTGCTCATAGTTCCACTTTACCTAATGAAGAACTATATTATCTTCACAATTATTACTCACTAAGCAACATTTCTTTTCACTTTTATGGTGTTTTATTTATTGCATAAGTGCAGTTTTATGGTTTTTCAGTAACATATTTAATACAATTGATTCAAACCCCCTGACTTTCTTTAATTGTAGGCTTTTGAAGACATTTACATAGAACAAAGAAAAACAATTAAAACCATGCTGGAATACGCTGATAAAGTCTTCACATACATCTTTATCCTTGAAATGCTTCTGAAATGGGTGGCCTATGGATTTGCTAAATATTTCACCAATGCCTGGTGCTGGCTGGACTTTTTGATTGTTGATGTAAGTATTTAGGAATGTATTTCTTCTCCTTTTTTTCAATGCATTTATTCTCAATGTATGTCAGCCAGCACCAATAAACATATAAATGCTTGCATGAATGCTTACAAAGATGTTCAGGTTGAAAAAAAAACATTGAGTTCATTGACTTCTGCCTTTAACTTTAAAAATACTAGCTGATCCTCCTGGTAAAGACTGTATATTCACGTACTCTTACCCACCTGTGTGTTATTGTTACAGACACACATATATAGGTTCACTGACTGTTCCCTGTGTGGTTGTTGTGCATACAGTGATATGAACTTGGTGGGCTTTTCTCTCACTGCAAGAATAATATATAGAACTGGTAAAATGTAGAAATTGGGAGCATCTGCAGGCTCTTCAATATTCAGTTTACAAGGTGGAATGTATTATCCCATCTCCTGAAACTCCTTTTATGAAAGCAGCAATAATATGTATTGGGCTAATTTACGAAAGGCAAATAGGCTGTTCACTTTGCAAGGAACGTTTCGCTTTGCAATGGAGTTTTTCCTTAGCTTAGTTATTGTGGTTAAAATTCACTTTGCAAATAAATAAATAAAAATGGAACCATGTACAAGGAAAAATAAAACAGTAGATATGCTTGCACATGATTGGATGGCGGAGATCTGCCAAGTGTCATCTCATTCAGTAAGCTAAGGGAAAATTCTCTTGCAAAGTGAAATGCCCTTGCAAAGTGAACAGTCTCTTTGCATTTTGTAAATCAACTCCACTGAGTGTACTTTTTAACAAAATCAGTTTGATAAATAGTCACGCTTTTTTTAAATTACAAGTGCCACATTGATAGCATATTCAAAAGTTTTATCAAAATTATATTTACAGTTTGTGTAAATTTTTATCCCAATGTGCTCAGTCTACTGTTTGAATTAACTTGGGTATTAAGGGCAGTGGCAACATTTTGTTTTTAAACTACTGTCTGAAAAGTATAAGAGATTTTAAACTACTGTCTACTAGACATTTAATTTAGATCAGAGGTCTCCATCCAGGGGCCAGACATGGCCCTTTGCATGCCTTTACCTGGCTCTTGGGCACTATTCCACCAACTGATACCAATGATGGCGCACCATTCCCCCTACTGACACCATAAGTGGGGCACTATTCTTCTTATTGATATCAACAATGGGGCACCATTCCTCTTAAAACCAATGATGGGGCACTGGTGCATTTTCTACTCCCACTGGCCACAGTCTGGCCCCCCGTAAAGCCTGAAGGACAGTAAACTGTCCCTTTGCTTAGAAAGTTTGGAGACCCCTGATTTAGATGATTTAAATGTTTTACACAATGTTATTGTTCTTTTGGGGGATAAAAACAAAGCCAAAACATCTGAAACAGTACAGTTTTAAACACATTTACTTCTCTTACCATCACATTCAGTTATAACAGTCAATGGATTCATTTTTTTAATGCAGAAGGTAACCTGTAAGACTAGGAACATGGAAATTGAAATTTTCAATCTATTTTTTAAGGTGTAGACCCTGAGCCTGTCATCACAGACAAGGGACAAGTATACAGGATACTGGGTTAGACTTTTCAGACTGCACCAGCTGCATACTTGTTCTTGGACATTGATTGACTAGGTAGTAAAACCAGGAACAGGAAAACTGCTTTGTGCGCCTTTAGAAATAAACCAGCAATGACACATCTTCTCAAATTCACAAAAAGTAAATTAGTCTTTTCTTTAAAACAGAACTAAAGTTCCAATGTAATTCACTGTGAGCAGGCAGGCTTTTAATTGCAGAAGAAACATGCAATGTCTTTTCTGCAATAAAATACACCTACCTACTTGATCACAGCGATCTCCTGAATGTAAGCTGAGCTGCCCATGTGCAATGTGCCCGATCCTGTGTGCAGGGATGACTAGCTCCTGTGCTGGCCAATGAAGGGGCATGAAAACCAGCACACAGGAGAACATAACATCATCAGAGGGACCATTGGAAAGGTGTGTATCTATGTCTTTTGGTTCTGCTTTAACTGTAATCCTGCACTCTTAAAGAAGACTCCAACTGAACACTGAATAAAACTGCCTACTTAACCTCAAAGTACTTTCAAAAGACAGCATCCCTAAAGATCTAAAAGCCATACTTAATTTTTATCAATTAATTAAAGAATGTAAAAAAATTGACCTAGGTGCAGCTACTTCTCTTTAGAATGTCCTATTTGATGAGGTTTGACTCAGAAACGCAACAAAACAATAATAGAGTGGTTGTAAAGGCTGAAGGTTCTATGCATGAAGGTAACAAATCCTTCAGTGCAGCATCCCCCCAGCCTCCCTAATACTCACCTAAGCCCCCTCTCCATCTAGTGATGTGCACTGGAGTCTCAGCTATTTCGGGACTCCTTCTCCTCATTGGCTGGGATAGTCCAATGACTCCCGCTGCTCCCAATCACAGGCAGTGAGCCAATGAGAAGAGAGGGGGGGTGGGGCCGAGACGCGCTCTGTATGGGAATGGACACACACAGCAGTGCCTGGAAAGTGCGCATGCTTGGATTCCCCCATTGCAAGCTGCTTGCTGTGGGGACACCGGACAGGAGGGAGGGGCCAGGAGAGCTGGCGGGAGACCCGAGAGGAGGAGGATCTGCACTGCTCTGTGCAAAACCACTGCCTACAGCAGGTAAGTATAGACATGTTTGTTATTTTTGTAAATAAAAAAATTACACCTTTAGGCTCCATGCACAATGGGAGTTTTAATAACTCTGGTACCGTTACCTGTGTAGAGTCACGTTAAACATTTGAGTTTTTTAGTGTTTTTGCATTAGCGTTTAGCAGTGTTTTGCCACGTTTTTTCACTTTTGTGTTTTTTTTTTAACCAAAAAAATATTTTTTTGTTCAAAAAAAGTCCATAAATGCCGATCTGCCGCGTTTTACCCCGTTTTGCCACATTTTTCAGCATTAGAGCATTTTAACAGCTAAAAACTCCTCTAAAAACTCACTAGTTCTGGGTTTTTTTTCCAGCCAAAAAACGCTGATTACAGTCTGTGCGTGCATGGACAGTAGGATAACATGCTGGGGAGTTTACTGGCTGTAGAAAAAAACATCAAAAGCCAAAAGCAGCCGCTGTAAAAACATCCAGTGTGCATGAGGACTTAGAATCACTTTTAAACCATAAACCAATAAGCATTTTCCTTTTTGCAGCTCATGTGTGAGCCATAAGGATGCTATGGTGGGGTTGGGCAACAGGCACAAGCATATCTCCCAAAGACCTTTGCAGCAAGGCGAGCACAGACACCAATTATTCTGGTTCTATAGTTTAGAAGGCTGCAGGAAAGTGTTTGCCTTTAACTAAGGTTCCTCTTTAAAAATAAACATCAGTTTAGCATAACAATATCTTCTCATTTACACTCATTTTAAATCTACAAATATGAATATTAAATTACACATTAAAATCAGTAGTAAACTCTTAAAAAACAAATAGCGGGGTCCCTGCAGGTTGATGCCATAATGTGCTAGTATGCACCCCATACATTATGACAGACTTCGATTTTAAATGGAGCCCTCCAGCGACAGGCGGTCACTGCTGCAGGATCTTTTTCACCTGGTACTTCTTCTGGGTTTGCGCTCTCCAGCTGTTTGAATGGCTGTTTGAATGGCTGGATGGCAATGACATCACTCCTGCACAAGCACATTGGTCACAATCAAGACACGATGCTTTCTGCATTAATTTCTGCATGCTCAGTGACTTAAATGGATGGAATATTTGTTAAATGGTGCATGCTTACTTTAAAGAAGAACTCTACTTCCTGTCATTTTAAAAAAAGTTAGTTATGGCTTGTTACTGTTACAGAAGGCTCTGGCCATTGTGTATACTAAAATACAGCACGGCAGCTTGTGCAGTATACATTAAGCCATGCTATGAGTCGGTCATGTGGCATCTCCATGTCCCGTTGCAGAGATTTCCTTTCACGTCCGGTCATACAGCCAAACAGAAAGGGAGAGGAAATCCCTGCAAATGAAGGGAATTTCTTGGGGACCCACAGATCACGTGAACTAGTGTTCCCAGTGGAAGATTTCCTCTCTATTACCATTTTGGGGAGAACCCAAAATTCAGGATTTTGTTTTACTTTTATTGGTTTATGGTTTAAAAGTGATTCTAAGTCCTCTTGCACACTGGGCATTTTTACAGCGGCTGTTTTTGGCTTTTGACATTTTTTTCTGCAGCCAGTAAACTCCCCAGCATCTTATCCTTTGTATCCATGCACACATAGACTGTAATCAGCGTTTTGTGGCAGGAGTGGTTTTTGGCTGGAAAAAACCCCAGAACTAGTGGGTTTTTAGAGGGGTTTTCTGGACTTTTTTTGTGCAAAAAATATTTTGGTTAACAAAAACGCAAACGTGAAAAAAACGTCACTAAATGCTAATGCAAAAACGCTAAAAAACAAATTTTTAACGTAACTTTACACAGCTAACGGGACCAGCATTATTAAAACTCCCAGTGTGCATGGAGCCTAAAGGTTTATTTTTTTCACTTACTTTTACTATTACCCTTTTGGGGAGAACCCAAAATTTGGGATTTTCTTTTACTTTCACTTTCAATGATAACAGGGTTCTAATGCCTCTCCACTCTACCCAAAACTAAAAAAAAAACAAAGTTTTTGCCTTTAGTTGTACTAGAGTTTTCAAACATTACCCTGAAGCACATATATTTTTTAAAGCTGAAATGTAAAGGATTAAAGGGCACTGTTGATTTTTTTTTACATTAAATGATGGTTGGTGCAATTGCTATCAAAATAATTTTTTTTTAAAAATGCACTTGATAACACTTTAATAAACCGCCAATCAAATTCTAAAGTCAACAAGGTTAATACAAGTAACAAAATAAAGGATGTTAACTTTGCAAAATAATACATTCCACCTTGTAAAATTTTCTTTGCAAAGTGTAAGTTAGCCACTTAAGGCCAATGATTTTACCAATGTTACCAAAGTGATCACAAAGAACATCAATGCTAGTTAAAAATGTAGATGATGTGTGCCTAATTAGGTAGCAGATTTAGTGGCATTTGTGGATTTCTGCCTGCCGCAAAATAAATCCAATCAAAGTTCTATCTTCAGATGAATGAGCTAATAAATGAATCTGTATTTAATATGCATTCTTTAAAACTGGCTAAAAATGATTACTGGTCACATGCACTATTCACTTAAAAAAAGTGTAATCCTAATGAATAATGGTGTTTTAGTATGATGAATGATGATGTTCTGTATTCTTTCATATTTGATGAAATGATAATGATCTGCACCACTTTGCTATCTTTCTTTAATGTGGTGTTCTTAAATGGCCACTGCAATTGCTAAATACTGAAACAATGATTATTTATTGTCATTTTTGTAATATTTAAATGCTGAAATAAATCAGGCATTCCCCACATGTGCAACAACCACAGTACATGGTAAGTACAAAAACTAATAATAACACATACTTTTTCATCAAGGCCAAAGAGCACAAATGAAGAAGACTGGGAGGTAATCAGAAACTTTAAGGTTGAGTGCCAATTGCAAAGGAAACAGTGGTGCTAAAATTTTTCAGTAGCGGGTATGTTAATCAGCTGCATTATTGCCCTATGACATTCTGTGTACCAAGCATTGGTCGAAGTGAAGCTTTTGTAAAATTTAGTTACAGTTGTTGAAATTAAGAAAATAAAAATATTTTAGCTGAATCAGAAAGAAAAAAAAAAAGCACAAAACAATAAATTAGCTTGTAGAGGTTAACTCATACAAATGCATTCGATCACTGCTTGCAGTATGATTCTAATGAAAGGAGTTAGAGTGGTGTGATTCTTTTGAGCGTGATTTCATTGTTGTGTATGTCATCTATTTTATTCATTATTATTTTTGTTCTGCCTTGTGTTCCATTTGTGAAGCAAAAATCTTTCATTAGAAATCAATTAGTGTATTTACATGAAAACACATTCATTTGATTTGTATTTTTATCTTTTTTTTTTCCTATCCAAGAGGGTATAACAATTAGGGTCATACGAACAAGTATTTCAGCTAAAATTAGAGTGACTACTTTAATGGGGGTGACTTTATTGCTTCGTTATTTTGAGAGAATTTTATTTTTACATCTACTATTATACATAAAATCTTTATTTTATAAACAAATATTTAAAACAAGGTGCACCCCTGACACCGGTGTCACAGATCATTGTGGGTTTTCAAATACAGCAGCAGTTATTTACTTTCAGGCTTTCTCTCTAAAATTGAATCTTTGTATTGGGACAGATAAAACACTCTTCTGAGCCCAGAGCTTCACCTGCTGGATGTAAATTGTAAATATATATGAATATGAAATAGTCATGTTCATATCACAGCCATATTTCTTATTTATCGAACTACATTAAAAAAAAAAAAGTATTTCTGAACATGATTAGGAAAGAGAAAGTATACGAAACACTACATGTTCCCTTTAAAATAAGCCAACCTAATCTTTTTGTTTAAAAAAATAACACATATACCTTTGTGATTTGAGGGAATGTATACTATCACCTATAGATTTCCTTTATTTCCTTTATTAAACACAGTGCTATTTTTAAAAATTGTATTTCTTATTAGTCAAGTAAATATGAATTACTACTTATCCATATTTCATGTTTATCACTTGTAGCTAACTTGTTGTGTACTGAAGGCTACTTTTCTTCACTAAGGGGCTTACTAATCTATTATAAATAGCCTAGGTAATTTAATATTCTGTAATTTGTTTCTATATAGAAAGCACAGTCACAGACAAATGGAGGACACACCCTTATCCTCTGCTAGTTTATATGGATTATCAGTTGGACAGACAGTCAAGTTAGTATCCTGTGCTGGACCTTATTATTGGAAAGCCCAGTATGCTCTGCAAATTAAATGTCATGGAAGCACATTGAAGTATATGTTTATTTGTAAAGTAAAGACTGTATACAAGTAAAGAAAATGATATAAAATATTGATTTATAAACTTGCAAACATTCATATCAATAGATATAATCAAAGTATAAGTAAAACTGACCAAAACTAAAATAGTATCCCCAGTAGTCATTAGTATAAATATATTCTCATTACCATGTACGACCTATATTTATTTATTTTTTCATTAAAGATCAAAAAAGGCATGACACTGATCAAGCTATTCTGGTTGTTGGCTTATAATTACTTCAACTTTCCCTCAGTAAATTTTTGCTGAATAATGTGTAAGTGTAAAACAACATACACTTCTCTTATTCAAAAATATCCAATGCATGCCTTACTTTAAAAAATTAATGTCTTTTTTAGATTAAACTGAAAAATAGCAATAAGTAACATTTCTATGGTATGTTAATAGTTTTATATTTTTTAAATAAACTATTTTCAAAATAAACAATTCAATACATTTTAATACGAGTTTATTGATTATTTAATACACAGTTACCGCATTAAAAAAAAAAGCATTTTAAAGTATTTAGTTTACATAATAAGTCATTAAGTAATTTAGTAAATTTTAAATATCTTATAGAATGTAGTGACTTAATTTTAGCTTCATTTTTCAAGTTAATGGCACATTAATATCAATACATGTATTATCTTTCACTACAATGAAAGTTGATATAAACAAGTACATTACATTTAACCATATTTGTAATTTTTTGGTAGATTATTTTCTACATTGTACCCTCTACTATCGACAAAGCATAGACTTTGTCAGCAAAAATACACTAACACACTATCACCTCTCCCTGATTTCTAAGGCCAAGTCTTAGCTTAAGAATTAAGGCCCTGATTAATGATGCCATTAATTCTGAACAGATTTCTATCATATCTTTTTTGGCGGTGGCCCTTGGGTATGATCAACTAGCCGCTATTAAGTCTCTAAGGACCTTAAGAGCACTGAGACCTCTACGTGCATTGTCAAGATTTGACGGCATCAGGGTAAGATCAATATGCACACACAGGGAAATAAAGCATTTTTTTCATAGGTACCTTCTTACATTCTAATTTGTCAAGTTGGCCTTTTAGTAAAAAGTGGGTAAGAAGACTAACGTTTTTTTTTTACAGTTTTATAATCGTTTTCTAATATCTTTCACAGTTTTTCTTAGGTTTACCTGGACCTCCTGGAGTATCTTAACAAAACCTACATTTCTTTAATGTCGAATTAAAAAAAATGGGAAGATCAATGAGATTATTACTTTTGTGTTTTTGTGTAGGTGTCATTGGTTAGCTTAATAGCTAATGCCTTGGGCTACTCAGAATTAGGGGCTATAAAGTCCCTTAGGACACTGAGGGCATTGAGACCTCTGAGGGCCCTGTCACGGTTTGAAGGGATGAGGGTAAGACCACCTGAAAGACGCTAAGATAATGCATGCATAGAAATGAATCGTGCATGTGAAAAAAAGCATAAGATATGATAAATCCATGCAGAGATGCTGCAATAACCTCATACATACTGTTTAGCACTAACAGATATGAGGTAGGATGCTTTGACACATTGCAAAAACCATATGCTATCACAACATACCAGCTTTTTTTGTTAATATTTGAGTCTATTCAACAGAAATGAAATAGTTAAAGTAAAGCTAGGTGAGGTTTAGTGATTTATAATACATTAAGGTCAGCTTAAATACCACTTGCAATATTCCACGAGTTTACAGTACTAAGGTTGGCACCTAATGGTATTAGGCCAGTAGTAAACTGCATTGTTGCATGAACAGTAACTCCTAGGTGCAACCAAAGTTAATCTTTCTGAAATGTTATTGTTTGAATTCTAAAGTCAACTATCAATATTAATAATAGCCAAATTGCCTTTTGGCAAATGGACGCCATTATACTTTATTAAACTATATTCATAATTGGTGACAAACATGCACAGTTTCATTTTTTGTTCTACCCACATACTGGATACCCCAGTGAAATGAGGTCATTTTGTTTTTTCTGTTTAATAGACCCTCTGATCTTTGTTACTTAAGGCTACTAGAAAATGTATTTTCATTTGATGCATGGATGCACTGTCAGTGTTCACATATTTGGCAATAAAAACTGAAATATAAGCAATCCCTGACCACTATCTGCTGCCATATCATATGTGGTGAATCGCTGTCTAAAAAAAAGTTAAACACATCTGCTTTAATTAACCTGCCCATTAAATGTACAGAACTGTTTGTATACAAGTTTATGGGAACATCTGCAGACTGACACACAAGGGTGCTTTAGGAATGTATTTAACATGACGAAGGCATGGAACCCATTTTCATTGTATGTAAGTAAATTACCCAACTAATGTTTGAGGTGAATGCTTTGAATAAAAAAAGCTAACTTTACAATTACCAATGGATTAATTTCTTTTGATCATTTTATTTGTGTGAATAAAAGACACAAAAAAGAAAACAGCATAGGTTCAGTGAAAAGGGCAAAAACATAAAGATATGTACAAGTGTTTTCTGCAGTTAATAATATTTGAGTTCATTTTTCCCTTAGTGAATGGAGTCAGTGTTTACATTGAATATCCATTCATGTGTAGAGTAACTAAAAGTGGAATTTTCTTTGCACATGATTGGATGATAGAAATGTTTACAGCTTTGTTGAGCTAAATGAAAAATGGACTTCAATAGAAACTCAAGCATGATACCCAAAAGCTGGGGGTGATGTTAGGATATGAAATGTGGATAGGAAAATAAATGCAAAGCATTTTCTGACTGGACATGGTGGAGAGGTTGGGTGGTGATGTCACATTCTCCACCTTGTCCAGTCAGAGAATGCTTTGCATGCATTTAGAAAATGTGAAACATTCTCTGAACAAAGCCCATGCCAAGAGGCCAACTTCCTGTGTTCACAATGCAGAACAGCCACTTAGCATGGAACCTGGATGCAAGTGGAGATCACTGGAGTAGCAGTATCTACTTCAGTGATTTACAGCTTCCAGTGGCATTGGTCAGATATGTAATATACATAGTTACATTGGTGCAAGCTAGACCAATGTAATTATGTATTAAATACCCATGCCTGAAATTATTCTTTAAGGGATGCCTAGAGAGAACAGGTAAAATGTTCTGTAGGTTGTGTGATGTTGATATGTAGGAAAAAAAGGAGAAAGTTTTGATAACAGAGAATATAAATAAATACATTCAGACAATTAATCCAAAAACTGCTAATGCCGTATCTATAAAAAGTAAATGCAACAACGATAGAAAAGCAGTGTAGCTAACCAAATTATTATTATTATTATTATTACACAGGATTTATACAGGACTTTACACAGGATAGCACTTTACAAAGAGAGACTATAGTTACAACACAATTCAAGACAGGATGGTTAGGAGGGCCCTGCTCTTGAGAGCTTACAGTCTAGTAAAATGAATTTGTATATATTGATAATTGGTATTATCATAATTATTGTTATCATCATCACAATTTTCTATACCACAGAACATTTAACTTTTAAGAGCAATGTACAGGTGCTTAGATATTTCAGACCTAACATTGCACATTTCTTGTGTGTCAGTCATTAATACATTCATACAGTAATTTGTGAGACGGCACTTGGACTTAGTTTTTGCTTTAAAACAGATAACAGCTTAGAGCTTATTCTATGACTAAAATTCTCAGGAACAAAATGTCACAGCGTAAATTAAATAAACTATATTATACGCACCACCAATCCACAGACTAAATGGAAATTTAATGGAAAAGGTTTTAATTCTCATTTCTACTTTTGTAATTGTTGGTGAAATTGTATGTGCAGCAAGAGTCTCCATTGATTTAATCAAAAATACAATATTTCAATGCATGCATTCAATGGTTAAAAAACACGTAAGCATGGTACACTGCTTGATTTTAAGAAGAAATAAGACAACTCAACTTTAAAAGAAAAAAAAATAAAGTTGAACTGTCAGATCTGCATGCTCACTGGATTGTTCTTTAATCAAATTGCATTTCAAACTTCAAGTCCAATAAAAATAAACCTGTGATTAGAAACAATTCAACCAGTTTGACTCCTACATATAACTAGTGCAAATTTTTAAACAAATTTTTAAATGTGCATGTGTAAATTTGAATATATCATGGAAATAATAATTTCTTGCATGGTTTCATGCAATAATAAAACCCTTAGGATATAAAAACATAGAAACTGCCCTCAGCTCAAGAAACTGATCTTCAGTATTCCTGATTTTATACATGCTAATATATATATATATATATATATATATATATATATATATATATATATATATATATGTATTTTTTTTGTCATAGTTTATAAAATTACAGTTAGAGTACCATATTTTTCAGATGACCGCTATAGGGAAAAAAAACTGTTCTAATGTACAGTTGTTTTACAGCAAAGAATTTGTCTCTGCTTTTGTTTTATTGCATAATGTGCCATTAAATGTTTAAGATAGTGAAAGAATGTCTGTTGTAAAAAATAAACAAACAACAGTTTAGTCAATATTTTGTGAAGTGCTGAGTAATTTCTCAGTAATTTACTAAAAATAGTAAAATATACAAACAAAAAATAAAAAAATACTTGTAACATAGCAGTAGTTATTAAATGTAACCTAACAAAGTGCTGAGACCAACATTCATTAGTGTAACAAGACTAAACTGATTAAATCTGCTTCTTGATTGCTTGCTATGCTTTACTGCTTATAGCGGTTTTATTGCATTTTTTAAAAATAACATTTCAGATGTGTCTATCTATAATGAGACACAAAACAAAACTGCATGTTAAAAATTAATCTTCCTGATGAACCGGTCAAAATTCAAGCCATGGGTGGTCCTGTCAGCCTCCTCCTGCCTGACATCATCTGATATGGAAAACATGGTATTTAAGTAGAAAATTGTTGGCTGGACAGTGGACCATAATATGCAATAGTAATATTTTTTATTTGTAGCGAAGTACAGATTCATTTGAAATCCTATTATTTAAAAACAGCATTTACAGAGAAGCCTTTTCTCTTTTTATGAGAAGTTATTTACTTAGATTTTTTTTTAAATATATCTATTAAATGTGAAAAAATGAACAATTATTGCGTTATCCATCTCTTTTGATCTTGGTGGACATATGCAAAAGTATTTTTTGGAGTTTCTAACCCAAATTTAGATGTATCTGTTTCAAGAATTAATAAACCATTTTATACATGGAATGCAGGCTTGTGTTAAAAAAAATTCCTTAGCTGAGAGTGCATCTCTTTCCAGCCATTGTCTGTCTTCCAGATATAGGATTATCAATGGAATTTTGTCAATAAACGTCCTCCATAGACTGTCCCATTCAATCACACATATGTTTTTCAGTTTATATTAAGTAGCTTAAATAGGAATTTTGCAAGGGTTTCTACTGTTTTACAGAGTCCAACAGAGCCCTTGAATGCAGTAAACTAAATTTAATATGGAGGTGTGCCTAACCGCTTGAGTAGTAGGCTTTCATTACAAGGCTATTTTTTCAGTTTTCATTGCTGTCATAGTTTGACTGACAATTACTCGGCCATGCAACACTGTACCTAAATAAATTTATATAATGTTTTGAGACAGGTAGAACTGTCTTTTGGTAGTACTTAATAACCACTGGGTTTTAATTTTTTACTATAAAGGGAAAAATACCCCAACAATTGGGTTTGCTTACATTTACCTTTCATTTGTTTTGTCTTGAAAAAAAAGATCCAACAATCTTGGGTGTCAATGCACTTTAAATCCCCCACACACACACACCATAAAAAAAAAACATAATCATTGGTGGTCAATGGCACTTTAAATCCCCGCCTGCAAACAAAATCTCACAATTATTAGTGCTCAGTGGCATTTTAAACCCTCAGCCCCCAGAAAAAAACAATCCCATAATCATTGGTGGCTAGTGGCAATTTAAACTTCCTCACCTTCCTGCTGTGCTTGGAAGTATTCAGCCTATTCAGCTTCCTCTGTTGTTAATAGACCGAATGTTTCTAAACACTACTAGTGTTTATATTCCTGTTGTGCTGACACTTGTGATTGGTGTACAGCAATCACAAGGTACAGAGCCACTCTGATGAGCTCTAAACATTGTGACTGTGAACTAAGCTGTCCAGCGACCACAGGCAATGAAAGGCACACTGGCTGCCTGAGTGCATTTTCTGAAGTGATGCTGGTAAATGGCACTTCAGAAATATTTTGAGGCATATGTGGTATTTTAAAAGAAATCTTAAGTTATTATTTATTTGTTTATTGTATTTATGTTAAAGGAAGAAAAACAACTTGAATGTACTGCTGATTTTAAACACATTTCAGGCTTTGTTATATTTTATGCAATTTAAGATTGATGGTTTTATGAGCAGGATCCAAGCATGGAATTCTATGATTCCCTCTCTATAAAATATATATCACGAGATCTTGCAGTGTCACAGTAAGTATTTAACATCATCATGGTAGACACTCCTTTTGAAATATTTTTAAATATATAATATTATTAACCTTAACACTAACATGTTAAACACCGTTTATCAAATAATTAACTATACTCATTCTAAAAATACAAAATAGCTTTTAGATATTATAAATATTCTCTTCAATTTGGCAATAAAGTATTTCATCAAATTATCATTTTATGTTGTCTCATTAAAATTACATATGAACATGAGACCAGTTTCCTATATTTTTAAGGACAGCAACATCAATTTAGAATTAATTATTTATATGGATTTTAATGACTTTACAAATTCAGTTCAGATATTATGGCTTATGACTGAAGTTTGAAATTGAATGCAACACATATTTTGTCTATATAAAAATAGTTTTATTTGCTAAGAATGTTTCCATATAGAAAATGGAATAACAGTCTTAGTGAATACATCATTACTGCGTGCCTGGCTTTATGCACAACAATAGTAGCTACTAGTACAGCAGTTTGTGAATGATTCATGTGAAGCGACTGCTTGCATTAGGAGTTCTTCATCTCCGGAAAAACTTCCATCTGCATGATTACATAACATTTTCTTTGTTTTCAGCTGTCATCTGTTTAAGTTGTGTGTTTTGTTTATTTATTTATTATTGTGAACTGTATTTATTAAACTGATACAGGGTCATTTATTAAAAATATTTTTTTGTCTTTGGTGAGCCTGTGGTTGGCACTTGAATCAATCTACGTTTTCACCAAGATAAAAATAAGATTGAATTCTGTTAATAAAGCTGAAAGGCTAAATTAGTTCTCTATAGCCAGCATGTAATAGGGAGCTGTAGAACTAACACTGTTATTGGATGTTTCCTAGGCAGGTATATATTTAGGTAGGTTTTCTCACCAGTCTATAAATAAAGTGTAATGATTATGTACGTATGCAATAAGATAAATACATCTTTTGAATTAAAGGGTTTATGGTACAAGGTTGGGAAGCTTCCCATGATAGCAGGCCTTTCCAACCACTGGGTTGCATATGCAGGGGCAGTCATATCAGTTGCAGTGAAGCCAAAAATCTAAATTCCCCTTTAACAAGCAAGTAATGGGGAGTTACAAATCTACCGCTTCCACTGGAGTTTTCTCGAGCAAGTATATATTTACCTAACATATGCCTAACAAATTGTTGGGTATTCTAATTTTGAGTTGACATTTTTAAGGATTTTTCTTTGTTCTTTGATAAGAACTTCCACCAGTGAGGAAACTTAAGTGTCTGATCCGCAAGATAAAAACTGGCAATGGGAGTCCCTTTAACATTCCTGACAATGCACACATCAATCTAATAGATAAATTGCCCAAATGTGTGGTGTTAGCAAATGACCCTTGTATCTGAAATGTATGTCTCATTTATTTCAGTTAATTTGCATGTTTATTTAACAAATGTATTTACAGTATGTATTTAATAACCTTTTAATTTGTCTTTATTTTACCAAGAGTGTTAAATCTTCAGTTCTGTAAATCTAAGTGTTTTTTTTTATTATTTTTTATTCTTTCTTCCGATTTATATTTTTTTACATTATCGTGAAACTCCTTTTAAATGTTTATTTATATGTGTTTAACCTTAGATATACAGTCATTGCTCATCTCATTATCACTTTTTAAAAAGACTATGGAAGCTGTTGCTAACATGTATTTCCTCCGTCTCAATTTTTGTACTAGGTGGTTGTAAACGCCCTTATAGGCGCTATACCTTCCATCATGAACGTGCTGCTGGTTTGTCTAATATTTTGGCTAATTTTTAGCATTATGGGGGTGAACATGTTCGCTGGAAAATATGGCTACTGTTTAAATGTAACACACGATGAATACTTTGAAGTCGATGTGGTCAATAATAAATCAGAGTGTGAAGCCCTGATAGCAGCCGATAATCAAAGCGCAAGATGGAAAAACGTCAAAGTGAACTTTGATAATGTTGGCTTTGGTTATCTAGCTTTGCTTCAAGTGGTAAGATATAAATATATATTTCTTATATTTTACTGTGTAATGCAGTTCATGCCAATCAGCTTCTAACTTCAGCTTGTTCAATTAGCTTTGGCAATAAAATGTCGAAACTTATTGGTTTTTATGTAGAATTGCACCAGATTTGCACTTTCTATCCTAAGTAAATAAATCAATTTGTGTTTTTCTTAATGATTTGGTATTCTATGACACTTTACTTTTTTAAAATACCCTTGATGCACAAATGTGAATTTAGCAATTTTATTTGTTGATTTGTTTAATGATCATATTTGCTGCTTGCGACCAACATAGAATAGTTTTACAGCACTTTGCAAACATCAGTTTATGATTTGTATTTTCTCAACTACATAAATGTTTGTTGTGCAGCACCTTACTTAAAGTGGTTCTAAAGACAGAAGATTTTTTGACCTAATGTTTTCTTGCATTAAGGTAAAAAACCTTCTGGGTGCAGGTTCCCCCTCGGCCCCCCCTTATACTTACCTGAGTCCCATCTCAATCCAGTGATGTGCATGAGAGCCCCAGCTCTCCTGGGTCTCTCTCTCCTCATTGGCTCACATACCACTGGGAGCCATTGGCTCCTGTTGTTGCCAATCACAGCCAGTGAGGAGAGATTGGGGGGTGGGGCAGAGCCACGCTCTGTGTGTGAAAGGACAATGTTAAATCAAAGGAGCACAGCTCGGGAATGAGCCTGCTTGAGTGCCCCCATAGCAAGAGGCTTACTATTGGGAGCACTCAGCGGGTGGAGTTGCCAGAACCACCAGCAGGGGGCCCAAAAAGTAGAGTACCTGGGCTACTTTGTGCAAAACCACTGCAGAGCAGGTACAGTAAGTATAATAAATTTGTTATTTTTTTTCCTTTAACTTACTACCTTTAGAATCACTTTAATAACAGCCATGCCAACCATTGAGACAACAGGATCTTCAATAAAAAAAATGAAATCCTTACAAAGAGAACAAATATTGTATGATATATAAATATAATATGGTCCACATACTAACTATACTCTAAATCAGGGGTCTCCAAACTGTCTAAGCAAAGGGCCAGTTTACTGTGCTTAAGGCTTTGGGGGGCCGGACTGTACCCAGAGGGAGTAGAAAATGCCCGGCATCCGTGCCATCATTGGTTTTAATGGGAGGAAAAGCTCCCCATTGTTGATATCAATGAGAAGAATACTGCCCTATTGATGGTGTTAGTAGAGTGATTGGTGCTCCATCATTGGTGGAGTAATGCCCCAAAGGCCAGATAAAGGTAGAGATCCAGCACCTGGGCCACAGTTTGGAGACCACTGATCTAAATTAATAAAATATTCAAAAATATACTGTGTATATATATAATGATTGGTCTTTGATGAAAAACAAAAGGGAGGCAAGGACAGTTAGAGGAGATATGGATAATAATGTGTCCCTGAGATTGAAGCAAATTGAAGTAAAGGAGTGAGAAAGAATAGTTAAATGAACTACAAGCTTTAGTAGACTGCTGACAACATGTATGTCTTTAAACATAATCTGCTCTTCCAGTGCCAGCTGGAACTCCCAGGAGTCTGTCCACTTCCCAATGGTGTAAATTAGGCATGTTCCCTTCTTCAATCCCGCAATGTAGTGTACAAACGGATAGAGTGCCTAAACACCCTATCAGTGACTTTGGCCTTGTCACATGACAGGGTGTGCCTATGGCTATGCAAATAATCATCAGAAAATTTGTGCACGCACATACATTTTTCTCTGCTAAAGCATGTGATTTTCTAAAACATAGATTTTCTAAAACATGTAGTGAGCCCTAGGGGCCTTTAAAATCGAGTCACACAATATGCAGAGACTTTTTAGCTTAACCTTTTGCCACCCACATAACACATATATGTTTAGTGGCAGAGGGTGGGATTTAACGCCCACATGCTGCACATATGAGTCTGTGGGCTGAAGAGGTTTCTGTGCTGTCTGCATACTCACAGTGCACTCTCAGTACAGAAAATGAGCTGTCAAAGATACCTCTCGGCCTGCAGTAATGATAGGAAACTGGGGAACAGCTTACAATCACGTAACCAATGTGACAGTCAATCACAGTGGTCACATGATTCAGCAGACCTTCCCACCCCTGGGCTTAATAGCCCAGTTAACGGGATTAAATCTTAAAAGTGTTGTTGAGAGGAAAAATAGAAGGTCTAAAAATACCATTTGTTAAAGAGGAACTTTGTAGCGGCTGACTTTTAGTATTTTATAAATGACCAAATACTGTAGCGTTTGACTTTTAGAAAACAGGTATTCACCAGTCCATGAGTCCAGTGCTGTCTTCTCCTGGGCTGGTTCTTCATCAATCTGTGGGAAGACCGACTCCCCACTGCAGATGGGTGAGACGTGCTGTGCTTGCAAGCTGATCCCACAGCCTCCTGGGACGTGTGACCTGTCCAAGGAGGTTGTTCTGCTATTCTCACCCAGGTGAGAAACGTGGAAATGGGAGCAGGTACCTGTACCCTCCCTCCCATAAAAGAGGGAGGGGGATGAGCAGAAATTCTTAATTTAAATGAAGTTTCTTTTTTAAAAAAACAATGCTATAAGCTTCACCTAATGCCAATTAAGTGACTAAAAGCCTAGGCATTTGGACATGTGATCTCTGTTAAAAGAGAATCAGTTAGTTTGAACCAGTGATCATGTCTTCCCAGAAAAACAATTAAAATGGCTATATATTAACATAGAAGTATAGGTTCAAAAGTATTTATTGTAAAATGAATATGCATAATTTGTTTTTAGTTGTTTTAATATAATGAATACTACTTTATTATTAATGGACATGAAAAAATGAATACTATTATTTTCAATTCATAGGCAACATTTAAAGGCTGGATGGACATTATGTATGCTGCTGTTGATTCTAGAAAGGTCAGTATTGTTTGGGATATACAAACTCTCTAGATATTTGAAGTTATAGTTGTATTGTTCTAGGTATGTTTATCTAGGTATCTAGGTTGAGCCTTAACCACTTCCAGACTGGACACTTTTACCCCCTTCCTGACCAGGGCAATTTTCAGCTTTTAGCGCTATCACACTTTGAATGACAATTGCACAGTCATGCAACACTGTACCCAAATTAATTTTTTACCATTTTTTTGAGACAGATAAAGCTTTATTTTGGCGGTATTTATTCACCACTGGGATTTGTATTTTTTTTGCGATGTAAATGAAATGTCCAAAAATTTTGAAAAAAAGTGTTTTTTTAATAAAATTTTGCAAATAAATAATATTTCATCATAAATCTTAGCCAAAATTTATTCCGTTATCTTTTTAGTAAAAAAAAAAAAATCCAAATTAGTTTATAAGCAAAAATTATAATTTTTAAACATTTTTTTTTACATTTTTATTTTATTTTTTTATATTATTATTTTTTATTTTTTTTTTTACATACTGTCACCCTAGCAGTACAGTGTCACCATGTGGGGGGTGATGAAGATTTTTTTTTTTTTTTTTTACACTGATTGCTTTTACATCCATATAGGATGTAAAAGCAATCATTTCTCCTTCTCTCTGTCTCTCCTTCTCTCCTTCTCTCTGTCTGCATTCTTGCACTCATTGAGAAGTACTGAGTGAGCTGTGATTGGTCACAGCTTGTCACATGGTACAAGGCTTTTGTGAATAGCCTTGTACCATGTGACCTCTGTGATCATTCACAGATTTCACACGTAGTAAGCAATGATGTCAGAAGTGACTTCTTGCTTACTACTTTGCATGTGATCACTGATTGGCCAATCAGTGATCACATGATCGGGACCTCGTACAGAGGTCCCATCCGACGATCGGTGTTTCACTGTGTCCGGAGGACACAGCGGGCACCGGATCGCGGTGCTGCGCGCTCCCAGGGAGCGCGCACAAGCAGGGTGCGGGGAGGCCGTTTATAGACGGCCACCCGACCCTGCAGTGCCACCGTCCAGCCGTTTATATACAACGGCCGGACGGGAGGTGGTTAAGAGATTTGTTATATAATGATTGATTCATTCAAATACAAGGGCAGTATGTGTGATCTGTTTATAATCTTTATGTTACACAGGTTGCTAAACAGTCCAAAGCAAATTCATGTCCTTTTTTAATACGTGCCTTGTATACCTTTAGCATTTGAAGTTAAATTGGTTTCTATGTGCTTGAATACTTTTTTATTGCCCCCCTCCCATTATCAATAGTGGAGTAAAGACATATTATAGGGTCATGCTTTCTAACTAAACATTTTCATATGGTCGTTGCTACTATGAGAAGACTTAAGTAGGACTTTAGGAATCTAGGTAATCACAATTAATGATATAAAACAGAATGGCTTAGTGGTTAGCATGTCTGCCTTGCAGTAAATGGATCATGAGTTAAATTCCTGACCATGGTTCCTCCTACATGGGGTTTGCATGTTCTCCCTGTGCTTGTGTGGGTTTCCTCTGGGTGCTCTGGTTTCCTCCCACACTCCAAAGACATGCTGGTAGGTTAACTGGATCCTGTCTAAATTGTCCCTAGTATGTGTATGTATGAATGTGAGTTAGGGACATTAGATTGTGCACCCCCTAGGGGTTAGGGACTGATGTGAATGCACAATATATATGTAAAAAGCTGGGTAAAATGACGGCGCTATATAAGTACCTGAAATAAATGAATAAAAAATGTGCTCACACAGTAATCACACAATTTACCCTTCCCATTGTCAGTTCTCAAAGGCTCTGTATATATTCAAGGCATGTACATTATACTAAGCAACAAAGTCCAGAGCACACTGGATTGTGCAGAAAATAAGTACCAAAAAAAATACTTCCACAAAACCACAGTGTATATCCTCCATGATATAATAAAATAAAGAAGTCTCAGGCTGAGCAGTGCTATATAACCACTTTAAGACCATGCCTTTTCTGACACTTTTTGTTTACATTTATAAATCAGTATTTTTTTTGCTAGAAAATAACTTCGAACACCCAAACATTATTTATTGTTTAGCAGATGCCCTAGAGAATAAAATGATGGTTGTTGCAATTTGTTTTATGTGCAGTGGTTTTTCAAATGCAATTATTTTGGAAACAATACACTTTAACTAATTTTAATGCACAAAGACGTAATACATTACCGAATTGTTTGGTAAAATATAAAAGATGATGTTCAACCGAGTAAATAGACACCTAACATGTCACGCTTTAAAACTGTGCACACTTGTAGAATGGTACTAAACTGCAATACTTAAAAATCCCCATAGGTGACACTTTAAAAGCCTTTCTAGGCTACCAGTTTACCGTTATACAGGAGGTTTGGTGCTAGAATTATTGCTTTTGCTCTGGTGAATGCCATTTACATACCGTCATGGCACCAATGCTTCTGTGTGCCTTTGCATGCGAGCACAGTGGGACGAGCAATTTAAAAAATGTTTTATTTTATTATTTATTTTACTTTAATTATTTTTGTTTACTCTCTGTCTCTTTATTTATTTATTTTTGTTTGGGGGGGGGGGTCATTTTTATTGCTATTACATGGAATGTAAATTGGACTGTTAATATCCCTTGCAATAGGAAGTGACAGGCTCTCTTTATGAAGATATCTGGGGTCTATTGGATCCAAGATCTCTCCTCTGCCCTTAAACGCATCTGATCACACCAAGATTGGTTTAGTAAGCTTTTCACAAGTCAAAAATGACTTGATTACATGCTGGGGAAACTGGAAGTGACAAAATACTCGTTGATTCCAGTTTCAAATAGTTTAGAGATGATCGGCAAAGATCCGGTCCCCAGTCATCTCTATGGTAAGCTGGTGAAACTGCTGGTTTCAGTGCCGGGCTCCCCACTGGGAAGGGAGAGTCCAGAGAGGCACGGGGGGGGGGGGTTTGGGAGGACCCCCTTCTGCTTCCTGTAAAAGCAATCCAGCAGATAAAGCATCAGCCCAGTATAGACTTTCGAACTGTACATGTACGTTAGCTGGTACAGAAGTAGTAAAAGGGCAACATTTAGTGCAACACACATTTCCAAAACTCACACCTTAGGTAGATTGCTAGTTATAGCTTTTATACTTCTGCCTGCACATCCACCTGTATTATATGGAAACTAGCCTACTACCCTGCATTCTTTATTGTTTTTGTAACCACAAAGTACTGAAAAGCCTTCCATCTGAAATCAGTTGTACAAACTTGCAGGCATCTATTGGCTAAATGCTGTTAATTTGATTTGGCATTCGTAGAACACCATACTGCTTAGACAGCACAGTTCCACTACAAATCCTGGTCTGCTTGTCATGTGACATGTTACATCAGCAATCATTCTTCTCAAAAGTCTACTTCCCAGCATTCCTTGGTATTTTATGTAACCGTGTGGTAAAAAGTCTTTCATATGAAATCAGATGTGTAGACGTGCAAGTAGTTTTTTAAGACAACACATATCTATTGACTTGACGTTTGGTGGGTTAGAGGTGAATAAGAAACCTCATATATCATGTATGTATTTGATTGTTTATTTTTTACTTTTTTTTTTTTATTGAATTTGACTGTATTCACTTCCAGGAAGAAGAGCAACCAAAATATGAAGACAATCTATACATGTACCTTTATTTTGTCATTTTCATCATATTTGGATCCTTTTTCACACTTAACCTTTTCATTGGTGTCATCATTGATAACTTTAATCAGCAGAAAAAGAAGATAAGTATTACATGTTTACTAACTGCTAAAAAAATGTGTTTCTGTTGTCAAAGATCCATATAAAATTATACCGTTGGAAAATTTTAGTATAAAAAAATTGTCATACACTTTTATTTTCCAAACTTAGACAACAGTAAAAAAAAAAAAAGTTCTAAGTCCTTGTTGGGTAGGAAATCCATCACTTTTTATCTTTGGTGCAATATGTTCTAAAGTAGGCAACTTGTTGCTTGCATCAGAAATCTCCCACATGCCTTACTTACTGTTTATAAAGGGAGCTGATCTCTAGCTTACCCGGTCCCATAGTATTCTGAGAATACCTATACTGAAAGAAATATGCAGGCAACCATTATGGAAATCCTAGTTGTCTGGCTGTCATGCTACTCCAATAGATTCATTTGTTTCTGAATCACTGAATTTGTTTCTGAATCACTAACTTGGAACAAGTAGATTGTGATTTTCTAACTTCACGTCAACTCCACTGCCAGTATGCTTGGTCCATGTAAGTAACTCAGTAGTAAAGTCAGAGACAGACAGAAATCCAGTATATTCAAAAGAAAAGTCACCAATGGTAGCCTCCATATTTTTCCTGTCACTTTTTTATTGAAAAGAATACAGTAACAGCCATGGCGTTGCAGTTTGCAAACAATAACAAAGTGTAACAACGCAGGGATTCCAATGTTGGGGCGAAAAACAATCAGTACAACCAAAAAGTCAAATTTTGATCAGTTAGATCAGTAAGCATAAACCATCCAGGTACTGAGTGTGGGAATACTGATATTAGCTAGTGGTGCACACACAGAGGAATGTCACAGACAGTCCAGTGCTACTCATGCAAGTGGGTTATATAGGCAAAAATGGTAGTTCAGTTCCACCTACAGAAGAGTTTGCTGAACACCAAAGGTGAAAGGTAAACTCAATACCAACAAATTACAAATACATGTAATTTCTCTATGGATCTGTGGGGGATTGGTGAGCAGGTTACTTTAAAAAAACATGACTCACTGATCGTGAAGTTAATCCCCTTCTCCTGTACATTGAATAAGCTTGCAAGGCACAGGAGGAGTGCACATAGAGCAGGGGTAGGCAACCTTTGAGAGTTGGGGATCTACCTGGACAACATAAAAGAGATCACTGGGATGTAGCGCCCTTTTTTTAAAAAAGAAATTAGCTAGTAAGGCCCCAGTAAAAAGTAGTACGTTGGGTAGTATACAGGGGTCAGTAGCTTGTAGGACATTGTACAGGGACCAGTAGTTTCTAAGGTTGAGTACAGAGATTGAGTGTGTACGGTAATGTACAGGGATCAAGAATTTGTAGGGCAGAATATAGGGGCAACAGGGCAGAGGAAAGGAGGTCAACAGGGCAGTGTACAGGAGCCAGCATCGTGGAGGTCAGTAGGGCAGTGTACAAGGGTTAGCAGCAGGACAGAGCATAGAGATCAGCAGGGCAGTGTACAGGGGTCATCAGGGTGGGGGTCAGTAGGGCAGTGTTCAGGGGTCAGCAGGGTAACAGGCAGGTCAATGTACAGGGGTCAGTAGGGTAGTGACTGTACCCATATGTAGAGCAGGGACATGCCAGTGACATATTCCTCTGGTGTGCTAATCCCTGCTAGCCCTCCTCCAGCGTCCCATCCATCCCATAGGATGTCAGGCACATGGCTTCTCTGTGCCACTCTGATAGTGGGGGAGGAACACCAATGTCCCTGTCCAACCAATGAAGGGTCAGTAAGGCAATGGGTCCAAACCAGCCACAGCTATCGCACTGGGAAATTGGCAAAGCTGACAGCCATTCATAGACACGGAACACCTCCACCACATGTGATTGTCTGTCAGTTTTGGCAGCTTCCTGGCAGGATAGCTAAGGTACCTTTGACAGGTTGATGACCCCCGCTGTTGAGGATTCCTGGCAGAATCAAAACTATTGCGCATCTCTATGTCAGATTCCACTGGGGAAAGTGGCGGAGGACGTTTTACACCTCTGTGATCAGAAGGTGAAACCAGTTCTTGAAAAGCAGGAGGAGAAATGAGGGAAAACTGCAGCTATAAAATATTCACTCCCCCCAAGAATACTCACAGACCCGCTTGGGAAGTATGGCTGTGTGACAACTGTGGAGCACAATATTCACAGTTGTGTTTGGTGTTACTCACGGTGTCTGTCAGCAGAGAAGAAAATCTGTTGAATAGGAAAAGGAAAGCTATCCTGACATTTCTTCCACAGTGCTTCACAGCTGATTTTCACATCTCTGCCTTGCTGTGTGGGGCATCCCTCAAGCACTGCTCTGTTGTCTCTGGCAAAGCTGTGGTGAGGGGAGAAGCAGTGCCGGTAAATTCAAAGAGCAGCTTGGCTAAAACAACCCAACCGCTGGACCACAGCAGGAACACAAAGCGGGCTTTCAAAATCAACAGCCAATCAAAGCCAGGGAAGCCTCTGCCACCTGTGATTGGACGTCAGCTTTGTCACCTTCCCAGCAGCATGGCTCAGGCAGGTTCAGACTAGTGTCTGAACCCGCCTGAGCTCATCACCTACTCAGTCGACAGGTAGATTGCAATCAATAGGTTGCTGACCCCAGACATAGAGGGTGAGAGTAACACTGCTGCATTGTAAAGCAGAGGGTGAGTATTGCCACTCTGAAAAAGTAGTGAAAAGGGATGAATGTTTAGAGTTAACTTTATTAAGGAAGTTGGAGGGAAAAAATCATAAAGCTATTAGGGCAACATGGTACATTTGCAGCAAAATATCACACAGGAGCTTTTAGGTTTGCATACAGTACATTTTATTCTGCCTTAAAGTGGTTGCTTTGTCATAACCATTTTTATATTCTTTCCTATAATTTGGAGGTCAAGATATCTTCATGACAGAAGAACAAAAGAAATATTACAATGCCATGAAAAAACTAGGATCCAAAAAACCACAAAAGCCTGTCCCTAGGCCACAGGTGAGTCATTTCCCTTCATTAAAGGCTTACTAGAAGGCAACTGGTAATAAGAAGATGAACTGCACATAGGTAAAATGTCTCAGCGGCTATCCGTCTACAACAGTGGTGCTCAACTTAGAAGGGGGACTCGCCTGTGATATCACCAGGGGGCTGCACATAATATATATTACATGTAATGCTGAAAAAACTGGCAGAGACTGCAGACATACTATAGGAGGTGTGGACTATGATCATGCTACAGGTGTGATTGAGGACACATTACAGGAAACTGCCAGAATTCATTGCAATTACAGCCTACTTTACAGTTCAATGCTCCCACTTCTGCAAAGAACTGCTGGGATACAAGCGACATAGATCAAGTATCTAAGGGTTGCATGTGAACTCAGGGTGCAGGTTGGAAAATAAGGGTCTGCAAGATCCTTTCATCTAAAATTACAAAATTAATAACTACAATATAACTTCACATCTTCTTTTGTGTATTTCAGAATAAATTCCAAGGTGCCGTCTTTGATTTTGTGTCCATGCAACCATTTGACATCACCATTATGGTTTTGATTTGCTTGAACATGGTGACAATGATGATAGAGACAGACGACCAGAGCAGAGACATGGAAAATATCTTGTACTGGGTTAATGCAGTCTTCATTGTGCTCTTCACCGGAGAATGTGTACTCAAGCTTATTTCCTTACGGCATTACTACTTCACAATGGGATGGAATATATTTGATTTTGTGGTTGTCATTCTCTCTATAGTAGGTAGGTATATCAATAATTAGAAAGGAGAACATAAATTCTAGAAGTTAAAGGAGGACAGTGGAGATGGTGAGGGCCTCTTGGATAGTGGCCCTCTGGAAGGCTTGTGCTGGAGCTTTTCCAAGAATTATCTAACAGAAGAGCTCTTCTGGACAGATCAATGAGGACCACTGTCTCCTCTCTCTTCACCAATATAGAATGAAGATGATACAGATGATCAAAATACAGCGTGAAGATGATGATTCCGAGTATCAAAATATGTTTTACCAAATATAAAAATATTTTTGGTAAAGGCAGGACTGTGACTACTGCAACTTTTTATCCATAAATCCAAGTAAATCATTAATGAATGATGTATTGTTTGCTAAATCATTGCATATCACAAATACTTGCCATTTTTTTTTTAATAATTTATATGTTTGTACATTTGTTACTATTCTTTGTTACATTTCAGTGCTGCTAATTTTCTACAGTCTCTTTGCAGCCAGTCCTTGCCCACATACACTCACTCGAATAAGTGTACAGATGGATGCATGGCATCTCCCAGGGCAGTTTTCTTGATAGTGAGAACAGCAGACCATCTCTGCAAGATGTATGTTAAAATGGTTATATGTAGAAGCCCACACGACAGGGTAATAATACACAAGTACAATTGAAAGAGTGGGACAGAGCATTGGTCACCCTATAACAGGAAGTGCCTGGACAAGGACATTCATGGCATAGTCACCATGTGCTAGTTTAAAATATTGCAAAATTACTAAAGCTTACGTGAGATTTTAGTGATTGGGTTTACTTTGGGTTTAGAATAAAAAAATAACATGTTTTTCTAGTTCTTTTCAGGGAAGCTTTAAAGTTCTAAACCATAAATGAAGGTGCTTTAGAGTGTATAACTGAACATATAATGTAGCATAACTATAGCATAGTTAGCTTCCTTAAAAGAGAACTTAAAAAAACGTATAATCACCTAGGTGGATGCAACTACAATCCAATCATCTGTCCCCCTCCAGCTCTGTACTGAGAACTGAGCAATCAAACACCACTGATCGCTCAGTTCTCCCCCTCCACTCTGAGCAGACAGCCATGACTCTCAGTCTCTGGTTCTGTGTTCTGCTCCTCTCGCACTCACCAGAATGCTGGGCTGTGGAGGGGGAAGGAGCGGCTGGCTCAAGCTCTAGTCAGATTGCTGAGAGGCTGAGTCAGGTGCCACTCTAGGCTTTTGGGTGGATCCTGACCATATGGTTGGGATCTTTTCAGAGCCTGGCCCGGCTGAGTGATGTCAGCCGACAGTGGACATTAGCTCTCTGCTGACAGAAAACGGCTTGCAGGAGTGCAGAATGAACTGAACTCCTGTGACCTACAGGAGAAGTATAGCCAAAAAAGCTCCAGATCCAATTTGATTAGTGACTGTTTCGAAGAAATTTGTGCAAGAATGATGCTATGTTAACAAAGTGTAGACAACAAAAACACTAGAAAACTTTATCAATTTCCTGTAATAAGTTATAACATGTATTATGAAATATCATTAAATGTAAATTGAAACAAACATCAAGAGACATCTAACATATGATACACTTCGCCTAAAGAAATATAAAATGACTGCAAACATTTGCAAGTATTAGTACACACGTGCATGGCAAGTTTTGCAGATGTGTTAAATTTTCGCTATCAGCCTATCTTGCCATAGAGGCACAGCTAACAATGGCCTAAATCCATAGCACCTAGCAAACACACTTCCTCAGGGGAAAGACATTCACTAATGAGCTCCCATCGTAGTTAATAGACCTACATCTTTACTAAGGCAAGCCATAGATGATACAATTTTCTTTCCTTCCACCACAGGTAGTAGTGACCATGGTGAACCATCTCTAAGCCACCTATAGACTCTTGGAGTTGTATCTGTGACAGCGTGCCAGCACAGAAGTACAAAAAGGATACCATATTCACTCCAAAGCAGGAGAAAAGTAGAGGATGTGTATAGGGTGCATCAATGGAGGAGGCTGTGGGCAGGAGATGTCAGCCAGGGATGGAGGAGACATTGGATAAGAGGCACTGGGCAGCACTTCTAGGAGTTGAAGCAAACTCTGTATATGGAAGAGGATAGAATAGGAAGGCACTTCTACAGTAAGTGCAGCATATACTGCACTTAGAAGCGCCTTCCTGTTCTATCCTACTCCAAAACAGAAAGGGCCTTCATGAGAGGATTCCCAGGTTTTTCTTTGTTGCCAACTGAAGATGTAAAAAGATTCAAAACATCTTTTGAAATAAACTTGTTAAAGCTGTGTTTAGGCATAAAAACATAGCTTTAGTGAGATAACTTTCCTGTGATGAAGGATATCCCACACTATGCAGGCAGCTGGATCCTAGAGAAATCTCTGTAGGGTTGCCCCATCCTCTTCCTGGTGTTGAACCTCCATCTATGCAGGGTTTAATAGCTTCAGGTTTTCTGTTAAGCTGCTGTGAAACAGGTTTCAGATGAGGCCCCCACCCTCCTTCCATTGGTTGTTTTGTGGCTTTCACTGCTTGCAATATGATGTTTAAATGGGGAAAAGTCTGATCAGTCACAGGATTCTCTCTTCCATTGGCAAATCATGTTACAAGCAGTGAAAGCAATGAAAGAAAATTTCTCGATGAAGAAAAAGAGGGCAGGCCCTCCTCGAGAACTTTTCATAGCACTTTCACATGAGACCTGAAGCTATTGGTTTAGCAGCAGGAAAATTCCTGCACAGCAAACTACCTGCACAACACAGGACATCCTTCATAATAGGTTCATTTGCTTTCAGCTCTAAAGTGATTTGCAAAATTTTACTGAAGTTGTATGTTTGTTTAATATATTGTACATATGCTCATGTTTGCTTTTCCTCCTTTTGCCCATAGGTATGTTCCTAGCTGATCTAATTGAAAAATACTTTGTATCACCAACCCTGTTCAGAGTAATAAGACTTGCCAGAATAGGACGTATCCTACGTCTCATCAAAGGAGCAAAAGGCATTCGTACTTTGCTGTTTGCTTTGATGATGTCACTTCCTGCTTTGTTTAACATAGGATTACTACTTTTCCTTGTGATGTTCATTTATGCTATCTTTGGAATGTCCAACTTTGCCTATGTCAAGAAGGAAAGTGGCATTGATGACATGTACAATTTTGAAACTTTTGGCAACAGTATGATTTGTTTATTCATGATTACAACATCAGCTGGGTGGGATGGCTTGTTAGCACCCATTCTCAACAGTAAATACCCAGACTGTAATCCAGCTATTGAACATCCTGGAAGTTCCGTAAAAGGGGATTGTGGTAACCCCTCTGTTGGGATTTTCTTCTTTGTAAGTTACATCATCATATCCTTTTTAGTGGTGGTAAACATGTATATCGCTGTAATTTTGGAGAACTTTGGTGTTGCAACAGAGGAAAGTGCAGAACCTCTTGGAGAGGATGACTTCGAAATGTTCTATGAAGTCTGGGAAAAGTTTGATCCGGGTGCAACACAATTCATTCAATACAATAAATTGACTGACTTTGCCGATGCTCTAGATCCACCTCTTCGTATACCAAAACCAAACAATGTACAGCTTATTGCAATGGATCTTCCCATGGTAAGTGGTGACAGAATTCACTGCCTAGACATCTTGTTTGCTTTTACAAAGCGAGTGTTGGGTGAAGGAGACGAAATGGATAATCTCCGTCAACCAATGGAGGAACGTTTCATGGCCTCCAACCCTTCAAAGGTCTCCTATGAACCAATTACTTCTACATTACGAAGAAAACAAGAGGAACTGTCTGCTATTATGATCCAGCGCGCCTTTCGAAGTTATATTTTGAGGAAAACCATAAATCGTGCTTCCTTTCTGTACAATCATGCTAAAGACAAAGATGGAGACAGTCTAATAACACGGAAAGACGTACTGAGCGATCGACTCAATGGGAACTCTACAACAGACAAAGTAGACATAACACCCTCAACAACATCTCCCCCATCTTATGACAGTGTTACAAAACCAGACAAAGAGAAACATGAAAAAGACAAAACAGAGAAAGAAGACAGGGCAAAAGATATCAGGGAGCGTAAGAAGTAACTTTTTGTGGCAAAATGTTTACAGCCTGTGAACATTATTTATGTCAGCAGGACTCATTTCAGAAAATTATGCCAAACTGACAGTTCTTAAAATTATGTACTTATGGTCAGTGCCTACAGTACGACAGTGACCCCCTGTCAGGAATGGACTACAAAAGACGCTCAATGCCCTTGACTGGAGGTTACTGTTTTAACCTCTTCACTGCTATAGAGGCTTGCAATGCATCGCTTAGGGATGTTTTGCTGGCCGCTTAGGAAGTAAAGGGGTTGACTTCCCAGCTGACACTGCTGAAGAGGATAGTCAGAATGGCTACTCAGACTGTGCGGAATGGGGACCATTTTGTGGGATACAAACCTATTGTTTTTTTTTTGTGTGTTGAACACTTTAGTAAAGTACTTGTATCCACTGTTTGCATTTCAACTGCCATACTTGCCATATGTTTACAAGTTCTATGTTTATGGATTCATCCTTTTTTTGAATTCATAGGTTCTCTACAATTATATGCGACTATTTTTGTAAATGGGTTTTATGTTGGGAAGGAGCTGATAATAACAACTTCAAAGGTATGGGAACCAGGTGTTCTTCAATATCTTTCTCTATAACATATATGAAGAAAAGTGATTGCATGAACGCATGCCAGGTTCATAGGTCATGCATGGGAAAAAATAAAAAAAAATAAAAACATAGAGCTTAAAAAAAAAGATGACCATTATGTGACACTATTTGTTGAGGTGCTTAACTGTTCATGCAGTGTCACATAACAAAAGTTGAAAGGTGCCTGTTTTGCCCCAATTTAGCCCCATGTCACGGGGAAGAAACATTTTTATGCAACAAATTGGCAAAGTTTTGGTGCCTAGAGGGATTAATTACATTTACAACTTGGTTTGAGTGAAATTTATTTATTTGACTGCACAGGTTGACCAAAATCCATTCTTTAGGCTTTATCCTGCATTATTGTTTGGCCATCTTCAGCTTGTCAGCAAGGTTGACTTTGTACAAGCCAATGGAATTGCCTGTGTTACAGTATGTAAATAGCTCCTTTACTACGTGGTGGATGTTTGAGCAAGGAAATAATGATTTGGGCACAGTATTTATTGCATCAAATATGTACCACATAATGTGTAGTTTGCAAGCTTCTGGAAAATAATAGAAAAAAAAAATATTCTGTACCAATATAAATAGTTTGGACGCTATCACAGGTGCATGTTCATATTGCCTGGGCTGCTTATGATGTTTTATTTCCCCACCGTCCAGCAGTATATTATGGAAAGCCATACGTCATTGGTTAGGTAAGACAAATTGTTCAGTGAGGTCTGGTTTCTTTGTTGTTAACCTCTTTGCTGCTGCTCTGCAGTTCAAACTGGTTAAGCAATAGTTTGCAGCTTTTCTTTTATGTTCCGTCTTATTTTTGTTTTTCTTTTTGTGTTTTTTGCATTCTTTTATTTTTGCTTTTGTTACGAAACATTTTGTATTGATCTAGACAAAAAATTGGAAATGTTGCAAACTGCGTTCAAGGACACAAGAGTTTTTAACAAGATGATTCTATAAATACTGTAAATATTCATTTAGCTTTATTTTTCAGCATTTTGTACATAAGAGAAGAGAAGACAAAAAATTAACTAAACTTCAGGGGTTAATGTTGTGGTCACTTTTCGTACTCGCCCACACTTAGCACTATTAAATTGGAGAGCTTTGCAAATAAAAAAATGAAGAAGAGAGTTGTAAATTTTGCTATTTTATTATAATTTTTGGGGGTTTTCTTTCGGTGCACATGCTGAATGTGGAAGTAAATGTGTGAAATTGGGGACCACAGCTCGCACAAGAAAAATATGTTTATATTGAAGATGAACTTTAGAAAACACCAGGTTAAATATGCAGAAACTGTGAGATATGCCTGCATCAGGGATTTAACCTTTTTAGCACCAGGGTATTCTGCATACTTGAGCAACAGTTATTTCATAAAGTTATGGCTAAAAAGGTTAAATATAGTTGTATTTTGTGTTGATTTGCATAAGGTTTAGGCAACCTGCTGCTCCAACAGCGGTGATAGGGCACCTGGCTCTGTACATGGGCATTTCTGGGTCAAAATCAGTATGTGATATGTGATTGGCTCATAGTAGTTTGTGGGCTTGAGACTGTGGGGCCTAAATCCTGACCGACAAGTAGCCCCAGTATCAAGGTGTTTGACTTTAACATTAAGCAGCAATGTTGTAAAAGTCACCAGAAAGTTGCCCTGTATTCACTAAAATCCTGAAAAATCTGAGACACTTTCTGGGTTAACCAGAGCTGAGCCAATATCCACTGGAATGCTAACTGTTCATTCTTGGATACAACACAATAACTGAAGCACTTAAAGCCTCAGTTACATGAAGGGCTTCTAGGGACGTTATTGATCGCATTCCTTTAAATATTGCCTCAGCTCAAAATGGCTACCTCCACTGTGCCTCTAATTTTTAACAGATTGACTTTGTGTTGGATAATAATGGCTCTGGCACTTTTGTGCAGCTAACAGGTGCTCTTTAAGCTGCAAATTTTAGAATGTGCTGTCAGTTTAAAAATCCTGACAAAAACCTTCTAGAACATGCAGTTTATCCAAAGCTGGCAAAGCTGCAAATTAGACTTGAGTATAGTTTACTTTTTTTTTCTATAGTCTAACTGGATTATTCATTCTACTATTGTTAATTCATGCTGCACTGGAATGTTTAGCCAATGTGTGGGATCCACATGCTTCATTTCTCCAAAAGAACATGACTTTGCTTACGACACCATGTTACCTTCAGTTCTGTTTGGGACACACAATGACATTCAATGTAGACTCCTTTGCTTTCCAGGAATAATGACTTGTAGTGTACTGTGAACTGCATGCAGGAAAATGCTATTACCTAAAGTTACAGCTAACTACATTACAAACAAGCCAAAAGAATAAAGATTACATTTTGTATTGTATATTTGTCTTCTGGGTCTGTGTTTTTCTGCTTCAGTCTGTGGATTTTTCATAATTGCAAATGAAAGTCAATTTACCCATAGACATGAGATAATGCCTAACCGGGTCAGTTTCAGTTAGCTTAAGTTAGACTGAGCAATGGCCTTGGGTACCTTTATAATGTCGAAGAAACCCCATGAATAGCTGATTTTAATGGAAAGGACAGTCAATTGGCTGAGGTGACTTTCTCTATAAAACCTCTTTCATTCCTGCAGTGATGATAGTGGGGATGTCTGCAAAATTTGTTCACTGCCACACTTAGTCAATACCAGTATGCCTGCCTGTGATGCGTCTTTAAAAAAAAAACAGGTAATTAACTCATGTCTGTTATCAATTTCTATGGCCAATTGAAGTTTCAGCAAAAAATATATAATTCAGGCTGCATAAAAACAATAATGTTTGTGTCTTACTGTTATTTCCTTTAAAACAGAGCCCCAACATCAGTAATACAAGATTTTTTCCCTAGGCAACATACTGCAGAGAAGTGCTGGTGTTCTCTGTGTGAGTGAGCAGCAGTCTCTTTGCCTTTGTCTGATTGCTCCCCCCTGCTGAGTCAGAGCTAGAACACTGCAATCAGCAAAATGTGTGAGCTTTGCTGAGTGCAGCACTGTAGGTGAGCAGGGGCCATGTCAGACGGCAGCAGAGGGACTAGTACTTCTCTGCAGTCTGCTGCCTGGGAGAGATGGGTTTGGAATGGTACTGGGTCTCTATTAAAAAAAAGATAACTAAGTCCTCATGCACACTGGACATTTTTACAGCTTCTCCTAGGGGTAATTAACTCAGGTCTGTTATCAATTTCTATGGCCGATTGAAGTTTTCCTGCTTCGAAACTCACCTATATGTTAGCCTATGTGTCCATGTGCAGGTGTGTCCATGCATGTTTGGAGGCATTTAGTGGAAAGATTGGCAGGAAAAAAAAACAACTGGCATTGCGTCCAGGAGAAGCAGAGTTTTGACTGAAAAAACACTTGACACTTTCAAACACGTCTAAACGTGGGTTAATGCTAGGCACATTTAGTGCTTGTGCGTTCATTTATTTCAATGGCCAGAATAAATTATTTATTCTGGTCAATGAAACAAATTAATGTCCAAACTTTGATGCAGCTAAGGTATTTTTTTTTTTTGCTGCTAGGAGGAAAGGCTTCTAGGAGAGTTAAGAAAATGTCCAGTGTGCATGAGGTCTAAGATATTTACAAATTATTATTATTATACAGGATTTATATAGTAGCGCTAACAGTTTGCGCACTGTTTACAAAATGAAAGTAGACATTACAGTTACAATACAATTTGGTACAAGAGGAAACAGAGGGCCCGGCTCGTTAGAGCTTACAATCTAGGAGAAAGGGTTGAGAGATACAAAAGGTAATAGCTGTGGGGGGGATGAGCTGATGAAGGAAATAAAAGGCAGTTTACTAGTTAGAAGCAGGATAGGCTTCTTTGAAGAGAAAGGCTTTCAGGGATCATCTAAAGGTGGATAGATTAGGAGATAGCCGGACAGATTGGGGTAGGGAGTTCCATAAGATGGGAGAAGTCCTGGAGGCGAGCATGGGAGGAGGTGACATGGGAACTAGAGAGCAGAAGGTCTTGGGAGGATTAAAGAGAAGGTTTTGGTTGATATTTTGAAATCATAGTTTTTATTCAGTCTCAGTTGAAATAGATAATTTTTCTTGAAACTCCAAAAGAAATGTAAAGTTGTTTGTAATTTTATATAAAATATACGTATAGTAATAAACGTATTAACATGCTAATGTTAAAAAAAAAAATCTGTGTATATCCTGTATGCATATGTACATGGGGACAGAGCTGTAATTAACAAAATAGCATTGTTGGCCTCGACCTAGTGAAAGGAGGTTAGAGGAACAGAACCAAGCCTCACATTGTACAAACTGTCATTATTTTATTTACATTGTTTTCCTCTTTTATCCACCGCTGGATATTTGTGGCAAAATTTATCAAATGAATTGTAGTGCACCAGGGCTGCAGAAGATTTTAAGAGATAACTCATTATAGTTCAATAAATATAAAACCACCTTTTGGGGTGGGCCTTCTACAAGAAAAATAAACCCTCAGAAAATTGGGACCAAGCAACATGATCTCTAAATCTGCTTAGGGGCAGCCATATTTACCTATTAAAAATGTAGAATGTTCTGCCTGCTTAATAATGTTGCATGGTAACTGTGCTTTACTCAGGGCCAGATTTTATTCTCGGGAGCCTATAGCTACATAATCTTTGGAATGTAAAGCCAGTACCCATCTGCTGGGATCACCTCTATTAGGCCAGTTGCACATAGGCGTAAGAATTTACTGATGTTTAAACCTCATTCAGATGGCTGTAAAAAAAAAAACGTATATACAAACTTTTAAAATTATGGATATGAATGCAGCTGCATTGTTTTCCTTTCAAAAGATTTTAATTGAATAAATTTTGTTTTTAAAAGATGCAATTGCAACCGCTGTCATGTGTACAGGTAGAAACATGAAGTCAATGACTGACAAATCAAAAGCAGTCATGCATTAAATAGAAAAACTGTAAGAAGTGACAATGTAGTTGGTATGTCAAAAGGTACATTGATCATGTTATAACAATGAAACAGTACGAGTAACAGGAGAAAATCCATATGCCTATAGCCTGGGATCAGGCGTTGGTGAATGAGATATTAGTGTATAAATTTCACTGAGTAAAGAGTCAAGCAAAATAATACATAAGAACAGACCGCAAATCGACCCTGCAGAAGAGCCTAGAAGAGAAAAAAAAAGGGAAAACTGAGAGAGGGAAGCAAGGGGAGGAGATTGAGAGCGCTTGATCCTGAATTTCAGGATCTCAGTATTCACAATGTGGAACAGGCTTTTGATATAGAAGGATGGGTATGTTGGATTCATGGGATCCATATTTTAAGAAATTGCTCATGGGTATCCAAAAGAATGCTGAAGAGCTTATCATTAATTGAAAAGAAATCTAAGCAGCGGTGAACTTCTGTCAAAGGTATGAACTGTTGTTTCCAAGTTTTCACTATGGTTTGTTTTGCCACCAGTAGTACATAGGTAGCCAGTTTAAATTGGTATTTGCTGAGGCCTGGGTGTTTCAGGTGCACGGGTCTCTTGGGAAGGGGCAGGTTAATAATGATAGGAGGAGTTTAAGGACTTTTATCCAGAACCAGGAGAGCATAGGACATGTCCACCATATATGGAGGACTTCCCTCAGAGTAGAGCATCCCGTGAAACAGGTGCTGGTGGCAGATGGGTGAAGATGTGCCAGGTGGGACAGGAGCAGACACCACCTCGTCACAGTTTTAAACGCTGATTCAATAGTGAGGATATTGATGGGCTTAATGTAGTCCAAATTTGTGACCAGCAACCCCTATGCTTGGAGCTTTTGTACTCGGAAGCACCAGGTAGTGTCAAAGGCTGTGAGAAAGGAGCAGTGGGGAGCACTTGTAAGGTGAATATTAGAAGGTTGGGAGATGGGAGCCTTGGCAGAGACACTGTCACTTTGTCCTGCACTGGCAAGTGAAAGTAACTCTTTAAGTTAATGTATACTGTACTGTGCAAAAGTTTTAGGTAGGTAGATTGTTGGGAATTTGGAGGTTAACTATTAATAGATATACATTTGGGAGAGAAGCAGCTGCTTTGTTTTCAATGGAAACAATTACACAGGTACATAAACATGAGCTGCGATCAGCAACACAGAAAACAAAAACAGAAGAACAGGCTTATGTGTAAAAATGCATATATACAAGTTTATAAGCACATAAATAAAGTCTAATCAAAGGGGCAAAATAAAGTATAAAAAAAATAATGTATGCATACACAATTTTACGTATTTAAACACATATTTATGCAAGTATTTTACTAGTTCTAAAAGTGGTATTAAACAAATGTAATACACTGCAGCTTATCAATCATTAGATGGGGTGGCTGCATCACTCTGTTTTCACCTGGTGATCTGGCTAGTAAGACACCTCCTGTATTTGTGAAACACCACACTGAATGAATGAGCACAGGAGGCACAGCAAACAGCAGAATTGTCAGACTGGGGGAGGGGGGTTAAATGTACCAGCAGATTTAAAAACAATGAAAAATTCAAGCCAATCTCAAGCAGGTACTTTATAATCAGTTGCAGCAAATTGTTTTTTTTTCCTTTTGGGATAAAGGTTTTACATGAATAAAAAAAAGCATAATTTATACACCCCTGGCAGTGTTAAATGGTTTCTCTCATCCATGTTAACTGATATATTCTGCTGGAGAGCTTGTGCTTATGAAAAATAAGAGGCTTGCTAGCTGGACCAAAGATGAAAACAGAAGCAAGAAAGCCTAAAATAGGAAACTAATGCAGCTATCACATCTAAGAACTGGTAAGCTGCAGTATTAACAATGATTGCTTTTGGGTTTAATATCACTTTAAAGCAGAGCTCCAGTCTCCTGGAAAAAAAATAACAGTCAGCAGCTACAAAAACTTCCACTTCCGATTGCCTAGATGGCTGAAGTGGAAGTGGAAGCATGAGACGTTAAAGTGGAACTTCTCCTTTTGAGTGGAGGCTTTAAGCAGGAATCTTTCTCCTAAAAAAATACATGCATGATAACATCAGTAAAATTTTTATGGCTGTGTAAATGAGGCCTTATGCTCAGAACCTTGTTTCCAGAAAGATCTTGAGTAAAATGTTCCATAAAGACCTCAGGAATATGCGTGTAGAGGCACGCAAATGTATGTGTATATACGCATAGAGTTCTTCCCTACCAGGGCTGCAATATACGCATGTATACTCCCATAAGCACACGTATGCAATTATATTACTGCACTCAAATGTAACATTTTCTATTTTTGTTCTACGGCTCTGTACTCATCGCTGTATTACTGATCTTTACGCAGCTGTCTGCATTGTTCCATAGACAACAGTGCATCTATATTCAGATGATTACAAAATGTTGCGTTTCTTATTCCTAAGTGCAAGAGGCCTCAGAACAAAATACTTGCTTTACTGTTTATGACGTGGTGTAGAATAAGGTAACAGTATTGTTCAAATATGTTGTGTATACTGATGGGGACAAATATGTAACGCATAACTGTGCAGGGAAAAGTCAAGCATATGTTTCCACAGGGCCAGTGTGCATTATGACAAATCCAGCCCTGGCTTTACCATTCTTCCCTCTGAATGCTGGTCAATTTGCTTAGTGCATTTTGTATGTGGCATATATTTTCTCTTGGCAGTTGTTTAGCAAGGATGCTGACAGCGCTCTCTGAAATATGGAGAGCTACTCTAACGGGTAGGCAGACTTGCACTAGAAGGAAAATCTACACGTAAAAGCAGCTATGAAAATAAGGAACAGTAGCTACCAACTCCATAATTTCGAGGGACTGTCCCAGATCTGGAAGTCCCTCTTTTCCCCTTCTTTGTCCCTCATTTTGGTCTGATCTATAGAGTTGGATATTAAATGCACTATTTATCTTTCAAAAAGTTTCACAGTGCTAAACCATTCCTCCAGTTTCTAAATTTCTGCACTGGTAAATTCCAAAAGCCAGTATAAAGGAAAAGTAGTGGTAAAAAAAGAGCACTTGTGGGATTAACTAATCATTTATTTTGTATAATTTTCCTTTAAAGGGGCGTGGCAGGGGTGTGTGTCCTATGACTACATACTTGTGCCAATAGGTGTCCCTCGTTACTATTTCAAAAAGTTGGAAGGTATGCAGTAAGCATGCAAAAATGTAAATGAAAAATTGCTTTCAGATACATGCTACAAAAAATAGAATATAAATAATATATACAAAAAATATATAAAAATAGAATATAGTCTTTCTTTGTAACTGCAGTGATTGAGAAGGAAAGTCATCCACAACAAATGACATGAGATTATTCAGTACTGTATATCAGTGCATGTACCCTACTGCAGAGGAGGTGCTTAACAAACAGGTTTTTTTCTGCAGCACCACCATCTTTTTCTAAGCCAAGAAAATATCACTCAATTGTATTTGAGAAAAAAAGGTAAAGTGTGTGTAAACCCTAAAAATGAACTTTTCTTATCTGCTCTTTTGTGGTCAGTTAAATATACCAATCTGTTAATTAAATACACAAATACCTGCCAGAAATCCAATGAGCTAATAATTTTCTGTCAGCACAGTGCCTTTGATGCTTTGAAATCTCAATTGATCCCTGCCTGTTTCTCTTACCCCTGCTCCTCAACTACATGTTAGTTCTTTGCAACATGACTGATGTTAAACTAGTATGTGGTCCAAAGTCCAAGGGTCAAAGAAGGCCTCCACAGTAAGAACATACTCAGTAAACTAAGGATCAATGTGACCAATTCCCTTTAATGTGACCCTGCAAGAGCAGGAATCTGAAAGATGCTATTGTTAGTTCATGATGAAGGTTTTTGGTGGTCCTTTTTCAGATCCTGCCCTTACCACATACTGATTCATAGACCTGGGAAAAATGTAGGAAATGTCTGAACTTATGCAATGGCAGCACTCATAATTCTATCCCCACAAAGTTCCTTAAAAAAAAAGAGAGAATACAAAGGATATTATAACTCCAGCGATAAAGAGATTAAAGAGATACAGTCACTTTGTTCTCCATGAAGGAAAAAGCAAAGTGATGCAATCTTTGCAAAGGGCCCCACCACCTTGTATACTCACCTTGTCTGTGCTCCTTCACTGCCCCTTCTTCCATTGCAGCCAGTATGTAAAGCAGCTGTTTTGGCTACTAGGGGAAGCTGTAATGTGATCGTCATGGTTATATGACATTGCTTGGGCCTAGTAATTGGCTGCTGGTTCAGGCACTGTCACAATGGAGAAGGTCACATGCTCCCATGTACTCGGAAGCACCAGGTAGTGTCACTGGCTGCGACAGAGAAAGGAGCAATGGGGAGCACTTGTAAGGTGAATATCAGAAGGTGGGGAGAGGGGAGCCTTGGCAGAGACACTGTCACTTTGTCCTGCACTGGCAAGGTGACAGTAACTCTTTAAGTTAATGTATACAGTACTGTGCAAAGGTTTTAGGTAGGTATGAAAATATGATGTAAATTAATCATTTCGGCTCCAGAACCTCTTTTTTTTTTTTTTTTACGCATACATGTAAAAATCTTAATTTTTGGTAATAAAATCACTTAAACCCCAAGAACATTATATATTTTCTGAAAGTAGAGACCCTATAGAATAAAAAGGTGTTTATGTCACATGATATGTGGGCAAATGTTTAATAAACTCCAATGTTCAGGAAAAAATATGATAAAATACATTTTAGTGCAAAAACACAATATAATACCCATTTTGATTAAAATATAAAAGATGAGGTTGCATTAGGTAAATACATACCAATCTTTCCATGTCTTCAAATTGTGTACGCCCGCAATATTGCCAAAAACTATGGTGCCCAAAATTCACCATAGGTGAATATTTTAAAAGCCATTACAGCTAATCAGTTTAGGGTTAACTAGGAACTCTTGTGCTAGAATTATTATTCTCACTCTGACATTCAGTGCAATATGTCACACATGTGGTGCGACCGCGATTTACATACACGTGCACACCTTGCGGGACAACAGGGGTTACAGCAAATTATATTTTTGTAATTTTAATTTGATTTATTATAATTTTATATTTAAAAACTTTATTCTTTCATTTTGTATTTATTTTTACTAAACCCCTATGTGATAGCATTCGGCAGGTGACAGGTACTCTTTATGGAGACCCTAATAGACCCCAATGTCTCCCTTGCCATTCATAACATCTGCTCAAGCATGGATCAGCTTGGTGAGATGTGTCCTCATGCTGTACTGGCCAAAAAATGGTGCATCTGATCTGACGTCCCTTCCAGTTTCATTGCAATAACAAGGCATGGGAGAATAAGGCAAGGATTTGCCTCAGTTTCACAGCGTTCTCTCTCCCCTGGGCAGCAGGTGTGTTTCTGGGCTCTGCTAAAAGCAGGCGCTCCTGGGAACCATGGGGGGGCAGTGGTGGCAGCACCACCATCAGCTTGTGATTAAAAGTTCACTCTTTGGATGTAAGTATATATTCCTTGTACCTACAGGTAAGCTTTATTATAAAGAAGTGTCCAGTGGGAGTTTACTCCCACTTTAAGAATGCTTTCAGAAATAGATATGTTCATAGTTTATTTTTATCAATTAATAAAATGGAAAGCAAATGAACAGAGAAAAATCCAACTAATATCAATATTTGATGTGACCACCCTTTGCCTTCAAACCAGCATCAACTTCTATAGGTATGCTTGTAATCCGTTTTTGAAGGAACTTGGCAGGTAGGCTGTTCCAAACATCTTGAAGAACTAACCACAGATCTTCTGTGGATGTAAGCTGCCTCAAATCCTCTGCCTCTTCATTTAATCCCAGACAGACACCATGATGTTGGGATCAGGGCTCTGTGGGGGCCAAGCCATCACTTCCAGGACTTCTTGTTCTTCTTTTCATTGAAGATAGTTCTTAATGACATTGGCTGTATGTTTGAGGGTCGCTGTCCTGCTACAGAATACATTTGGCGCCAATCACATACTTCCCTTATGGTATGATGAATAAGTATCTGCCTGTATTTCTCCGCATTGAGGACACCATTGATCCTGACCAAATCTCCAACTCCATTTGCAGAAATGCGAGAATGAAATTGCAAGGAACCTCCACCATGCTTCAGTGTTGCCTGCAGACACTGATTATTGTTCTAGTCCTTCGGAAAACAAACTGCCTCCTGCTACAGCCAAATATTTCAAAATTTGACTCATCAGTCCAGAGCACCGTTTTTCTACACCCCAGTTCCTATGTTTTCATGCATAATTAAGTCTTGTTTCCATGTCAGAGGTATGGCTTTTTGGACACAATTCTTCCATGAAGACCACTTCTGGACAGAATTCTCTGGAAAGTAGATGGGTGTACCTGGGTCCCACTGATTTCCTCTTTTCTGTGCTGATGGCACTGCTGGACATCTTTCGATGTCACAGGGAAGTAAGCATGATGTGTCTACTTCCATTACGTCTACGGTCCTCAACATTGCCCATTTCTTTGTGCTTCTTCAAAAGAGCTTGAACATCACATCTTGAATCCCCCATTCTGCTTTGAAATCTTTGTCTGGGAGAGTCCTTGCTGACGCAGTATAACTAGCTTGTGTCTTGTACTCAGTCCTGCCATGGTATATGACCTGTGACATGAATACGACCTTAGTAGCAGAGTTTGGCTGTTCCTGATCCAGTATTACGCTTTCTCTGCAGCTGTTTCTGTTTCAGTTAGTGACTGCATTTCAACCTACATATGAAAATTAAATGATCATTAGCACCTGCTTAATATAGTTGATCAAACACCTGACTTTAATCCTACAAAATCCCTGACTTTGTGCAAGTGTACAAAGTGTGCAAGTGTATGAATTGATGCTGAATTGAATCCAAGGGGTAGTCACACCAAATATTGAATTTTTCTTTTTCGCTCACTTTGCATTTTTTTTAATTAATAGAAACAAGTGATTAAAATATATATTTTTGAAAACATTATTACTTTACAACATTCTTTCACACCTCCCTAAAACATTTGCACAGTACTGTACATTATGTATGCCTGCCTTCAGGGTAGGGCAAGATGGGAGGTCACGAAGGCTCAAAGCCAACAAGGCTCCCTCTTGCCTGTGTTTTCCACTCACTTTTTTTTACCAAAATCATGGACTGGCACTTAGTGATAGAATAAGATGCTGCCATCATACATTTCCTCTTTTTCTACTTCAAATATGGGGTTGTTGATGAACAGCGAAATGAAAATCTAATTTAAGTTCTAGATTTTTTTAAATAATCGAGCTTATCGCAGATTCCATATTCACTGTATGTTATCCCTGCTCCACCCTGTTTAAGACAAAGGAAGAATATTGCTTATTCAGGGATATTTACTTGAGTGCATTATTGCTCTTGCACTGACCTGAATGTTGTTCCCTGGGGATAAGTGTTAAGGCAAGCGTCTAGTCATTAATGTAATCCATTTAGCTACTCTGACCTATTGAAAAGCCGTAAATGATTTATTACATAAGAAAAATGGAGTAACTGACAGCAATGTTGCAGCTAAAATCCATAATGTTCATCTTATATTTTCAAGTGTTGATGTACTGTAAGTTTTATGTTACTGTTGTTTACTACAAAATGAAAAAAAGATTAATTTACGTAAGCAAAATTTGTATAATGATTTGGTGCTGCTACAATGATCCATACCAGTGACTCAGACTAATCTGAAATCAGAGGATCCGGATGACAGCCAGGCAAACCACTTTTTCAGAATTAGAGGTCAGCAATGGCAGCTTCTGTATTTCCCTCATGATAGGTTTCATTTAAAGAGAATCTATCACATTAGGAGGTTGTGATGCTGACTTGCTTTTGAAGGCACAGAATCCAGGAATGTCTTTTTTCTACTTAAATCATTAGTCACCGACCTATGGCAAGTATATTTACTGTATATTAGGTAACCTGACAAAAGCTGAATTCAATAACATTCACTCTTGAATGGCACCCCAATGCATCTACAGAAAAATCTGCTATTCAGTGCACTGCAGGGCACCACATTATACTATGTGCATTGTGCTGAAAGAGAAAAAGATGGAGCAGGAGCATTTGTTTCTGCAT